>NC_083578.1:45198959-45551459 GCF_027579695.1 Neoarius graeffei
GATGGTCCCTCTCCTCTTTAGCCTGGAGGACGTGGTGTCCATGATTTCTAAAAAGAATTTCTACTTTTGATTCATGTTAATAAAAATGTTAATAAAATGTTAATAAAAATATATGAGAATGAGGACAGGCAGACTATATAGGTGATGATGAAATTGAGAGTAAGTCTGTGACTGGTCTTCTTGTATTTAGTGTATAGTTATAGGTATGTGTATATGTATGTACTGTCTATATGTATTGTATGTGTGTCTATATGCATAAGTATCTGTATATATGATTTGATTTGGTCGATATTATACCATGTCGGTATGTTTTGATATGTTGGTATGTTTTCTTTTTTGTTTATTGCTTTTGTTTTCTTTTGTATATATAGTTTATTATGGTGGAAAGTGACATTTGATTAGCGGTGGTATAGAGGGTTAGGATTGGATAAGTTATTACTTCTTCCTAATCCTTTCTGAACATTATGTTATTGCCTTGTGGCTACGCTATTCTGTTTGTTTATGATGATGTTTTGATTATTGTATTTTTTTATTTAAAATTTTTATTTTTATATCTTTCTTCTTTATTGTTCAGAATAAAGTAATCAATCAATCAATCAATCAATCAATCAATCAAAGATATGCAGTTGATCTTTGAGTGCTGACTGTATACAGTATATCATGAGTGAAGCAAACAAATGTTATATTTTTCAACACAAGATGATAAATTTCATATCTTTGCACCACCATGTAATGATCTTTATATTATATAGACACATTCACAAAAAATATGCAAGTTAATCATCTCATTCTCATCTCATCTCATTATCTCTAGCCGCTTTATCCTTCTACAGGGTCGCAGGCAAGCTGGAGCCTATCCCAGCTGACTACGGGTGAAAGGCGGGGTACACCCTGGACAAGTCGCCAGGTCATCACAGGGCTGACACATAGACACAGACAACCATTCACACTCACATTCACACCTACAGTCAATTTAGAGTCACCAGTTAACCTAACCTGCATGTCTTTGGACTGTGGGGGAAACCAGAGCACCCAGAGGAAACCCACGCGGACACGGGGAGAACATGCAAACTCCACACAGAAAGGCCCTCGCCGGCCACGGGGCTCGAACCCAGGACCTTCTTGCTGTGAGGCGACAGCGCTAACCACTACACCACCGTGCCGCCCGCAAGTTAATCAAAAGAATTTAAATTTTGGATCGGTTCGCCATTTTGACAATGTGCATCATGTCAGCAGGAAAACAGTGGGAGTGATGTTATTGGAGTGAGATTTCAGAAATTATTATACATACAGGACATTTTTTCTATGTCATAAAACATGTATTCTAGTCCCTTCTAGCGGGTTTCATTCATTTGGTTCAATAGCATGCAATATTTATCATATCGCTTATCTTACGTGTATTACGCCACTCTACCCAATGGAGAATGAGCATGCAATATTATGATATTGCATGCTGTCACCACAACATGACATTACATGTCGGCACGCCAATTAACCAAATTAGGTTAATGACATCCAATGAGAAACATTTCTGCTGTGCATGTGCATAACCATTTTTGTGTTTGCCGGGAAAGAGAAAGATGCATTGAACACCTGAAAGGCTACCAAAACTTCATTAGATAGTCTTCACGCATAATTACAAGAGAAAAACATCCCAACGGACATCGAAAAACTGGAAAAGAGACATGTCAGAGACATAAAACTTCAATGCTAGAGAGCGACTGTGACAATTTGTAAACAACCATGGCCACCAGATTTGCTTCATTAAAAACAGAAGATTTTGAGATCATTTTAGCTGCCAGGTAGCTCTGTTGTGTGTAGTTGTCGATGGTGATTTTAAAAGTAAGTAAATTACAGAGGGAAATGAATACTTAAGTATGAGTGAAAAATACTGTGGCAAGCATGTGTGGAAGAAGAGTCTGGAGACAGAAATCTTAGTTTCTCAGTTGTTAGCCTGTGCTATTTGCTCTTGATAGCACTGCTTTATCAGCATTCATTAACACTACTAATGAACTAAACACTGGCTGGAAGGTGACTTCACTGCCACGCCGATGAACACTACACCGGCTGTAGGTGTTTTATATATGTATAATATTTATATACTTATATATTTGCTATATTTATATGTTTGGCATGCTTGAAACTGGAACAGACAGGCTGTTCTGATTTGCTACTTGTTTTGGTTAGTTAAATCATTATGTATCTTCACTCGCCCATTCTACTCTCTGCTTAGTGAAGGTTATGTTGACCAGAAATGTTGTTCTTCTTTCATAAGATTATGATCCTAGCAGGTGATATAATGGTACAGTACATGTCTCTCTTCATGAACTAGTGTAGTCTAAACCAGTGATGTAATGCATCATCATCCATTTATGTTACTCTGTCACACACACACAACTCAGCTTCTTAAATCATCATCCAATCACATAGCTACAAGACACTCAATTCAATATATATGAGTATATGTTGAATGTGAATATACACTCAGGTTTGTCCTACAATAAACTGAAAAGGATCTCTGAACAGCTGTGTATGTGTCAGCGACTGTTTGCTCCTGGATTGATCTGTGAAGCAAAATCTTCTGGATATCCATGAGGCAGAATCTCTTAGGCAGTAGAGGTCTACATTCCTAGATCATACTTTCTCAATTCAACCTCCGTTGGTACAGACAGATCAAAACCTAACAATATTGTAGGATTATTCAGAGACATTGAAATAAAATGAATGAGTACTCCTATGAATCATTTTATTCAATCATTTCAGTTTGTAAATGCATAGGAAAATTAACTTGCAGATTACCCAATAAATCATACATATTAAAAAAATCTACAAAATTAATAGATTAATCTACATATCCATTGTCATGTCCAATGCATACTAACCAAGAAAGATCATAAAAACTGTCAAAAAGTAAAAAAAAAAAAACTACACACACACACACACACACACACACACACACACACACAGGTACAATAATCACATTTGCCATTGTGGATTATGACTTTCAGAAACATTTCCAGTGAATGTGACAATATAAATAGAAAATAAAGCAGTCCAGTGTTTAAAAACTTAATATAAAAATATATACAGTGTCTTCAGACTAAGGTGGTGAGAAAAGAAATCATACTACAAAATAATAAAAAATACTAAATAAGGAAAAATTATTTTGTAATGTCAAGTTAGCTAGCATGGCGGCACGGTGGTGTAGTGGTTAGCGCTGTCGCCTCACAGCAAGAAGGTCCTGGGTTCGAGCCCCGGGTCCGGCAAGGGCCTTTCTGTGTGGAGTTTGCATGTTCTCCCCGTGTCCGCGTGGGTTTCCTCCGGGTGCTCCGGTTTCCCCCACAGTCCAAAGACATGCAGGTTAGGTTAACTGGTGACTCTAAATTGACCGTAGGTGTGAATGTGAGTGTGAATGATTGTCTGTGTCTATGTGTCAGCCCTGTGATGACCTGGCGACTTGTCCAGGGTGTACCCCGCCTTTCGCCCGTAGTCAGCTGGGATAGGCTCCAGCTTGCCTGCGACCCTGTAGAAGGATAAAGCGGCTAGAGATAATGAGATGTGTGATAATGTGATAATAGAGATAATGTGTAGTTTAGACAGGTAGGATATGTGTACAGTGTAAAACACTATTCACAGATATTACAGTGTGGATTAAAACAAGGAAGTGGTGTGGCAGTGGAATATTGGACCTGGCTTTCACCAAATGAATAATAAAAAGACCTGCACTGAGAGTTTGAGTTAATTGAAAAAAATACCACAATTTCAACACAATCTATATTTTATATACCTGAGCAATTCCATAAAATGCCGTTTGAATGTACAAAAAGGAAGAGTTAAAATTATTTTATAAAATATATGCATATCACATTTCAACAAATCTTGAAACTGCAGTTTTCATAGTTATAGGTAAGATGTAGGTAAAATGTTCTAGCAAATATACCACACAGTATGAATATAAAAAGTCTTGTGATTTCAGTTACTTCTTCATCGTGCTTGAGCTATTTTCCCTCATATATTGACACACCCCACTAGATGGTTTTTGTCACAAGTCCTAGTGATGATCATAGTGGTTCCAAATACTGCTTGGCATCAAAGGAACCACATATTGGGTTAATCTTTTCAGTACTTTTTCGACTTCACGCATAAGCTAGTTAAAGGTTAAATCAGCCTTTCCTCAGGAGGGACTTTAAGTACGCTGCCCATCTCAAGACGAGCTCCTGCCACTTCTTGTTGGCTGGGGCTGTAGGTGCCTTCAGACTGTCGTTTTCTTCGTGCAGTGAGCATCATGCACCCCAAACCCACCATGGCCAGCAAAACAGCAAAACACATCAGTGGGATTGCCACTACAAGCCAGGGAATGCTCTCCCCCTGCTGCTGCCTCTTCAGGATAGAGAAGAGTGCAGTTAGTGTAGATAGATGTACAGGAAATGAAGTAGTGTGAGGCAGGGTGAAGTGACTTGTTGAACTTTTTTTGTAAATGGAGTGCTTTTTTTTTCTTACATCAAAATCTTATTCATTTCTATCTCATGTATCAAAAAGACCAAAATTACTGCAGTGACAATGAAGTGATATGTTACATATATTATACACTTTCATGCGTTTCAGATAGATAATATGTAAACTCACGCGAACCTCGCAGTTAAGTCCACTGAAACCAGGCAAGCACTCACAGTGGTAAGAATTCTGCTGGTCCATGCAGGTAGCTCCATTGAGACAGGGTTTGGACTCACAATCATCGATGTCAATCTCACATCTAGGAAGAGAGATGGATCTCACCAAGTCTGGTTTGGGATAAATAATTTAACTTGGGTGACAGATGCCATGATTTATGTTAACAAATTTAAACACTCACCTCCCTCCAGTGTATCCAAGTCTGCAGGTACAGTTGGCCCCCCAGGGTCCATCCAAACAGATTCCTCCATTAGTACATTGCACATTTATGCCACACTGCAGTGGAGGGAAGCTCCATCTTTTGGACATAGAAAAAGGGGAGAGAAGTAAATTTTTAGTTTAGGCTACACTGTACTGTGTCATAAAATATAAACGTGTCATGTTACCATTACTGGTCATTGCTACTGGTAATATGGTAGCTACTACAATGTTTTACATTAGGATTTTTACATCACATGTTAATTCAATTTCTAGTTAGCATTGTCAAGTACGTGAGAGAGGCGGATGTAAATGCAGAAGTGTTTATTTTAACCCTTTGATGCAAAACATGGGTCAAAAGTGACCCGGCTGAGATTTTATCTTCTATATCTTTGCAATAAATTAATTCCATCATTCAGTATTCAAGGTATTCCTCAGTTAACTTGTTTTTGATCATCATACATCCTTATTTTATTTTTTCCTTTCTTACTTTTTGAATAAAAACCCTTTTTGTATCACTACCCTTCTAATGCACAACATGGGTCAAAAATGACCTGCATTCATTTTCCAGGTTATTCCATTGTGGCAGCAGGGGCGTGGTCAAGCACCGGTCTGTGACAGGAAGGCGGAGTCAGGGAAGGTAAGTGGCAGAATCACTTCACCTGAGAGCAATTAACCTGTATTTGTGTGTCTTCCCAGTGACCGCGCCCTATATGAGGAGGGAGAGCGAGAGCAGAGGGAAGCTCTCCCTGGAACCAGACGCCGAGTGTGTGTGTGTCTGTAACAGTAACTCTTAGTGGTTAGACTGAAAAGTTTGGCAATAAAACCGAGTTGCAAACCTGATCTCTGTCCTGCCGTCCTCTGTGCTCCACCCACACCTAGGGAAAGCTACAGTGGTGCCGAAACCCGGGACATGGAGCACCAACCCAGCAGCCCCATGGAATCCTCCCCGTTCACCGACCTGGTCCACGCCCTCGCCACGGCTCAGCAAAGCCAGCACCAGGTGCTCGTCACACTCCGAAAGGAACAAGAGCGGCGCTTCAATGCCCTGGTGCTGGCCCAGCAAGAAGATCGCAAGGCGTTCCGGCATCTCCTCGCGTCGGCGGGGTCCACCAGCGCTCCGGCCGCGGGCCCGTCTCCCCTCGCCTTAACTAAGATGGGCCCGCAGGACGACCCCGAGGCTTTCTTCATGTTGTTCGAGCAGGTCGCCGAAGCCTCGGGGTGGCCGATGGAGCAGCGCGCGGCGCGCCTCCTCCCCCTCCTGACAGGAGAGGTGCAGCTGGCTGCACTACAGCTCCCCGCCGATCGCCGGCTGGCCTACGCCGACCTTCGCCGGGCTGTCCTTCAGCGCGTGGGGCGCATGCCGGAGCAGCAGCGCCAGCTCTTCCGCGCGCTGTGGATGGAGGAAGTCGGCAGCCCGTTCGCATTCGGCCAGCAGCTCCGGGACGCCTGCTGGCGGTGGCTGAGGGCTGAAGATCGCGACACCGAGGGAATCGTCGATCAGGTGGTACTGGAACAGTTCATCGCCCGCTTACCAGCAGGAACCGCGGAGTGGGTCAGGTGCCACCGCCCGGCGTCGCTGGATCAGGCAGTCGAGCTGGCGGAGGATCATCTGGCGGCTGTCTCAGCGGCAGGACAGCAGATGACGACATCTCTTCTCTCCTCTTCTCTCTCTCTCTCTCTCTCTCTCTCCCCTCTCCTCCTGTGTCCCGTCCTCGCCCCATTCCCCCACCGCGGAGGCGGGGGCCGGCACCACCCCTGCCGGCCCGCCGCACCCACGGTGCCCTCCCATTTCTCCCTTCTGTGTCTGTCTCTCCCCCCACCTCAGGTGAGTGAGCCCCAGATCACCGGTGCAGAGGGAAAGCCCGGGCCGGTTTGCTGGCGCTGCGGGGAACCGGGCCACCTTCAACAGCAGTGCACAGCAATGGAAGTGGGTGCGGTGGTTCGGATCCCCGACGCGCCAGAGGCCGCCCTCGATCGGGCCGGAGCGTATCGCATACCGGTGAGTATCCAAGGGGCTACATATCAGGCGTTGGTGGATTCTGGTTGTAATCAGACCTCAATTCGCCAAAGCCTGGTGCAAAACGAGGCATTGGGGGGAGCACAAGGGGTGAAGGTGTTGTGTGTGCATGGGGATGTTCACCGCTACCCTTTGGTGTCGGTCCACATTATTTTCAGAGGGGAAAAATTTATAGTGAAGGCAGCGGTTAATCCTCGCCTTACCCACTCTTTAATTTTGGGGACTGATTGGCCGGGATTTCGGGGTTTAATGACGCGCCTAGTAGAGAGTGGGTCCTGCCAGTTGACGGGGGGGGTCCCGGGGTCGTTTTGGCGGGAGCAGCTGTCGCAGAGCCGTCTAAGTCATCTCCGCGTCAGGGTGAGGAGCCACCGGCTCCTCCTCTCTCTATTGGGGAATCCCTCGTGGATTTCCCATTAGAGCAGTCGCGAGACGAGACTCTGCGGCATGCGTTTGACCAAGTGAGAGTAATCGATGGTCAAACGCTCCCGCCGAATGCCACCCCGTCCTTCCCCTACTTCGCGATTATGAAGGATAGGTTATACCGAGTGACGCAGGACACTCAAACTAAAGAGCGAGTCACGCAGCTTTTGATTCCAAAAAGCCGCCAGGAATTGGTATTCCAGGCGGCTCACTTTAATCCCATGGCTGGACACTTAGGGCAGGATAAAACACTAGCCCGAATAATGGCCCGATTCTATTGGCCGGGGATTCGCGGCGATGTCCGTAGGTGGTGTACGGCATGCCGCGAATGCCAGTTAGTAAATCCAGTGGCCATTCCAAAAGCGCCATTGCGCCCTCTACCATTAATCGAGACCCCGTTTGAAAGAATTGGGATGGATCTCGTCGGGCCGTTAGATCGGTCAGCACGAGGGTACCGCTTTATATTAGTTCTAGTGGACTACGCAACGCAATACCCGGAAGCAGTGCCTCTGCACAATATCTCAGCACGCAGTATTGCAGAGGCACTCTTCCGCGTCATCTCCCAAGTTGGAATCCCGAAAGAGATTCTGACTGATCAAGGCACTACGTTTATGTCACGAACACTACGCGAACTGTATGGGTTATTGGGGATTAAGCCGATCCGCACCAGTGTATATCACCCACAAACGGACGGTTTAGTGGAACGGTTCAACCGCACCCTCAAAAATATCATTAAGAAATTCGTAAGTGAGGACGCACGTAATTGGGATAAGTGGCTCGAACCCTTGCTGTTCTCAGTGCGAGAGGTCCCCCAAGCCTCCACGGGGTTCTCCCCGTTCGAATTATTATATGGGCGTAAGCCGCGCGGCATCCTGGACGTGCTGCGGGAAAATTGGGAGGAGGGACCTTCACAAAGTAAGAATGAAATTCAGTACGTTATGGACCTGCGCGCAAAACTCCACACGCTCACCCACCTAACTCAGGAGAATTTGCGGCAGGCCCAGGAATGGCAAGCCCGCCTGTACAACAAGGGTACGCGCCTTAGAGAGTTCACACCGGGAGATAAAGTACTCGTACTCTTGCCCACGTCGAGCTCCAAATTAATCGCCAAGTGGCAAGGACCCTTTGAGGTCACACGGTGAGTCGGGGACGTCGACTATGAGGTGAGGCGAACAGACAGGGGGGGCGCTACAGATTTACCACCTCAATCTGCTCAAACTCTGGAATGAGGAGGTCCCCGTGGCGTTGGTGTCGGTAGTTCTGGAGAAGGCGGAGCTGGGGCCGGAGGTTCAAAAAGGGAATTTGGCATCACGTACCTCTCCGGTCCCCTGTGGAGACCACCTCTCCCCGACCCAACTCACAGAGGTCGCCCAGTTGCAGGCCGAGTTTTCGGATGTGTTCTCGCCCCTGCCCGGTCGCACTAACCTCATAGAACACGACATAGAGACACCCCCGGGGGTGGTAGTGCGTAGCCGCCCTTATAGACTACCCGAACACAAAAAAAAGGTGGTTCGGGAAGAACTTCAGGCCATGCTCGAAATGGGCATCGTCGAGGAGTCCCACAGCGACTGGAGCAGCCCGGTGGTCTTGGTTCCCAAGGCCGACGGCTCGGTCCGGTTCTGTGTGGACTATAGAAAAGTCAACGCGGTGTCTAAATTCGACACGTACCCAATGCCTCGTATTGATGAGCTGCTCGATCGACTAGGCACGGCTCGCTTCTACTCGACACTGGATTTAATGAAGGGATATTGGCAGATCCCCTTGACTCCATTATCCCGGGAGAAAACGGCCTTTTCCACACCGTTCGGCTTACACCAGTTCGTCACACTTCCGTTTGGGCTGTTTGGGGTGCCCGCTACGTTTCAGCGGCTGATGGACCGGGTCCTCCGGCCCCACGCCACTTATGCGGCCGCCTACCTGGACGACATTATCGTTTATAGTAACGACTGGCAGCGGCACCTGCAACACCTGAGGGCCGTCCTTAGGTCGCTGAGACAGGCGGGACTCACTGCCAACCCAAAGAAGTGTGCGATTGGGCGGGTGGAAGTACGGTATCTGGGCTTCCACTTGGGCAACGGGCAGGTGCGTCCCCAAATTAATAAGACCGCAGCGATTGCGGCCTGCCCGAGGCCCAAGACCAAAAAGGGGGTGAGACAGTTCCTGGGGCTGGCTGGCTACTATCGTAGGTTTATACCTAATTATTCAGACGTCACCAGCCCGCTGACTGACCTCACTAAAAAGGGGGCGCCAGATCCGGTCCAGTGGACGGAGCAGTGCCAGCGGGCTTTCTCGGAGGTAAAGGCTGCACTGTGTAGGGGGCCACTTTTACACTCCCCTGACTTCTCTCTCCCTTTTATGTTACAGACGGATGCGTCGGACAGAGGGCTGGGGGCCGTTTTGTCCCAGCAGGTGGAGGGGGAGGATCGCCCGGTCCTATACATCAGCCGGAAGCTGTCAGTGCGTGAGGGGCGCTACAGCACGATTGAGAAGGAGTGCCTGGCGATCAAATGGGCGGTCCTTGCCCTCCGGTACTACCTGCTGGGGCGCCCTTTCACCCTCTGTTCGGACCACGCGCCCCTCCAGTGGCTCCACCGCATGAAAGATGCCAACGCGCGGATCACCCATTGGTATCTGGCGCTCCAACCCTTTAATTTCAAGGTGGTCCACAGGCCGGGGGCGCAGATGGTCGTGGCGGACTTCCTCTCCCGTCAAGGGGGGGGGGGGGGAGTCGGCTGCAGGCCGGACGGCTGCCCGGCCTGAGTCGGGCGGTGGGGGTATGTGGCAGCAGGGGCGTGGTCAAGCACCGGTCTGTGACAGGAGGGCGGAGTCAGGGAAGGTAAGTGGCAGAATCACTTCACCTGAGAGCAATTAACCTGTGTTTGTGTGTCTTCCCAGTGACCGCGCCCTATATGAGGAGGGAGAGTGAGAGCAGAGAGAAGCTCTCCTTGGAACCAGACGCCGAGTGTGTGTGTCTGTAACAGTAACTCTTAGTGGTTAGACTGAAAAGTTTGGCAATAAAACCGAGTTGCAAACCTGATCTCTGTCCTGCCGTCCTCTGTGCTCCACCCACACCTAGGGAAAGCTACATCCATGTATGGCTGAGTGTTTCTATGATATACGTTTGAAATAAATTCATTTTGTCATTTACTTTTCCAAAATATGCAGTAAATATCTTGTTTTTGTTTAGCACAAATCATCATTTTTATTTTTCCTTTCTTAAGTTATGAACAAGCACAGCTTTTGTAATTCTACATCAAGTTTACACACATGGGTCAGAAACGACCCGCATGCATTTACTACAGCGTTTGGTGGGAACTGTGAATTGTGCTTGTGTCAGACATTTCACAGCTCAGCACAGCACCCTTTGCCCATCTAATACATGTAAGTAATGTTTTTCAATTGTTCTAACATTACCTTAGAAAAAAAATTGATTATGTTTAGGTTACCTTGAGAGTGAGTAGATTACTTGTCAGAAGGTTACAAGTAATTACTATTAGCTACCTAGCTGTTGACATATTCTACTTTAGTTAGCTAATTTTATTGTAGTTGGCTTAGCTAACTACATAGTTAATAAATAAATAAATAACTGGCCCCATTCACTGCTAAAGTAATTACTTGAAACAAATTATTATTATAGTATTAAGACATTTAATTTTAAATCACACTTGGATGACCCATGTGTAGTAATATAAAAAGTATTTTTGTTCATAAAGTAGGAAAGAAAAAAATAAATTAATGATTTGTGGTAATTAAAAACAAGATATTTAAAGAATACTTGGAATATTCAATCATAAAATAAATTGATTTCAAAAGATAGAGCAAAGAAAAACTCAGTCAGCATGAAATAACCTGGAAAATGAATGCGGGTCATTTTTGACCCATGTTGTGCATTAGAAGGGGTGTGCATATGTTTTGCATCAAAGGGTTAATAAAGTGCAACATGTATACATGTAATGATTGTTGAAGGTGGGTGGAGCACAGAAGCACAGCAGGCCAGAACTGAGTGTCACAAAAAACTTTTTATTTTAGCTTTTCAGCTTTCCCTTTCACACTCTCCCAGTCAGACACGCACACACACAAGTGTCCAGGTTGGGGAGAGCTCCCTTTCCCTGCTCTCTCGCTCCTTTTGAAGGGCACAGTCACTAGAGGAGACACACAAACACAGGTTAATTCACATCAGTTGCAGTGATTCTGCAACTGACTCCGCCCCCCATTCACAGACCGATGCTTGACCATGCCCCCGCTGCCACATACCCCCACCGGCCGACTCAGGCCGGGGAGCCGTCTGGCCTGCAGCTGACACCCCCCCCCCCCGACGGGAGAGGAAATCCGCCACAACCATCTGTGGCCCCGGCCTGTGGACCACCTTGAACTTAAACGGCTGGAGTGCCAGATACCAACGGGTGATCTGCGCGTTGGCATCCTTCATGCGGTGGAGCCACTGCAGGGGAGCGTGGTCCGAACAGAGGGTGAAAGGGTGCCCCAGCAGGTAGTAGCGGAGGGCTAGGACCGCCCACTTGATGGCGAGGCATTCCTTTTCTATTGTGCTATACCTGCCCTCGCGCACCAACAGCTTCCAGCTGATGTACAGCACTGGACAGTCCTCCCCCTCCCCCTCCTCCAGCCCCAGCCCTCTGTCCAACGTGTCCATCTACAAAACAAAGGGGAGAGAAAAGTCAGGGGAGTGTAACAGTGGCCCCTCACACAGTGCAGCCTTTCCCTTAGAGAAAGCCCCCTGGTATTGCTCCGTCCACTGGACCAGATCTGGTGCCCCCTTTATAGTGAGATCAGTCAGCGGGCTGGTGACATCCGAATAATTAGGCATAAACCTACGATAGTAGCCAGCCAGCCCCAGGAACTGTCTAACCCCCTTTTTGGTCTTGAGCCTCGGGCAGGCCGCAATCACTGCTGTCTTATTGATTTGGGGACGCACCTGCCCATTGCCCAAGTGGAAGCCCAGATACCGTACTTCCACCCACACACTTCTTCGGGTTGGCTGTGAGACCCGCTCGCCTCAGCGACCTAAGGACGGCCCTTAGGTGGTCTAAGTGCTGCAGCCAGTCATTACTTAAAAATAATTATATCGTCCAAGTATGCAGCCGCGTAGGTGGCGTGGGGACGGAGGACCAGTGTTGAATAAAAATGAGCCATGCCTAGTCAATCGAGCAATTCATCAATACAAGGCATTAGGTAGGCATCGAATTTAGACACCACATTGACTTTTCTATAGTCCACACAGAACCGGACCAACCCGTCGGCCTTGGGAACCAAGACTACCGGGCTGCTCCAGTCACTGTGGGACTCCTCGACGATGCCCATTTTGAGCATGGCCTCGAGTTCTTCCCGAACCACTTTTTTTTTGTGTGTGTTCGGGCAGTCTGTAGGGGCAGCTGCGCACTACTACCCCTGGGGGCATCTCAATGTGGTGTTCTATGAGGTGGGTGCGGCTGGGCAGGGGCGAGAACACATCAGAAAATTCTGTCTGCAACTTGGCAACCTCCGTGAGTTGGGTCGGAGAGAGGTGGTCTCCACAGGAGACCGGAGCGATGGGCGATGTCAATTTTCCCTTTTGAACCTCCGGCCCCAGCTCCACCTTCTCTGGAACCACCGACACCAACACCACAGGGACCTCCTCATTTCAAAGTTTTAACAGATTGAGGTAATCTGTAATGCCCCGCCCCTGTCCGTTCTCCTCACCTCATAGTCGACGTCCCCGACTTGCCGTGTGACCTCAAAGGGTCCTTGCCACCTGGTGATCAATTTGGAGCTCGATGTGGGCAACAACAAGAGTAGTTTATCTCCTGGTATGAATTCCCTAAGGCGCATGCCCCTGTCATACAGACGGACTTCATGTTCTTGGGCCTGCCGCAAATTCTCCTGGGTTAGGTGTGTGAGTGTGTGGAGTTTGGCGCGCAGATAAGTAACATATTGAATTTCATTTTTTATTTGTTGAAGATCCCTCCTCCCAATTTTCATGCAGCACATCTAGAATGCCACGCGGATTATGCCCATATAATAATTCAAAAGGGGAGAACCCTGTGGAGACTTGTGGGACCTCTCGCATTGCGAATAACAGGGGCTCGAGCCATTTATCGCAGTTGCATGCGTCCTCGCTTACAAATTTCTGACTTATGTTCTTGAGAGTGCGGTTGAACCGTTTGACTAAGCCATCCGTTGGGTGATAAACGCTGGTGCGGATAGGCTTAATTCCCAGTAACCCATAAAGTTCGCGCAGTGTGTGTGACAAACGTAGTGCCTTGATTATTCAGAATCTCTTTGGGGATTCCGACTCGGGAGATGATGTGGAAGAGCACTTCTGCAATACTACGTGCTGAGATATTGCAAAGAGGCACTGCTTCCGGATATCGCGTTGCATAGTCCACCAGAACTAAAATAAAGCGATATCCTTGTGTTGAGAGATCTAATGGCCTGACGAGATCCATCCCAATTCTTTCGAACGGGGTCTCGATTAATGGCAGAGGGCGCAAAGGCGCTTTTGGAATGGCTGCGGGATTTACTAACTGGCATTCATGGCATGCCGTACACCACCTACGGACATCGCCGCGAATCCCTGGCCAATAGAACCAGGCCATTATTCGGGCTAGTGTCTGATCCTGCCCCAAGTGTTCGGCCATGGGATTAAAGTGAGCCACCTGGAATATAAATTCCCGGCGGCTCTTTGGGATTAAAAGCGGTGTTATTGGTTAAGGAACCAATAACACCGCTTTTAATCCCAAAGAGCCGCCGGGAATTTATATTCCAGGATCGATTATACCGAGTGATGCAGGACACTCAGACTAAGGAGTCTGAGTGTCCTGCGTCACTCGGTATAATCGATCCTTAATAATGGAAAAATAGGGTAAGGATGGGGTGGGATTTGGCTGGAGCGTTTGACCATCGATTACTCTCACTTGGTCAAACGCATGCCACAGAGTCTCGTCTCGCGACTGCTCTAACGGGAAATCCGCGAGGGATTCCCCGAGAGAGGGAGGAGGAGCCTGCTGCTCCTCACTCTGATGCAGTGATGACATAGACGGCTCTGTGACAGCTGCTCCCGCCAATGCCACACCGGGACCTCCCCCACTAAATTATGGCAGGCCCCACTCTTCACTAAATGTGACATTAATTCTCTAAATCCTGGCCAATCAGTCCCCAAAATTATCGAGTGGGTAAGGCGAGGATTAACCGCTGCCTTTACTCTAAATTTCTCCCCTTGAAATAGAATGTGGACCAACACTAAAGGGTAGTTGTGAACATCCCCATGCACACACAACGCCTTCACCAATTGTGCTCTCCCCAATGCCTCGTCTTGCACCAGGCTTTGGTGGATTGAGGTCTGATTACAGCCGGAGTCCACCAAACCCTGATATGTATCCCTTTGGATACTCACCGGTATGCGATACGCTCTGGCCTGATCGAGGGCGGTCCCTGGCGCGTCAGGGATCTGGACCACCGCGCCCACCTCCATCGCCGAGCACTGATGCTGGAGGTGCTCCGGCTCCCCGCAGCGCCAGCATACCGGCCCAGGCTCTCTCTCTGCACCAGTGTTCCGGAGCTCACTCACCTGAGGGGTGAAAGACACAGACACGGAAGTCGGAAACGGTAGGGCACGGCGGGCTGGCTGGGGTGGAGCTGGCCCCCGCCTCTGCAGTGGGGGAATGGGGCAAGGATGAGGACCAGAAGGGGAGAGAGAGAGAGAGAGAGAGAGAGAGAGAGAGAGAGAAAAGAGGGGAGAAGAGGAGACACGCTGTCCTGCCGTCGGAACAGCCGCCATATGGTCCTCCGCCAGCACGATGGCCTGATCCAGTGACACCGGCCAATGGCACTGGACCCAGTCCACTGTTCCTTCCAGAAGTTTGGCGATGAATTGCTCCAGCGCCACCAGGTCGACGATTCCCTCGGCGTAGCGGTTGTCGGCCCTCAGCCACTGCCCGCAGGTGTCCCGGAGTTACTGGCCAAATGTGAATGGCCGGCCAGCCAACCTCCTCCAGGCGCAGCGCGCAGAAGTGCTGCCGTTGCTGCTCCGGGGTGCGCCCCACGCGTTGGAGGACGGCTCTGCGAAGGTCAGTGTAGACCAGCCGGCTGTTGGCGGGGAGTTGTAGCGCGGCCAGCTGCGCCTCGCCCGTTAGCAGGGGGAGGAGGCGCGCCGTGCGCTGTTCCACTGGCCAACCCCACGCCTCTGCTGCCTACTCAAAAAGAGCGAGGAAGGCTTCGGGGTCGTCCTGCGGACCCATCTTCGTTAGAGTGAGGTGGGGAGGGTCCGCAATGGTGGTGGTGGACCCCGCTGATGTGAGGAGGTGCCGGAACGCCTGGTGATCCTCCTGCTGCGCCAGCACCAGGGCTTCGAACCGTTGTTCCTGCTCCTTCCGGAGGACGACCAGCACCTGGTGCTGGCTCTGTTGGGCCATGGCAAGGGCATGGACCAGGTCCTTGAAGGGGGAGGACTCCATGGGGCTGTTCTCTTCTGTACTCCCTCCTGAGTTTCGGCACCACTGTAATGGTTGTTGAAGGTGGGTGGAGCACAGACGCACGGCAGGCCAGAACTGAGTGTTACAAAAAAACTTTTTATTTTAGCTTTTCAGCTTTCCCTTTCACACTCTCGCAGTCAGACACGCATGCACACAAGTGTCCAGGTTGGGGAGAGCTCCCTTTCCTTGCTCTCTCTCTCCTTTTAAAGGGCGCTGTCACTGGGGGAGACACACAAACACAGGATAATTCACGTCAGGTGCAGTGGTTCTGCCACTTACCTTCCCTGACTCTGCCCTCCATTCACAGACTGACGCTTGACCACACCCCCACTGCCACAATACAAAACCACAAAAAGGCAAACAGTCCAAATTGGCAGGCAAGGTCATAAACGAGAAAACAGGCAAAGGGTCAGTCGAGGTGCAAACAGTCTGTCGGAGGCAAAATGAGAATGAGAACTAGAAATAGGAACAGGACTCGAGAAACCAGGAAAACCACAAACACCCAAAGAAAGGCTCGGTAATGCGCACTGAACGTGGCATAATACTTCGCATCACCTTAGCATCAGCACAGTCCTTAAATAACCCAACACATAGTTTTCTAATTGAGTTCAGGTGCGCCTTGTTCACAGCGCGCGTGCTGGAGCTCACTCAGCGCATGCACAGCCCAAGGCACGCCTTCTGGTGTATGCACCACAGCGTGCAGGACTGACAGAACCCCCTCCCAAAGAGCTCCCTCTGAGAGCAAAAATCCATCATACTGGGCCCCGGTGGGGGTTCGAGCTCAGGCTCTGGACACGACTTGGTTTCTTGGCTAGGAGTAGGCTTGACCTCAGGACTTGATGTGGATTCTAGACTGGACTTGAGCTCTGAAGATGACATGGACTCTGGACTGGACTCGAGCTCTAAAGATGACATGGGATCTGGACTGGGCTCGAGCTCTGAAGATGATGTGGACTCTGGACTGGACTCAAGCTCTGAAGATGTCGTGGGCTGGGCTCGAGCTCTGAAGATGGCTCTGGACTGGGCTAGAGCTCTGTAGATGGCTCTGGACTGGGCTCGAGCTCTGTAGATGGCTCTGGACTGGGCTCGAGCTCTGTAGATGGCTCTGGACTGGGCTCGAGCTCTGTAGATGGCTCTGGACTGGGCTCGAGCTCTGTAGATGGCTCTGGACTGGGCTCGAGCTCTGTAGATGGCTCTGGACTGGGCTCGAGCTCTGTAGATGGCTCTGGACTGGGCTCGAGCTCTGTAGATGGCTCTGGACTGGGCTCAAGCTCTGTAGATGACTCGGGCTTGAGCTCTATAGATGACTTGGTCTCGAACTCTAGAGATGACTTGGTCTCAGGACTGAACTCTGACTCGAGCTCTGTAGATGACTCAGTCTCTGGGCTGGACTCTGGCTCTGGAGATGGCTCGGGCTCTGTCAGCGCACTGCTTTGATCCAGGTTAGGACCTGGCGACGAGACGACGCAGACGTCTTCATGGCCGGCTGCGACAGACATCGTTTCGTCATCCTCTGACACCATTTCAGGAACAGGCTCAGGTTCTGGCCTTAACTCTGGCACCAGCACTGAAGATGGCACAGGTGCCAACTCTGGTGCTGACTCTGATGCAGGTTCTGATGCTGGCTCTGAAGCAGGCTCTGGAGTAGACTCTGACGCAGATTCTGGCACAGGCTCTGGAGTAGACTCTGGCACTGGCGCTGTCTCTGGCTCCGCCTCTGGCATGGGAGCAGATGCTGGCACTGACTCTGGCTCCACCTCTGGCACGGGAGCAGATGCTGGCCCTGACTCTGGCTCCGCCTCTGGCATGGGAGCAGACAATGGCACAGGAACAGGAACAGATGCTGGCATGGGTTCAGGCATGGATTCAGGTGCTGGTTCTGGCTGAGAAACCAACTCAAAAGAGACAACCTCCTCTGCTGTCTCTATATCAGCCACTGGGAGGAGCTCTGGAGTAACAGCCTCCTCAGCTGGGTCGGCCACTGGAGGGAGCTCTAGAGCGACGGCCTACTCCGCTGAGTCGCCCACTGGCCTGATTGTCCCTCCAAAAAAATTTTCATGGGGTTCCTCCTTTACTAATGATTCATAGATAAACTTGAGCATGGCAAAGAAAGTCTGAGAGTTTCAAAGGCACGGGTGTTCCACCCAAATCAGATATTCCACCCATCTGCGTGCTTGTCCAGCAGTGAACGTCAGGATGAAGCTCACCCAGATGGGTTCAGGTGGCTTGGGCTCTAGGAAGTCATCATAGAGGACACCACGCTGGATGTGGAATCCACACGGATGATATTCTCCATCATCGGGCGTAGGAGGGTGAGCATCGGTACGTCGGCGGAAATATGAGGCACTAGGGACAAGGAAACCCGGAAGCAGCGTGGGATCACAAACTGGAACACATCTGCTACATCCATTGTATGGCGAAGTATTCTGTCAACTACGCGAGAGAGGTTGATGTAAGTGCAGAAGTGTTTATTTTAATAAAGTGCAATATGTATACAAAAACACAAAAAGGCAAACAGTACAAATCGGCAGGCAAGGTCATAAACGAGAAAACAGACAAAGGGTCAGTCGAGGCACAAACAGTCTGTCGGAGGCAAAATGAGAACGAGAACTAGAAACAGGAACAGGAGTTGAGAAACCAAGAAAACCACAAACATGGGAAGAAAGGCTCGGTCATGCGCACTGAACATGGCGTAATACTTCACCCTGCCTTAGCATCAGTGCAGTCCTTAAATAGCCCAACAAATAGTTCTCTAATTGAGTTCAGGTGTGCCTTGTTCACGGCACGCGCGCACAGCCCGAGGTGCGCCTTCAGGTGCACGCGCCACAACACGCAGGACTGACAAGCATATGTTTTATTAAATGTTTTATTACATAACATTATATGACGCTTGCTGTAATTACATAATGAAACCCATTACCTAACACTATTAAATGTTAAATGACAGTGTGATATGCTATGACAATTTTCAATAAAGTATGCGCCATAAAAGTATCATAAAACATGCAAATTACAGTAAACTTACCAAAACTAAAATTAGCATGCGACATGAGCTGTTATGGCATCAAACATGGCAAATAAACTACATGGCAACTACATTAATATTTAATAACAGTTTTAATGAAAGCCCATGATGGCCTAAGGTATTTGACTTGCTAAATTTATGACATGGTCATGTCAGTCATATGATGCAAGATCCAATTAAAATATTCATATGGCTTACACATTCTGCATTATATGGTTTATGTAGATACGTTTTCCTTAATTTATCAACAGGTTTTATCCAAGTCCACTGAACAATGAGCATGAAATTAGTGGTGAGATATTGGTTACTCACTGGCAGAATGGACCACTGTACGCTGGTGGACAGATGCAAGTGTATCCACCCACAGTGTTCACACATGACCCTGTGTTCTCACAATGTAGCTCTTGGCATTCATCTACATCCTCTTCACAGTGTTTCCCCCTGTAGCCCTGGGCACACTGGCATAGGTATTCTCCAGGCAGGTTCCTGCAGGTCCCATGAATACAAGGCCCAGAGATGCATTCATTGACATCATCCTGGCAGTTTTCACCCTGCCAGCCTGGGGCACAGTTACAGCTATAGTGATTAAAGAGGTCTTGACATGAGCCGTTATTCAAACAAGGATGCAGGAGACACAAGGGTGCACCACTGCACCCAATTTGTGGTTCCTTTGTGCTGCCATATTGGATAAATTGTGAAAACTGAGGCGCTTCTTCATAAATGCCCCCCACCAGTGGCAGATACACTCCCCCTATTCTGACTTCACCAAGACAGCCGGTGAAATTATCTGCTAGCCACACAGTAGAATGGTTAAAGAAATCCAAGTTGGCAGCAAATGCTTGGCTCAAACCAGCCACTTGCCCATCCACAGTGAGGTTCCAAAGAGACAAAACATGGCGTGAACCTGTCTTCCTGAGCTCCACATGGTGCCATTCTCCATCTGAAACCTCCACCTCACTGTACAAAGCCAGCACCTCCTGGCTTTTGTGGATCTTGACCAGTATGAAGGAATTCATGAGGCCCATGTAGAAAAACTCTAGGCCATTGGAGGTACGAAGAAGTGTGCCATTCTCTGAACGAGTCCGCAATTTCACAGAAACCAATGTCACAGGAGCAGATAAAGAGCCACTGGCACTGTACTTTAAAGCACTGTTTTCAAATGTGGCATTGGCCAAGCCTAGAGATAGAATAAAATAATTGGAAACAATTAGAAACAGAGGGCGTGAGAGGGGAACACACCTAGTCACCATGCACACACACATTTACACACTCTGGAGAATTCAGAAGAAACCCACGCTCAAACCAGGATTCCACCTGGGTGTGTATATGGTTTGATTAATCAAAACAGAGACAATTATACTATTAAGTATAGTATAATTTTTGTCTGTATAAATATGTGCAAGCTTGATTCTATAACAAATCCATCCATCATCTATAGCCACTTATCCTGTACAGGGTCGCAGGCAAGCTGGAGCCTATCCCAGCTGACTATGGGCAAGAGGCAGGGTACACCCTGGACAGGTCACTGCAGGGCTGACACATAGACACAAACAACCATTCACATCTACAGTAAATTTAGAGCCACCAATTAGCCTAACAATTAGTCTTTGGACTGTGGGGGAAACAGGAGCACCCAGAGGAAACCCACACATACACGGGGAGAACATGCAAACTCCACACAGAAAGGCCCTCGTCAGCCGCTGGGCTCAAACCCAGGACCTTCTTGCTGTGAGGGGACAGTGCTAGCCACTACACCACCGTGCTGCCCCATAACAAATCCGTACTTGAAATATCTATATGTTTTATATATAACTTTGCATTTAAAAGAAAAACAACACTTTTGAACCTCAAAACAATATCTTAACATTGTACACACATGCAAGACTTGCCTGATAAACACCCAGAGATCCCAATGTCTGTCCAAAATCTGTATCAAGGACATTATAGAAATTCATCAGATCAAGTACTCACATTCATATCCATCAGGCAAGTCCACACACCGGCTACCCATGACACATGGATTGCTAGCACACCACACCCGAATATCACATGTCTTTCCAACATAGTTGAGTGGACAGGAACAGATGAAGTCATTCCACTTGATCATGCATTCTCCTCCATTCAGGCATGGTCTCCCCTACAGAAAGTAAACAGTATATTTTCAGAAAGTTTGAGATAATGTTTAAAATCAGTATGAAAGACAAAAAGGTTTTCCCAGCTTTGATTCAACACACCTAATCCAACCTGACAATTATTTGTGTTCATTCGACCTACAAACACTAACCTGATCAAGGATTCATTTTTTTTTCTGAGATTTGAGGATCTTAACATGCTGTAAGATATTTTTTCCAGGTCCTTATAAGTGATACTTATTTTTAGACCTGTCTTCAACAAAAGATAATATCTTACCTTACATGCTTCATCACTGACACAGTGCTCCAGCAAGTTATGTGAAATATCTGCTATGTAGATTGGTTGTTCATGCATTTTGATTATATCGGTAAAGCTCATGCACAGCTGAATGTCATCCAGACGTACATCCTGGAGGCAACCTTTGAAATGGCCACCCCAAGGTATAGTATCACTTTCATCAGGAAGTCCACCAAGATATACCACATCTCCTGCCTGAACTTGAAGTTCAGGAAAAGCCCCAGGCCTAAAAAGTATTTCTGTGTGATTGAAGTATAAAAATCCTCCCAGGACATCAATGGTAATCAGCACCTTCTCCCCATCTGTGATGAATGTAGAACTCTCTCTAATAGAAGAGTACACAGCAACATTTATTGTGCCTCTCCTCAGGAACACTGAGAAATATGCCCAATTCCCTCGTTTCAACTGGAGAATAAGGCCACTGTTATTCAGTGTTCGCAATAAAAATGATACACTGATGTTACCAGCATGGCTCCGAGTTATGGGAAATACAGCAAAGCTTCTATTATGCTCATAGCTGAATGTCCATGAAGGGTACTCTGAAAGGGAAGGCATTTTATATATATGAAAATTATATTAAATGAACATCCAGTATATCAATAGTTTAATGGCTTTAATATTATTAAATTCACTATTTTGGATACCATTGCATTTACCTCAGTTAGGATCTTACCATAAGAACAGATGTTTCCATAAAATGGCCTGTGGCAGTCACACTTGTATTCAGTCCAAATGTCTACACATTGTCCTTGATGAGAGCAAGAATCTACATGACACCATTCAGGCTTTTCACAGCCCAGTTGGATGTAAATGGCATTCTCTTGGGAGAAGTTATGGGGCAGAATAAGCTGAGAACTGATGAAAAAGTCCTCCATGCAACCAACAAATCCTGTCTGTGTCTTTGTTTTATTCAGATAATCTTTTGGGACCCCACCAATGTACACTTTATCCAGACAGTGTGGAGGAAAAAAAAGACGCTGGTTGTGATCTGTCTGCTCAATATATGTGTAATTCTTATCTAATAAACTCAGAACCAGCATCTTATCTACAGAAACAGACACTGCATGCCACAATCCATTGTTAAAATTACTATGAAGTTCCACCACCAGCTTTAAGCCCCCTGATTCTGCTGTAGCAAAGAGCTTTCCATCATTCATCTCCAGTGTTAAAAAATGCTGTGCATTTCCCCTGAAGAACAGCACAGCATCTGGTAAAGTTGTCCTGAACCGCAGCGAAACACTGGTTGCCTCACTGTTATAAGTCTTGTTATAAGGAACCTCCGCCACCACATAGGCTGCTTTAGAGAATGAGAAAGTGGTGGGAATGCTACAGTTGTCACCATAAAAGCCAGAATTACACTTGCACCTAAAAAGGTGTTTGTCTCCATGTAAGAAAGGCTCACACATGCCTCCATTGTTGCAGGGCTCATCCATACAGCCAGTCAAAGCAATGTCACAGTTACGACCACCCCAAGGCAGCTGGTCAGGTGCAGATACAGGGCAGTGACAGATATAGTCATTAATGGCATCCTCACAAATGGCATCATTCTGACAAGGTGCACTTTTGCACTCATCAATGTTCACATCACATATGAAACCTAGAATAAGAAGGAAGAAGACATGGGTCATCTGTTAAAGTATTAATAAACAATAAACTAGTCCAGTTTCATTTGGCCATTGTTTTTGATTCATAGTTATGAATACATTACTCATCTCATCTCATTATCTCTAGCCGCTTTATCCTTCTACAGGGTCGCAGGCAAGCTGGAGCCTATCCCAGCTGACTATGGGCGAAAGGCGGGGTACACCCTGGACAAGTCGCCAGGTCATCACAGGGCTAACACATAGACACAGACAACCATTCACACTCACATTCACACCTACGGTCAATTTAGAGTCACCAGTTAACCTAACCTGCATGTCTTTGGACTGTGGGGGAAACCGGAGCACCCGGAGGAAACCCACGCAGACACGGGGAGAACATGCAAACTCCACACAGAAAGGCCCTCGCCAGCCCCGGGGCTCGAACCCAGGACCTTCTTGCTGTGAGGCGACAGCGCTAACCACTACACCACCGTGCCGCCCCTGAATACATTACTAAAAACATTAATTTTTTTTTTCTTTCACAACAACTAAAAGTTATGGAATTAATCATATGGGCAACACAGTGGTGTAGTGATTAGCACTGTCACCTCACAGCAGGAAGGTTCTGGGTTCGAGCCCAGTGGCTGACAGGGGGCCTTTCTGTGTGGAATTTACATGTTCTCCCTGTGGGTTTCCTCTGGGTGTTTGGATTTCCCCCACAGTCCAAAGACCTATGGTTAGGTTAAATGGCTACTCTAAATTGTCCATATGTGTGAATAATTGAGAGGAGAAAACCTCGATAATATTCTGGTAGAAGGCAACAGTAAACCACTACTGTAATGTTCCCTAGAAACTCAGATGGATGTCAGAGCTGGACCTGCCATCAGGCAGAACACCAAAGAGAGATACAGTGGTGCTTGAAAGTTTGTGAACCCTTTAAAATTTTATATATTTCTGCATAAATATGACCTAAAACATCATCAGATTTTCACACAAGTCCTAAAAGTAGATAAAGAGAACCCAGTTAAGCAAATAAGACAAAAATATTATACTTGGTCATTTATTTATTGAGGAAAATGATCCAATATTACATATCTGTGAGTGGCAAAAGTATGTGAACCTCTAGGATTAGCAGTTAAATTGAAGGTGAAATTAGAGTCGGGTGTTTTCAATCAATGGGATGACAATCAGGTGTGAGTGGGCACCCTGTTTTATTTGAAGAACAGGGATTTATCAAAGTCTGATCTTCACAACACGTTTGTGGAAGTGTATCATGGCACAAACAAAGGAGATTTCTGAGGACCTCAGAAAAAGCATTGTTGATGCTCATCAGGCTGGAAAAGGTTACAAAACCATTTGTAAAGAGTTTGGACTCCACCAATCCACAGTCAGACAGATTGTGTACAAATGGAGGAAATTCAAGACCATTGTTACCCTCCCCAGAAGTGGTCGACCAGCAAAGATAACTCCAAGAGCAAGGCATGTAATAGTCGGCAAGGTCACAAAGGACCCCAGGGTAACTTCTAAGTAACTGAAGGCCTCTCTCACATTGGCTAATGTTAATGTTCATGAGTCCACCATCAGGAGAACACTGAACAACAATGGTGTGCATGGCAGGGTTGCAAGGAGAAAGCCACTGCTCTCCAAAAAGAACATTGCTGCTCGTCAGCAGTTTGCTAAAGATCACGTGGACAAACCAGAAGGCTATTGGAAAAATGTTTTGTGGATGGATGAGACCAAAATAGAACTTTTTGGTTTAAATGAGAAGCGTTATGTTTGGAGAAAGAAAAACACTGCATTCCAGCATAAGAACCTTATACCATCTGTGAAACATGGTCGTGGTAGTATCATGGTTTGGGCCTGTTTTGCTGCATCTGGGCCAGGATTCATTGATGGAACAATGAATTCTGAATTATACCAGTGAATTCTAAAGGAAAATGTCAGGACATCTGTCCATGAACTGAATCTCAAGAGAAGGTGGGTCATGCAGCAAGACAACGACCCTAAGCACACAAGTCGTTCTACCAAAGAATGGCTAAAGAAGAATAAAGTTAATGTTTTGGAATGGCCAAGTCAAAGTCCTGACCTTAATCCAATCGAAATGTTGTGGAATGACCTGAAGCAAGCAGTTCATGTGAGGAAACTCACCAACATCCCAGAGTTGAAGCTGTTCTGTATGGAGGAATTGACTAAAATTCCTCCAAGCCGGTGTACAGGACTGATCAACAGTTACCGGAAACATTTAGTTGGAGTTATTGCTGCACAAGGGGGTCACACCAGATACTGAAAGCAAAGATTCACATACTTTTGCCACTCACAGATATGTAATATTGGATCATTTTCCTCAAATATATGACCAAGTATAATATTTTTGTCTCATTTGTTTAACTGGGTTCTCTTTATCTACTTTTAAGACTTGTGTGAAAATCTGATGATGTTTTAGGTCATATTTATGCAGAAATATAGAAAATTCTAAAGGGTTCACAAACTTTCAAACACCACTGTTTATATTTTTATTAGGTTTGTCTTTCTTTTCCAGAAATATTTAGGCAGAGCCAGTAATTTTGTCAGCACCAAATTCCTTGGTCTTCATCTGACAGAGAACCTCACCTGGTCACTCAACACCAGCTTCATAGCCAAGAAAGCCCAGCAGCGTCTTTACTTCCTACATAAGCTGAGGAAAACCCATTTCCCATCACCCAACATCACAATATTCTACAGAGGGACTAGTGAGGGCATTCTGAGCAGCTGTATCATGAACCGGTTTGGGAACTGCACAGTCTTGGATCGTAAGACCCTACAGTGGATAGTGAGCACAGCTGAGATGATCATTGGAGTCTCTCTTCCACCCATCACGGACATTTACACCACATGCTGCATCCGGAAAGGTACTAGCATTGTGGCCAACCAACCCCACACACCCCTCACCCGCCTGCCATCTGGAAAAAGGGCCGAATCATTCAGGCCTTCACAGCCAGACTCTGTAACAGTTTCTTCCCACATGCCATCAGACTTCTCAATACATAGTTTTCACTGACGTCACGGCATTCCGGGGAAAGCCCTCCAGCCACCATCTTGTGGGTCAAACAAAACGGACCATTGCCATTACTGGCTACATTATCTCGGACGAATTTATGAAGTTATATAGTCAGTTTTCTAAAATAAAGATCAATGTTGGCAAAATCAAGCAAACAGAAGTATATAGATACATTAGACGACATCTCACGACAACGATATGCAGCCAAACTGGCCTTGATTAGGGGAACTGACCCCTACGAAGTGGACAGAGATGCATTTTCAAGTGACTATGCAGGGCTGCCAAAGCCTGAAACTGCCAAAGCCTGCTCCAAAGCCTGAAACTGACTTCATCAAACTTTAAAGGCTGTCTGATATATACAACTGTATATATTCTAGCATTAAATAGACTGTTGAATATTATGCAACCATAATAAGTTGATTAAACACAAATCAAATCATACAGAATAGACCTAAAATGTTTTTCAAAAATGACCCTTGCGTGAGTGAAGTGACAAGTGTCAAATAGAAACGTGACAAACGAGCAATATTAAGTGTACATTACAATGTAAACGTACACTCAGCGGTTCCAGTTAGGCATTCTCCAGAGATTGTTTACACGATGTTTTGGTTTCCAAAAACAAACTTAAACACAATTGATTGTTTATTTAAACAACTTACCACTTATAAAATGATCGGAGCAGACTTTGCTGTGTTTGGAAGGCTGATAATCCTTGCGGTTGATTCTCGCAAGCCATAGATTTCTCCTTTGTATGCTGAGTTTCTTTGTTTGCTCGCCTTCGTGCTCCCGTACAGTGGGAATTCCATAAAAGCTCTGCTTGACGTCATCATCTTACCTATTACGACAGCCATGAATACAACAGGTGTGCACCATTGCTAGCTTTAAATAGCCTGCTTGGGTTCTTTTGAAGACTTTGTACTCGCGTGTTACAATGTGTGCTCAGTGATCCGTATGGTAAGCTTGACCCACAAGATGGCCGCCACTAGGGAATCCCCGACTCTGTGACGTCATGTGCAAACTATGTATTCTGAGGGACTGGACTGATACACACCAACTGTTGAACACACAACTCTCACTGCAATCTTTGCACAGTGGACAATAATGCACTATTACTTTACAATGTTTATCACACACAAGGTTTACATTTATTTATTCCCTTTTCATATACTGCCTCAATATGAACACTCAACTCTGCACTTTAAGCTGTTTGTGTACTTTACTGTCTGTAATGTTTGCACTCATTGCACTCCACTGTAGGGTTGTGCGATCCGAGACTGTGCAGTTCCCAAACCAGTTCATGATACAGTTGCTATTGTATTTGTAGATCTGTAGTCCTATGATATTTGTTTAATGTAGCACCATGGTCCTGGAGAAACGTTGTTTTAACTGTGTACTGTACCAACTGTTTATGGTTAAAATGACAAATAAAAAGCCTTGACCTTTACCTTATTTTGTCAGTTTTGACAGTCCAAAAAATTATTTTTTTTGCGTGGCTCACGCTGTGCGACGTCAGCACCACACTTTCACACCAAAAAAAAATCAATACCATAAACTGAACAATGAAGAGTACTTTCTGCACCTAAATATCTCCTCTTCTCCTCTGAAAATGAGTAATAACTATAGAAATAGGAAGATATTGTAATATAGGTCCAGACTATACTGGTACTCAACCCAGAAGTGAAAATGAAGAGTTTCGCTGCGTGCACTGACTGCCATTCACAACCATACATAAAACCACGTTCTAGGCACTGGTTGCCAGATGGTGCTGTTGCGTAATTTGACCTTGATTCTATTCCTGGCATTGGAGGCGTGCTACGAAGTGTTTTCATTTCAAATCTAATTTTGCCCTTTAAATTTTGATCCTTGCATATTTGACAAGGTAAAAAACAGCAAATTTAATAATGTTGAATTGTGCCCTAAATGTGACCAGAATGCACCATTTAAAGTCTCCAATTTAAAATTTTTCTGGGGGATCATGCCCCCGGACCCCCCAGCAGCCTTCAGGGCCCTCCGGACCGTGCTGGGCTCCGCATTAGTAGCACTGCTCTGATATTTTTTTCTGGGGAAAACCCTGATATGCAGTGCCATTCTTATATTTTCACATTCAGCAAGTCCTATTTTTTCCAACTTACAGACTGACCTCTTTGCGAAAATTATTACTGACTAAGGTCATCTCTAAGGTCTACACTGATTAGATACATTAGATTAGATAAAACTTTATTGATCCCTTTGGGTGGGTTCCCACAGGGAAATTAAGATTCCAGCAGCATCATTACAGATAAACAGAGAAAGAAATAGAGAAAACTTCTAGATAAATTAAAATAAATTAAGTATTTACATATACAAATATAAAAAGAATAAGATATGGGGAAGGGGGGGAAAGGCGGTATTGTCCGGTATTGCTTATTGTTAGGCTAGGCTACTGCTCCTTCCCGTCCTTTGGTCCTCCTGTTACCCCTCCTTCCCCCCAGAGAGGAGTTGTACAGTCTGATGGTGTGAGGGACAAAGGAGTTTTTGAGTTTGAACAGTGTAGCATAATTACATATGAGAAAAACAATTAGTTTAATGTTTGTATTATGGTAGAGTTAACCATTGCATGCCCTCAAACAATCTTCTCAATAACAGGAGAAAAGACAGTGAAAAAATAAAGCTGGAGGTCTTCCACATAGCACAGACAGCATACCCAATAAACAACACCACCCAATATTAGGTTCATATTTAACAGTATCTAAATTAGCAAATGATTGGGCTATCTATAAAGATTTCAAGATTCTCAAGATTGTTCGCATCTTACTATAAATACACTTGGTACATTTCTTTGATAAACTGTTTCTTCAATAAGACTTTATTTGTAGGGGGCCTGCATAGGATCTTTCTAACATATTTATAAGCACTGCATAAATGTTTTACAAAGAACTGATGGAAATGTATCGGGTTATGTCAAATCTCCTGAGGTGACAGAGGTTTTATGAGACTTTCTAAATTGTAGAAGATATACACGGAGTTTCGTGCAAATTTGATTACCACTTATTTAGATGTCATTAAAATACTGGCACTTCATAATATTTCTGAATGTAAATGGACCACCGGTATTTCAGTTTCGGCGCATTTCATTGTCCATAATTATCATAATCAAAACGTCATAATTCACTATTTGTCAATAAATCTTAAAACCCCTAAAAAATGCTACTTGCATAAGTATTCAGACTAGTATTTGGTAGAACCACCTCTTCTGCAATAACAGCTTTAAGTCTTTTGGGGTAAGGTCCCACCAACATTGCACACTGTTTGAGTGATTTTCACCCTTTCTTTGCTGATTGATATTTTCTTTTAACACTTTTAACCTGTAGATTTATTTGGTTGTCACTGTCTAATTCTAAAAGATCAATCTAGAGTGGTTAAATTGTGTAATTTATCTGTTGAATAGTGCTATTACCAAAGTTTCCAATGTTTGGAATAATCATTTAGTCACATAGTGGTGTCAGCACAATGGTTGTTAATTGCAGCATTTGACACTACTGATCATGATATCATACAGGACATGCTAGAAAACTTGATCAAGTTAGACAATATCTTGCCCAATTTAATTCATATTTAACAGAATGTTACAAACATGTTTCCAACAGAGATTATTACGAGTTGGAAGAATGTAATATGGTAACCCATGGAGTCCCGTAAGATCACTGAGGAAATTGGTTGCCTAGTTGGAAAATGTCCTGATAAACCCACCTAGTTATCCTCAGTTAACTAGTCTAGTTAAACCTGAGTGGCTGTGCTACAAGTCAAGTCAGTTTATTTGAATAGTGCTTTTAACAATAGGCATTGTCACAAAGCAGCTTTACTGAAAAATAAAGACTTTAAACAGATTAACTAATTTTATCTCTAATAGATGTATTTATCCCTGATGAGTAAGCCTGTCTTTGGGAAGTGATAGTTAAACACTTACCTATCAAGATCTGGTGATTTATGCATTATGGCAACTAGAGTGGACAAACAAAGCACTAATACCTGCATAACTGGCAGAGCTAATGTCAAGCTAACAAACATTGCGTACACTGGCAAAGGAATGATTAATAAAAGAAGTGTACTGTCTTCTATGCAACAGTCCCTGGAAAAGGCCACACAGATGGGGTGAGTTGGGAAGCTCTCAGTGGCTTTGCAAGCAGATAACACAAAAATTAGAGAGGCCAATGTTTGGCTAAGAGCAGATGTCAATGGAATCCCACTCTGGCCAGATGAAGTAGAACGCCAGATCTCTCAGTTAGAAGATGAGAACTGTCAGCTTTGCCAAGCAGTGAAAAAAATCTTATAAAATGTGAGTAACTGCATCAGGTTGTTGAAGATGCTGCAAATAGAGGCAGGTCTGAGGGAGAATGTGGTAAACCATGAGAATGTGCAAGGAGGACCATCTTCAAAGTCTTAGGGGTTGAACTGGACAGAACACAGCTGCAATTAAAGCATTCAGCCTGAGGAATGTCACCCACCCAGACCGTTTTCCTGGAACAGGAGCAAGTGTTGGCTGCTGCAAGGGAGAAATACAGGAACAAGGAGAATATAATCTGGGGAGGTTGCAAGCTGTCATTTTTCCTTGACATGACTAAAGGGATGGCGGAGAAGAGGAGAAAGTTCAAAGATGTTAGAAGGTGGCTACATAATCTTGATGGATGTTTCATCCTTGTGTATATATTTTATGTTAGGGGTGGTGGAGGTTTGGTGAGATAGGATCCAAAAGCAGAACACAGACAATTATCCAATAAATAATGGTGATTTAATCCAGGGAAAAAGGGCATGGCAAAAAGGTAAACAAACAGGACAAAAAACAAATGGCAAAAATAGTCCAGGAAAAAAAGAGACAAAAAACTTGACAAAAACACGAGACAGGTAAGGGCAAAAATGCTAGTGCAAAAAACCATGAACAAGAATAAACGCTAGTGCAAAAAACCATGAACCAGAAAAACAGCTAGTTCTGAGAACGGCGTATTTATAGGCAGCTGTGAAAACCAGGAAGTGAATACAGGTGAGGTGGAATTCCCATCCCGGATCCGGATCAGCGCTGGCATGAGAGATCCGTAATCTCCGGAGTGGATGTCTGGGGCGGAGCATGACAATATAGTTGAGTTGCGCTTTTACATGGGGGGAGAGGATGAAGTTCACAGTTCACTGAGAGGCGACACACTTTTTAATAAGGAGGAGATGGAGAAGCCAAGATAATCACCAGATGCTTCTTGAGTTTTAACCCAGAAGACTGACAATCTGTCCAGCAGGTGACAGTTGCATTGGCAAGTGGATTTATACAACTGTTTGATGGAACAGCAACACACGGGGCACAGTAACATAAGCAGGACTCAATTCTCAGTTATTTTACTTTTACACTTGGTCCAAGTCATCTTTTGCACATTTAAAATACAGGAGTATAGGTATAGGTGTTGAATAGGTGGTCTGCTTAGTATTTTAAGTTTAAGCTATGAGTGATGTAGTGTCATTTATCTAGCTATTTTGGGATAATAAAGAATGGGTACTATTTTTGCTTTTATTTGTATAGATCTCAGAGTTACACAAATTATATAACTAAAGTGTTGTCTGTGATATACTGTCAATATGTTCTCCTGACTGGCACATACATGCAGTAGTGAGAAATGGCTACCAACAGGAAACTTTGAGATAGGTGGTGGGGGCCTGATGGTGACCACTTTTGTGTACCTCATAGACCATGTTTGTCGTGGGTCTCTCAAGAGTGAGAGAAGGGTAGAGAGTGGGCATAGGGCTCTATATATGAGGGTCTTATATAATATTCTGTGTTTTGAATGGGTTCTGTATGAGGATTATTATGTTTTATTGGTTACTTGGATTTTGATAAGCAACTGGACAGCACCTCTTTTTTCTTTTCCCTTTTTGTTCACTACTCACCTTCCTCTGTGCAAGTTATCATTTCAGTATGAGGCATATAAAGCACATTTGTTGAGCTACAGCTAATTGTGTAAGGATAGTAGGATGTAAACAGTCTACAAAATTCCATAAAAAGAAAGATTTTATCATACCTCAAATCCCAACAAGCCCATGTAGCCTTTATAAGAGAGATTCAAGTGAACAATTCAGAGGCTACAAAAATTGATGAGACTGTGTTGGTCAGATATAGCATAGTTCATACTTTAGTTAAATAAATAAATCCTGACCAGCTGCATCACCGTGTGGTACGGCGCCTGCACCGTGTCCTGCTGCAAGTCTCTGCAGCGCATCATGAGAGCAGCTGAGAGGATCATTGGTGTCTCTCTCCCTTCTCTAATGGATATTTATAACTCCCGCCTCACCCACAAAGCAAGCAGGATTGCAGGTGACCCCACCCACCCATCTCACAGCCTCTTCAGCCTGCTGCCGTCGGGGAGGAGACTGTGGAGTCTCCGGGCCAAAACCAGCAGGCTCAAGAACAGTTTTTTTCACCAGGCAGTCAGGAGGCTCAACTCCCTCCCTGTTCTGCCCCTCCTCCCCCCTCTGCCCCCTGCCACAGATTCTGCTTGCACACCCCCCTTCAGCATCTGACATGTCATCCTCACAGTTCCCCCCCCCACACACACATCCATCTCATCGTTCATTAACACACTGAACTCAGGGACCGCACATCTCACTTTACCTCGCTCATTTGCACTATTCCGCACTACCTCATCTTAACAGCTGCTAGTTTGTTTATACTGCTTATTTCATGTTTACCTGCTATACCTCAAGTGCCCTTGACTGTTTGGTTATTTGAACCTGTGTGTGTGTGTGTGTGTGTGTGTGTGTGTGTGTGTGTGTGTGTGTGTGTATGTATGTATGTATGTATATGAGTGTTTAGTCTACGTCTAGTTCATATCTAGAGTGTTTATACTGTTTATATTGTCTGAGTGTTTAGTCTGTGTGTAGTTCTTATCTAGTGTTTACACTGTTTATATTGTCTGAGTGTTTAGTCTATGTCTTGTTCTTATCTAGTGTTTATACTGTTTATATTGTTGGAGTGTTTAGTCTATGTCTAGTTCCTATCTAGAGTGTTTATACTGTTTATTTTGTTGTTGTTGTTTTTCAATTATTCTATTTTTATTTATTGCATTGCCTGTTTGCACCTTGGGTCAGAAAGGACTGATATTTCATCTGTGCTGTATGTCGAGCATGTATAGCATATTTGACAATAAAGTTGACTTGACTAAATAAATAAACACAGTGGTTATTTTGGTGCATAAGAAGCATTTTCTCATTGTAAAAGAACAAAAGGACAAGGAAGGAAGAGTGGTATGTTTTGAAGCCAAAATAAATGGATTAAAAGTTAAATTATGTAATATCTATGCTCCAAATATGGAAGATCCAGGTTTCTTTCATAAAGTAAATAAATTAATGGTGAGCATAGTTTATGGGCATACAATTATAGCTGGAGAATTAAATCAAAGTTTAGATGGGGCCCAGGATAAAAGCACGACTTCTAATAATTTACCAAAAGATAGAATGGCAGTTACACTATTGATGAAGGATCTTGGATTGATGAATATATGGAGGCTTGTCAACCCGAGAGAGAGAGAGAGAGAGAGAGAGAGAGAGAGAAAAGAATAGACATTTTATTCTCATAATCATAAATCTCACTCCAGGATAGATTATTTTCTGATCAGCATGGATCTGGTGGAGTGTGTCAGACTGCTCAATAGGACCTATAGCATTAACCAAGCATAATGCAGTGCAACTAGGCTTAGTAATGGAGCCAAATGGGGTAAAGAGAAACAGATGGAGGTTGAATATATCTTTGTTTCAGGACCTGGAATTTAATAGTTTAGTAGAAGAGGAACTTGACAATTCCTTCCTGGTGAACATTGGGTCAACAGATAAATTTGGGACAGTCTGGGAGGCCTCTAAGACTTATCAAGGGAGAAAACTATAGCCTATTCTACATACACTGCAACCCCATTATAACAAACTCTTTTACTCTGAACTTTTGCATATATAGTAATAAACTATGTTCTTGTCCCCCGCCTTTAGTGACAGTGAATCAGAGTCTTCTAAATAAATAAATAAAAATAATAAGAAAGATTTTAAAAAATCACTGAGCCATGTACTCCTCTTCCCCCCAGAGATAAACAAAAAGTAATTAAGTCTGCAGTCAAGTTAACAATATTTACTGCCATACAACAAAGGCTTAACTAACCATGCTTAGGGATCAATCACGAACAATTACTGAGAATGGTGATCAAAGGATTGACAAAAGGAAAAAATGACTGCTGGCATCATCAGTGATTTGCAACACATGAATGAACTGATTTAGAAAATATAGTGAGTCAGTGGGTGGACACTGACAACAATACACCGGTAACATCTGCCATTTCCATAACAGATGAAGAACTCATTGCCTCCGTTCGTAATCCTTTAACTCAATCAATTAACTTAGTGCCCCTCCTAGAACTGCCACCTTATTGTGGTGGAGGGGTTTGTGTGCTTGAATGATCCTAGGAGCTATGTTGTCGGGGGCATTATGCCCCTGTTAGGGTTTCCAAGGCAGACAGGTCCTAGGTGACAGGCCAGACCAAGAGCAGTTCACCAAAAACCCCCTATGGAGAAAAAAATCCAGGACCGTGACGTCGCCCGGTAGGACGCAGCCGGGGCCCCACCCTGGAGCCAGGCCCGGGGTTGGGGCTCGTATGCGAGTGCTTGGTGGTTTGCCCATGGGGCCCAGCCGGGCTCAGCCCGAAGAGGTGACGTGGGCCCAACCTCCTGTGGGTTCACCACCCACAGAGGTAGCAGTAGGGGTTTGGTGCAGTGTGGATTGGGTGGCAGTCGAAGGCAGGGGCCTCGACGACCTGATCCCCGGACACAGCGGCTGGCTGTTGGGACATGGAATGTCACTTCGCTGGGGGGGGAAGAGCCTGAGCTTGTGCGGGAGGTTGAGAGGTACCGGCTAGAGATAGTCGGGCTCACCTCCACGCACAGCTTGGGCTCTGGAACCCAGCTCCTCGAGAGGGGCTGGACTTTCCACTTCTCTGGAGTCGCCCGTGGTGAGCGACGGCGGGCTGGTGTGGGCTTGCTTATAGCTCCCCAGCTCAGCCGCCATGTGTTGGAGTTTACCCCAGTGAACGAGAGGGTCGCCTCTCTGCGCCTTCGGATTGGGGAGAGGGCTCTTGCTGTTGTTTGTGCCTACGGGCCAAATAGCAGTATAGAGTATCCGGCCTTCTTGGAGTCCCTGGGAGAGGTACTGAGGGGTGCTCAGACTGGGGACTCCATTGTGCTACTGGGGGACTTCAATGCTCACGTGGGCGACGACAGTGACACCTGGAGGGGCGTGGTTGGGAGGTACGGCCTCCCCGATCTGAACCCGAGTGGTGTTTTGTTATTGGACTTCTGTGCTAGTCACGGTTTGTCCATAACGAACACCATGTTCGAGCATAGGGGTGTCCATAAGTGCACGTGGCACCAGGACACCTTAGGTCGGAGGTCGATGATCGACTTTGTAGTCGTTTCATCTGATCTCCGGCCCTATGTCTTGGACACTCAGGTGAAGAGAGGGGCTGAGCTGTCAACTGATCACCACCTGGTGGTGAGTTGGATCCGCTGGCGGAGGAGGAAGCTGGACAGACCTGGCAGGCCCAAACGTATGGTGAGGGTCTGCTGGGAACGTCTGGCCGAGCACTCTGTTGGGGAGGTCTTTAACTCCCACCTCTGGGAGAGCTTTTCCCAGCTTCCGAGGGAGGCGGGGGACATTGAGTCTGAGTGGACCATGTTCTCTACCTCCATTGTGGACGCAGCTGTTCGGAGCTGTGGCCGCAAGGTCTCCGGTGCCTGTCGTGGCGGCAATCCCCGAACCCGGTGGTGGACACCGGAAGTAAGGGATGCCGTCAAGCTGAAGGAGTCCTATCGGGCCATGTTGACCTCCGGGACTCCTGAGGCAGCCGACGGGTATCGGCAGGCCAGGCGTGCTGCAGCTCGGGCAGTTGCGGAGGCAAAAACTCGGAACTGGGAGGAGTTCAGGGAGGCCATGGAGAAGGACTATCGGTCGGCCTCGAAGAAATTCTGGCAAACCATCCGGCACCTCAGGAGGGGGAAGCAGTACTCTGCCAACACTGTTTACAGTGCGGGTGGGGAGCTGTTGACCTCAACTGGGGACATTGTCGGGCAGTGGAAGGAATACTTTGAGGATCTCCTCAATCCCACCATCATGTCTTCCACTGAGGAGACTGAGGCTGATGACTCAGAGGTAGACTCGTCCATTACCCAAGCTGAAGTCACTGAGGTGGTTTGCAAGCTCCTCGGTGGCAAGGCATCGGGGGTGGATGAGATCCGCCCTGAGTATCTCAAGTCTCTGGATGTTGTGGGGCTGTCTTGGTTGACACGCCTCTGCAACATCGCGTGGCGGTCGGGGACAGTGCCTCTGGAGTGGCAGACTGGGGTGGTGGTCCCTCTTTTTAAGAAAGGGGACCGGAGAGTGTGCTCCAATTATAGGGGAATCACACTTCTCAGCCTCCCAGGGAAAGTTTACTCCAGGGTACTGGAGAGGAGAATTTGACCAATAGTCGAACCTCGGATCCAGGAGGAACAATGCGGTTTTCGTCCTGGTCGCAGAACACTGGACCAGCTCTATACCCTTCATAGGGTGCTCGAGGGTTCATGGGAGTTTGACCAACCAGTCCACATGTGCTTTGTGGATCTGGAGAAGGCATTCGACCATGTCCCCCGTGGTATTCTGTGGGGGGTGCTTCGGGAGTATGGGGTTCGGGGCTCTTTGCTAAGGGCTGTCCGGTCCCTGTACGAACGGAGCAGGAGTCTGGTTCGCATTGCCGGCAGTAAGTCAGACCTGTTCCCAGTGTATGTTGGACTCCGGCAGGGCTGCCCTTTGTCACCGGTTCTGTTCATAATTTTTATGGACAGAATTTCTAGGCGCAGCCAGGGGCTGGAAGGAATCCTGTTTGGGAACCACAGGATTTCATCTCTGCTTTTTGCGGATGATGTTGTCCTGTTGGCTTCTTCAAACCAGGACCATCAGCATGCACTGGGGCAGTTTGCAGTCGAGTGTGAAGCGGCTGGGATGAGAATCAGCACCTCCACGTCCGAGGCCATGGTTCTCAACCAGAAAAGGGTGGCTTGCCCTCTCCAGGTTGGTGGAGAAGTCCTGCCTCAAGTGGAGGAGTTTAAGTATCTCGGGATCTTGTTCACGAGTGAGGGAAGGATAGAGCGTGAGATCGACAGGCGGATTGGTGCAGCCTCCGCAGTGATGCGGTCGCTTTACCGGTCCGTCGTGGTGAAGAAGGAGCTGAGCCAAAAGGCGAAGCTCTCAATTTACCGGTCGATCTACGTTCCGACTCTCACCTATGGTCATGAGCTTTGGGTAATGACAGAAAGAACAAGATCGCGGATACAAGCGGCTGAAATGAGTTTCCTTTGCAGGGTGGCTGGGCGCTCCCTTAGAGATAGGGTGAGAAGCACAGTCACTCGGGAGGAGCTCGGAGTAGAGCCGCTGCTCCTCCACATCGAGAGGAACCAGCTGAGGTGGCTCGGGCATCTTTTTCGGATGCCTCCTGGACACCTCCCTGGGGAGGTGTTCCAGGCATGTCCCCCCAGGAGGAGGCCCCGGGGAAGACCCAGGACACGCTGGAGGGACTATGTCTCTCGGCTGGCCTGGGAATGCCTCGGTGTTCTTCCCGAGGAGCTGGCCGAGGTGTCTGGGGAAAGGGAAGTTTGGGCTTCCATGCTTAGACTGCTGCCTCCGTGACCCGGTCCCGGATAAGCGGAAGAAGACGAGACGAGACGAGAATTAACTTAGTGACTCAGACATTTACAGTGGGGCAAAAAAGTATTTAGTCAGCCACCAATTGTGCACGTTCTCCCACTTAAAATGATGAGAGAGGCCTGTAATTTTCATCATAGGTACACTTCAACTATGAGAGACAGAATGGGGGGAAAGAATCCAGGAAATCACATTGTAGGATTTTTAATGAATTAATTGGTAAATTCCTCAATAAAATAAGTATTTGGTCACCTACAAACAAGCAAGATTTCTGGCTCTCACAGACCTGTAACAACTTCTTTAAGAGGCTCCTCTGTCCTCCACTCGTTACCTGTATTAATGGCACCTGTTTGAACTCGTTATCAGTATAAAAGACACCTGTCCACAACCTCAAACAGTCACACTCCAAACTTCACTATGGCCAAGACCAAAGAGCTGTCAAAGGACACCAGAAACAAAATTGTAGACCTGCGCCAGGCTGGGAAGACTGAATCTGCAATAGGTAAGCAGCTTGGTGTGAAGAAATCAACTGTGGGAGCAATTATTAGAAAATGGAAGACATACAAGACCACTGATAATCTCCCTTGATCTGGGGCTCCACGCAAGATCTCACCCCGTGGGGTCAAAATGATCACAAGAACGGTGAGCAAAAATCCCAGAACCACACAGGGGGACCTAGTGAATGACCTGCAGAGAGCTGGGACAAAAGTAACAAAGGCTACCATCAGTAACACACTATGCCGCCAGGGACTCAAATCCTGCAGTGCCAGACATGTCCCCCTGCTTAAGCCAGTACATGTCCAGGCCCGTCTGAAGTTTGCTAGAAAGAATTTGGATGATCCAGAAGAGAATTGGGAGAATGTCATATGGTCAGATGAAACCAAAATAGAACTTTTTGGTAAAAACTCAACTTGTCGTGTTTGGAGGAGAAAGAATGCTGAGTTGCATCCAAAGAACACCATACCTACTGTGAAGCATGGGGGTGGAAACATCATGCTTTGGGGCTGTTTTTCTGCAAAGGGACCAGGATGACTGATCCGTGTAAAGGAAAGAATGAATGGGGCCATGTATTGTGAGATTTTGAGTGAAAACCTCCTTCCATCAGCAAGGGCATTGAAGATGACACGTGGCTGGGTCTTCAGCATGACAATGATCCCAAACACACCGCCCGGGCAACGAAGGAGTGGCTTCGTAAGAAGCATTTCAAGGTCCTGGAGCGGCCTAGTCAGTCTCCAGATCTCAACCCCATAGAAAACATTTGGCAGGAGTTGAAAGTCCGTGTTGCCCAGCGACAGCCCCAAAACATCACTGCTCTAGAGGAGATCTGCATGGAGGAATGGGCCAAAATACCAGCAACAGTGTGTGAAAACCTTGTGAAGACTTACAGAAAATGTTTGGCCTCTGTCATTGCCAACAAAGGATATATAACAAAGTATTGAGATGAACTTTTGTTATTGACCAAATACTTATTTTCCATCATAATTTGCAAATAAATTCTTTAAAAATCAGACAATGTGATTTTCTGGATTTTTTTCTCATTTTGTCTCTCATAGTTGAGGTATACCTATGATGAAAATTACAGGCCTCTCTCATCTTTTTAAGTGGGAGAACTTACACAATTGGTGACTGACTAAATACTTTTTTGCCCCACTGTAAGTAATTGAAGAAAAAGCAGTCCAGGATTACATGTTTCTTTGACAATTAAAACTGATTGGGCCATGATTATCATACTGTAACAGCTTGCATGCTAGGGCAGTGAGAAACTGGGAGACAGGCGTGACAGATCAAGGTGTGTTTAAATTTTTTTTAACTTTCATTTTTTTTGTGACTTTAGGTTTTGCTCACAGGCATGCATGCACACGCACACACACGTACAACACACATCCACACACTATGACAGAGACACATTAATAGACAGACAGTAATTCAACACAGGTGTAACTCATCACACAGACCCTCCAGGATTTTGCGATGTTGCGATTTGCAACATCAACGCAAATTCAACCAATCCCCGTGAATTCAGGGCGGTGTTGCAATTATATCAAATCACCGCAACTTTCCCGCAAATTTGACCAATCGTTGGCGTCATCTTGAGGTGATGTCGACAAACTACCTTCTGCCTTACTTCCTTGTATACGTTCAAGAGAAGCAGCATGTGCGAGTCTCAGGAGAGACTGCCTGCACACAGCACTAGTATTAAGAGATTTTTTTTTCCTTATATGAAGGTTGAGGCATTTCTTTTGAATTTGAAGTCCGTGTTTATATAGGCTTCAATTCTCTATAGTGTTACTGAAAGTGTGTTATGTTTACATTGAAGCACTGTGTGCAGGTTATGGTTTTTTTTTTTACATAATACAAGAAATTAATGGATTCCAAAATTTTGCAAAATGGTATTTTATTTTCCATTGTCTAGGCAGCTTCAGCATCATACTGTGAGGTTCTGTTCAAATTGTTTTTTTTCCCTTCTATGAAGCCTGAGCCATTTATTTTATTAGTTTACAACCCCGATTCCAAAAAAGTTGGGACAAAGTACAAATTGTAAATAAAAATGGAATGCAATAATTTACAAATCTCAAAAACTGATATTGTATTCACAATAGAACATAGACAACATATCAAATGTCAAAAGTGAGACATTTTGAAATTTCATGCCAAATATTGGCTCATTTGAAATTTCATGACAGCAACACATCTCAAAAAAGTTGGGACAGGGGCAATAAGAGGCTGGAAAAGTTAAAGGTACAAAAAAGGAACAGCTGGAGGACCAAATTGCAACTCATTAGGTAAATTGGCAATAGGTCATTAACATGACTGGGTATGAAAAGAGCATCTTGAAGTGGCAGCGGCTCTCAGAAGTAAAGATGGGAAGAGGATTACCAATCCCCCTAATTCTGCGCTGACAAATAGTGGAGCAATATCAGAAAGGAGTTTGACAGTGTAAAATTGCAAAGAGTTTGAACATATCATCATCTACAGTGCATAATATCATCAAATGATTCAGAGAATCTGGAAGAATCTCTGTGCGTAAGGGTCAAGGCCCAAAAACCATACTGGGTGCCCATGATCTTCGGGCCCTTAGACGGCGCTGCATCACATACAGGCATGCTTCTGTATTGGAAATCACAAAATGGGCTCAGGAATATTTCCAGAGAACATTATCTGTGAACACAATTCACTGTGCCATCTGCCGTTGCCAGCTAAAACTCTATAGTTCAAAGAAGAAGCTGTATCTAAACATGATCCAGAAGCACAGGTGTCTTCTCTGGGCCAAGGCTCATTTAAAATGGACTGTGGGAAAGTGGAAAACTGTTCTGTGGTCAGACGAATCAAAATTTGAAGTTCTTTATGGAAATCAGGGACGCTGTGTCATTCGGACTAAAGAGGAGAAGGACGACCCTAGTTGTTATCAGCGCTCGGTTCAGGAGCCTGCATCTCTGATGGTATGGGGTTGCATTAGTGCGTGTGGCATGGGCAGGTTACACATCTGGAAAGACACCATCAATGCTGAAAGGTATATCCAGGTTCTAGAGCAACATATGCTCCCATCCAGACGACATCTCTTTCAGGGAAGACCTTGCATTTTCCAACATGACAATGCCGAACCACATACTGCATCAATTACAGCATCATGGCTGCGTAGAAGAAGAGTCCGGGTACTGAACTGGCCAGCCTGCAGTCCAGATCTTTCACCCAGAGAAAACATTTGGCGCATCATAAAACGGAAGATACGACAAAAAAGACCTAAGGCAGTTGAGCAACTAGAATCCTACCTTAGACAAGAATGGGTTAACATTCCTATCCCTAAATTTGAGCAACTTGTCTCCTCAGTCCCCAGACGTTTACAGACTGTTGTAAAGAGAAAAGGGGATGTCTCACAGTGGTAAACATGGCTTTGTCCCAACTTTTTTGAGATGTGTTGTCATGAAATTTAAAATCACCTAATTTTTCTCTTTAAATGATACATTTTCTCAGTTTAAACATTTGATATGTCATCTATGTTCTATTCTGAATAAAATATGGAATTTTGAAACTTCCACATCATTGCATTCCGTTTTTATTTACAATTTGTACTTTGTCCCAACTTTTTTGGAATCGGGGTTGTACTGTATAATTATTGTTTAATTTAGTCTTCAGGAGAGACTGCCTGCACACAGTACTAGTATTAAAGCCATTATTAAAAAATGTTCTGTTTCTGGTCCACCGGCCGGGTGAGTGCCGTTTGTGCGGTTGAATTTTTTTTTTTTAACAACGGTTTTTCGACCTTTTTTTTCAGGTTCGTAAATCTAAAATCGTACTTGACATTTACGCATTCCCAGGGCTTTCCAATAAGGCTCATACTAGCCAGCCATGACAAATAAGTAGCCAGCCGGGGGGGGGGAGTAAACACAAAACTAGAGATGACAATTCCCCTGTGGGAAATCATGAGAGTGATGCAGTGCGCATAGCAGCCGCTATCGCAGGCTATGAGGCTATGATGCTATGAGCCTGTGTGTGTTTGAGAGAGAGAGCAGCCCCTCCCCTCTCTGCTCCCTGAGTGGAGCTCGTCACCTTGGTAACGGTGCTCAGGTGCAGGGAAGAGACACAATATGACAAGCAAGGAGCGCTTTTTCTCAGAGTTCCCTGTCCTCGAACAATGGTGATTTACATGGAAATGAAAGGAGCTATTCACAAAATTCTTGGACACTGAGTGCTACAAGGCTCCCATAAACACATTGATGTAATTTTTTTGTCCCTAGTGTAAAAAATGTGGACAATAGAGCGAGTTAAAAGCAAGTGACATTTCTGATTTTGTAGTAAAAGCGCTATCAGGATTATAATGGGAGTCTATGGGGCAGCGCGCCTGTCCTCTCGTTACTTTCAGGCTTCTCATTCAAAAACTGTAAGTCCTATCGTGCAGGTAGACACATTGTGTGAATCAAGACAAGTGTGACTACAACTTTGGAGAAAATGTGTGCAGAGTGAAATTTGTGGCTGAAAACAGTTTAAATGAGAAAGTTTGAGCTACTTTTTCAAGCTCGCTACACTCTAACTTAACGAGCTCCACTGAAGTGTAACGCCATAGACGCCCATTATAAAGTCTGAATTTCTCCAGGTTTGATCATGGTGTTTGATCTGTGACTGATCAAAAAGTATATAACCTAGCAAAAAAAGTTTAATGCCAGATCCACACAGGAGAAGTTTGTCTACGTTTTAAAGTTTGAATCATGTCTCTAGGTGAAAGCATGCCAGAGCAGCGGATGTTTGAAAAACATTGAAAATGAGCGATTTTTCAATTAATTCCATAGAAAAAGAATGGGAAATTGTGTGTGATTTTTTCGCGACTACGTCGCAAAAAAAATCATAGAATGCTGAACAAAGTAATAGCATAGTGAGTCCGATCGAGCCGCACGTTTTGATGTATTGTTTGTCTGTGTGCAATGTACGGTTATTGGGTTATTCGAAATCGAAATTTGTACGGAAGATGAAAAACGGAAGAACTAGAGACAATTCCCCTGTGGGAAATCGTGAGAGTGATGCAGTGCACGTAGCAGTCACAGTTGCAGGAGCTGAGCTGTACTGTGTGAATGTGTGACTTGTCATGAAGCTACAAGCCTGTGTCTCTTTAAGAGGGAGCAGCCCCTCCCTCCTGTGTGTGTGTGTGTGTGTGTGAGAGAGAGAGAGAGAGAGAGCAGCCCCTCCCCCACCCGCGCACTGCAAGCAGAGAGACAGAGAAGCACACAAAAAGGGCAGTTTTTCCTCAGGGGGGACCCCCCCAAACAACGGGGATTTACACAAAAACAGAAGGAGATATTCACAAAATTCTTTCACAGTGAGTGCCACAAGGCTCTCCTGAATACACTGATGTAATTTTTTTGTCTGTAGTGTAAAAAATGAGGTCACTAGAGCGAGTTAAAGACGAGTGACTTTTCTGCCAATGTTTATAATGGGAGTCTATGGGGAAGCGCGTCTGTCCTCTCCTTACTTTCAGGCTTCTCATTCAAAAACTGTAAATCCTATCATGTAGGTAGACACATTGTGTGAATCAGGACAAGTGTGGCTACTACTTTTGAGAAAATTGTGTGTGTAGAGTGAGAATTGTGGCTGAAATCACAGTTTAAAAGAGCAAGTTTGGGCTTTTTTTTCAGGCTGCCTACACTCTAAATTCCTGAGCTCCACTGGTGTGTAACGCAATAGACACCCATTATAAAGCCTGATTTTTGTCCAGGCACCCACATGGTGTTTGAGCTGGGACTAACCAAAAGTAGAGACCCTAGCAAAAAAGTTGAATGCCAGATCCACAGAGGAGAAGTTTTCCTACGTTTTGAAGTTTGAATCATGTCTCTAGGTGAAAGCATGCCAGAGCAGCGGATGTTTGAAAAAGTGCATTGTTTTTCAATTAATTCCATAGAAATGAATGGGAAAATGTGGACGATTTTTGAAAAACATTGGAAATGAGCGATTTTTTTCAGTTAATTCCATAGAAAATGAATGGGAAATTGTGTGTGGACTATGTCGCGAAAAAATCGTAGAATAACGAACAAAGTAATAGCATAGCGAGTCCGATCGAGCCGCACGTTTTGATATATTGCTTGTCTGTGTGTGACGCACGGTTATTGAGTTATTCGAAATTGAAATTTGTATGGAAGATGAATAAGTTTAAGAAGAAGAAGAAACACGCAGAAGAACAATAGTGATGCTGTGCTTTGCAAGCACTGCATATTCGAAATCGAAATTAGTTCGGAAGATGAATAAGTTTAAGAAGAAGAAGAAACACGCAGAAGAACAATAGTGATGCTGTGCTTTGCAAGCACTGCATCACTAACAAGAGTTTGCTGAGCTTTGCACTGCAAACTATTGACTCCCTATATGGGAGTCAATAGTTTGCAATGCATAGCACTGCATCACTAATAAACTCCTGTGCACGCAGTTCCCAGGATTAAATGTATTTTCCACAGACCATTTATTTATTCACTTTACTCAAATACAAAGTAAAATGGCAGTAAATCATCTTTCTTTTCTTGCATATTGCATCATGAGGCGTTCCTGGCTTGTAAATCTCTTATTTTCGGTGCATGACACATTCACGCAACTGAGCATGCTATGAATTAACAACGACAACGGTCTGCAGTGGTGGCTACACAATTAAACACTCAGCGAACATTTCTCCATTGTGTATGAAAATACACTCCAACGACTCAGTTTGGTTTCATTTACAACCAACGGTGTCTTTTGATGCCAGCACGTAATTGAACAAGAGAAGACTGGTTTACCGGAGACAAAATAAGCGTTATCTCTGCTTCTGTTCCCTCCGATGTCACCTCCGACGGCCCCGACACACTACTGCCTCCGCCGAGTGCGCGCGCACACACCGCATGTATGGCCGGCAGCCGGCGCTTGTGGAAAGCCCTGTTGAATCAGCTCTGCACATGCGCCGTGCGGCACAAAAAAATGGCAGCCACCATGAAGGAAGGAGATCTGGAGTTTTCAAACATTTGCTTAAGTGTGAAATCGCAAAATAGTATTCTAGCGAACAACAAAATAGTAAAGATTCAGAAAAACAAATCATTCAGTGATCATTTTAATAGTGTAATTTCATCCGAACTAGGCCTAACGGTCGATTTAGAACTACAAAAAGTATGTGTGTCGGACATTTTAAGTACCTTTGTAAAAGTTTTGCAAATGTTGCAGTCAGCATTTAAAATGCTAACAAAGTTTTTGTGCAAGTTTCAGTTGATTAAACTGTCATTTTATTAAATGTGTCTGCTTTTGTAATAAAAAAGTACTGAAGGAAAAAGCAAACACAGCATTGCGATTTCTTATCCATCCATTAAAAAAAAAAAAAATCCCTCCCTCCCTACTGAAATTTTTTTTGCTCACCCGGTGGACAGGAAACAGATTTTTTTTTTAAGGATGGCCTAATAGTTTTTTTTTTTCTTAGATGAAAGCTGAGGCATTTATAATATGTTTTAAGGTAACTTCATGTTGTGCTGTGAGGTTCTATGCACTTTAACTTTTGAATCAACAGGTGCATTTGGATAAGTAAAGCCTATTTTTCTGCATTTTTGTAGTCCTGGTAATCTTTTAAATTGGTAAAGTTGTTTATAGGACCATTTCTCAGTGTCTTTGTTCTTTTAATCAATAGTTTTTCAGTAATAACTTAAATATTTAACATATCACTCAATTTTAATCACAAAAAGAGAAAATCGCGACAATTTCTCGCAACTTTCACTTCCTCCCGCAGTGTAATCGCAAAAAAACCCCTAAAAAACACCGCAACTTTCATCGCAATTTTTTGGAAAACCCCCTGCAACATCAGACATTTTAGCCCGCAACAATCACAAAAAAGGCCCGCGAAATCCTGGGGGGACTGATCACATTATCCGAAATGGTGTTTATGAGGTAAAGGTGTAGATCTGGAGAGTCCTCAGACATAGAGTGTTTTGGTAAACTGGGATTTATGAATGCTGTCAGTCCCCACTCGCTTGCTCACTCGAGTTTGTTGACGGTGTAGTGGCTGGCTGCTTTATGTCCTGGGGCTCCCTCATGCCTGTGTTACCTTCTGGCTCTCCCCTTTTAGTTATGCTGTCATAGTTAGTTGCCGGAGTCCCTGCTTGTACTCAGTGCAATATGTATACTGTTCTTACTTATTCAGGCGACATTGGGCATACCTAACAACCTGTGTTTTCTCTCCCTCTCTCTCTCTCCCCCTCCCCACCCCAATCTGTCCCTCTGAGTTACATGTCGGTCCTGGGATCAAGATGCTGACCTCTTCTGCCCCTCGGACCTGCTTGATCCATCCTGGTGCCCTGTGTCTGGTTGGAGTCTTATCGCATCGCTCCTGTGGAGCATGGCCCCATGAGGACAGTTTTTTTTTTTTTTAATCAAATTTTTATTATTATTATTATTATTATTATTATTATTATTATGATTATAACAAAATTACAAATCACACAAAACAGGGGAGAAAGAGGGAGGGTAGGGGAGACATGACTCGACAAACACGCAGACACACAACAGAAAAGGCAAAAAAGAGACAAAAAGACAAAAAAAAAAGAGGGGGCTCTAGTGTCCCATCAAGTCCTTGATAGAGTCAGCCAAGTTAAGCCAATAGTCCAATGTCTTTTCTGAAGCTCCATTGACTCTAGCTGTGGAGAGTTCCATGTATACAACGTCCAGAAACGTGAGGCTCCAGTGCCGCATCGAGAGGTCGTGGGGGGTTTCCACCGCGTCGCTACCATCTTTTTGGCAGCAGTAAGCCCCACATAGATTGCCCGCTGAGTTACTCCAGTTACACAAAGAGAAGATAGGTCATTCAGGATCAAAACACCCTTATGAACAGACACATTGACATTGAACAACCGAGACAAACAGGACGCAACATCACTCCAAAACTGAAAAACAGGGCCACAGTCCCAGAACATGTGGAGAAAGGTGCCGCGAGATTGTGTTGGGCAAAAAGTGCATAAAGGACTATTGATTATTTTCATGTGGTGCATTCTAACAGGGGTCAGATAGGTTCTATGGATAAAGTTATAATGAATGTGTTGGTGATCAGGATTGCGTGACACCTCTGAGATGCTGGACCAAACGTCATACCAATCAAACTCTTCGCTTAAGTCAGGGCAGTCACGCATCCAGATCCTCTCTATAGGGAGGCTAATATGTTTGGGTATAATCAGGAAGTGATAAAGCCTGGATACCATACCTTTTGTTGATGACTGGCTAGTGAACAGTTTCCTCATAGGGTGAGTAGGCAAAGGACTTTGCCAGGGAACACCATGTGCTTTGAGCGCGGATCTTAGTTGTAAATAGAAAAAAAAGGAAGAACGTGGCAAACTGAACGCATTTTGTAAGTCAGAAAAAGGTAATAGACCAGAGTCACTGAAAATGTCTTTTAAATAGTGAACCCCTTGTTGTTCCCACTGTGGTGCGGTTACAGGGCTCCCACCAATCAAGAGTGACTTATTGTTGAATACAGGGGAATGCGAGTGCCAATTACAGTCTATGCGGGAAAACTTTTCCACTACCCGCCAGATTTTGATGAGATAAGAGATAATAGGCCTAAATCGAAGCTGACATTGCTTATTTGAGATATTAGAGAAGAGAACATCATGTAATGGCCATGGCTCTGTCTTAGCACTTTCTAAAGTGTGCCATGAAGTGGTCATGTCTGGATTAAACCAGGTAAGGAGAGGCCTTAAGACAAAAGACCAAAAATATAGTTTAAAATCAGGAACAGCCAATCCACCATTCTCCTTTTTCCTCTGTAGGGTGGCCATCTTAAGTCTCGGCCACCTGCCTTTCCAGATGAATTTAGAAACTGCTGAATGTAACTTAGTCCAGTAGTCATTAGGGGGCGATAAAGGGAGCATAGAGCTGACAAAATTGATCCTAGGCAGGATATTCATTTTTACTATAGAGACACGGGCTTGGATAGACATAGGGAGAAGCACCCATGTTTCCATATCTTTCAAAACGTTGTTCTGGGCAACTAGGTAGTTATGTTTAACAATTTGATTTAGGGAGGGGAAAATCTCGATGCCTAGATATTTCAATTGCCTGACAGTTGGAATGCAAGAAGAGATGTTAGAATTGCTGACGGCTTCATTCAAGTGGAGTAGTGCAGATTTAGACCAATTGATTTTGAAACCTGACATTTTACCATATTCCTCACATATAGACAGAAGATGGGGGATGGATTGGGAGGGATTTTCTAGAAAGACCATGATATCATCTGCAAATAAAGAGAGGTGGTGATGAGTATTGTGCAGTGATATAGGAGATACCATCTGAGACTGACGAATAGCTTGGGCAAGGGGCTCTAAAGAGAGGACAAATAATGCAGGGCTCAGGGGACAGCCCTGTCGTGAGGATCTGGAGACAGGAAACAGAGAAGAAAAGGTACGCCCAGTTAAGACGGGTGCTGACGGGTTAGAGTACATAACTTTAATCATTCCAATGAAAGATTGGCCAAAGCCCATTATCTCCAAGACAGTCCATAGAAAAGGCCACTCAAGTCTGTCGAACGCCTTCATGGCATCTAGAGAGAGGAGTGACATTGGCGTAACGCAGGACTCTGCAGCATCTACAATGTGCAGAAGGCGCCTAACGTTGTCTGCAGCCATTCTTGTTTTTATGAAACCAGTTTGGTCATGGTTGATTAAATTAGACATAAACGGCTCTAGACGTAGGGCTAAGAGCTTTGCAAGAATTTTAAGGTCTGAGTTTAAGAGGCTTAGAGGGCGGTAGCTGGAACACTCTGATGGATCCTTATCTTTTTTCAGGAGCAATGAGATCAGAGCTGTTTTAACATCCCTTGAGAGCTCCCCCTGTTCAATAGAGAACAGAATCATGTCAAGTAGGAAAGGCCCCAGTTGTTCCCAGAACGTTACGTAGAACTCAGGGGGGGATCCCATCCAGGCCTGGGGATTTACCTTTTTGCATACTCTGTATCGCCTCCTTCAGATCATCTAGCGTGATCGGTTTGTCTAAGGCAGCTGAATCTTCTACTGTTAGCCGAGGCAAGTTAAGTTGTTCTAACCACGTGACGCATTGGGCTCTGTCTAGAGTAATTTCAGATTCATATAAGTTGGAGTAAAAACTCTGAAAAGTGAGATTGATTTCATCAGGGTCAGTCCTGATGACTCCGTCCTCAGATCTAATCACAGGTATATCTGCAAAGTGATCATTAGCCCTAATTCTCATGGCAAGTAGATGACTAGGTCTAGCACCTTGAAAATAGTAGCGTTGCCTTGTCCTATGAATTAGAAATTCTGACTTCTGTTTTAGAATGTTATTAATTTCCTTTTTGACCAAAGACCGTTTTAGGTCTATTCGATCTGTGAAATTTACTTGCAGCAAGGAGTCTAATCTGGAAAACTCTGTCTCAAGGTTTTTAAGATGAAGCGACCTAGCTTTATGTTTGTTAGAACAATATAAAATAGCATTGCTCCTAATGAAGCCTTTTATCGCATCCCACAATATCCTAGGGTCGTCAACAGAGCCGACATTAAGACTTGTAAATATCTCAAGCTCAGTGATAAACTGAGAAATGTAAGCTTCATCTCTCAATAATGAGGTGTTAAAACGCCATCTAACAGCACGTTGAGATAGTTTCCCAAGGGTGGTGGAGCATAGGACGCCTTTATGGTCAGAAAGTGCAATAGAAAGTAGCACTGATTTTTCGATGGAGTTGAAGAGATGAGGGGACGCAAAGAGAAAGTCAATCCTAGAGAAAGATTTGTGTCTACCAGAGTAAAAAGAGAAATCCTTGTGAGTGGGATTTACTACTCGCCAAACATCTATAAGTCCTAGATTGCTGGCCCAAAACCTCAGAGCATTTGTGGCCTGTGTCTGGTTCCCTGTAGCCCTCGCACCCGACCTGTCTACCACAGGGTCCCATACAGCATTAAAATCCGCACCAACAATGAAGGAGCAGTCTGTCAGCTCTAACATTTGACATGTGAGTGTATTATAAAAAAATTTTTCATAGCTATTGGGGGCATAAGCTGATATCAGAGCAATTTTTCTATTACCAAATTCTACAGTAGATATCACAATTCTGCCTGAATTATCCGACCACGTAGACAACACTTTAAGTGAGAGATTCCGTTTAACAAAAATAGCCACTCCTTTTGTTTTTGTGTTGGCAGAAGATGATGCAATTGTGTGATAAAATCTATTAGCAAGATGGCTGTTGTCAGCCTGAAGTAAATGTGTCTCCTATAAGAAAGCAATGTCGACGTTTCTCTTTTTCAATAAGCCTAGAGTGCTAGTCCTTTTATGGGGGGCATTTAAACCACCACAGTTCCAGACTAACATTGTTAATTCACCCATTATCAAAACAAAGACGTATTGAAAGAGAGTGAGCACAGAGATGCGCTTCAACACCGCCCTTTACCTCATCAGGACAGGGCAGAAGCACGTTGTAAGCATTTCTTGTTGCATGGAACGCATAGAGCACAGACACACAAAAACAGACGAGACAGGTACACACAGTGGAATAATAAAGATGAGGGGAAACATATAAAGCCAAACGGCAAACACTCAAAGTAGGTCCGTGAACAGCAATGGAAACGGGCAGCAAAAAAAAAAGACACCAGCCCAACAACAGTAAAAAAGAAAAATATTCTAGCTAAAAACCTGGTTTCAAGGCTAAACTCTATGAACATTTATGTGAAAGGACAAGCGCCAGCAAATCAATCATCCTCTCCGTTACCAGAAACCGCATCCGGAGCGCCAACCTCAGGGGCGGTCATCTCCTCCAGATGAAGAGGGGAAATAGCCCGATGTTGACGCACAAAGTCCTCAGCCTTCCTCGCAGATGTGAACGACTTGAATTGGCCGCCGTCTTTAATCTTCAGTGTCGCAGGGTAGAGTAGGAAGAACTCCAGGCCTTTATCACGAGCTGAATCCATGGCGATGCAGAAAGCTTGGCGACGCTTCACCGTGAAGTTACTGTAATCGGCGGTGAATCGTACTAGACGATCCCCGATGTTCAGATTCACCCCTCGCGCTGCCCGTAGGATAGCCTGCCTCGACGTGTATCGGAGTACGTTGAAAATCAGGGTCCTGGGGGTGGAAGCCGACTCACCTGCACGGTTTCTGTAGATCCGATGGACTCTCATGATCTCGATACGAACACCTGCAAGATTAGGGAACCATGTCGGGAGAGACTCTGTCAGGTATTGGACTGCATTCGAGCCCTCCAGCCCCTCTGCTGATCCCATAACACGGATATTACATCTCCGATTTCTGTCCTCCATGTCTGCCAATTTTTCTTCCATGACTTGCAGAGATCGGGCTTGTTCATCCAGGGTGTCGGAGTTACTCTGCATGGTAGCTTTGAGAGTGTCAACCTCGGACCTGACGGCGTTAAGGTTTGCAGTTAGCGTTGCTAATTGCTCATGGATAGCCGTTAGCTTCTGCTCGTTGTGTTCCCACACACGTTGGATTTGGGCTAAGCAAGGTTCCAGTTTTTCTAACAGAGCCTCCGCAATGGCGTCAATGTCTTGGCCCTTGGGCTTGTTTCTGTGAGTCATCTCACTTTAGAAGAGTTTATGCGCTCAAAAGTAGAATTCTATTCAAATATTTACCAGGCAAAACCACTATTTAAGGAAGTTGAGCCGGGAGCTAAGTCATCAAGCAGCCATCCCTGTCCAGGTGATCACGTGACTCCCCATGAGGACAGTTGAAAGTTACACATGGAGGACGCTCTGGACTCTTAGAGTAATGCTTTTATCGCTGAGGACTACAGTTGACTTGCTAACTTTAGGACTGCAGTTGTCATGAACAGTTTTGCACTCAAGTTTCCATCAATGAAGAGTTTATTACATCAACGAAACTGACTTCATGTTAAAACTGTTAATATTAGTCATGCTGTCTGTTGTTGCCCAAATGAGGATGGGTTCCCTTTTGAGTCTGGTTCCTCTCGAAGTTTCTTCCTCATGTCGTCTGAGGGAGTTTTTCCTTGCCACCGTCACCACAGGCTTGCTCATTGGGGATAGATTAGGGATAAAATTAGCTCATGTTTTAAGTTGTTAAAATTCTGTAAAGCTGCTTTGCGACAATGTATAGCGCTTTTGTTAAAAGCGCTATACAAATAAACTTGACTTGACTTATCCTTGCTGTTCACTGCTGACGCTTGACCAAGCCCTCACTTCCATATGTACTTCTGGGAGACCACAGACTTTGGTAGGAGTCTAATTAAAAGCTACTGGTCCTGGTATGCACATGAATTCATGAAGGACCCTGATTTTCAGGTGAGGATAAAAGTTAGGTGAATTGGATAAGGCTGGGAGATGCTAAGACCCATTGGAACAGGTGTAAAGCCCCATGGCCAGTAAACGTCTTAAAAGTGGGGACTGTAGATAGCATAACAGCAGGTGCGAATCAGGAAAAAAGGTGACATAAGGTTTGAACACCTTGAGTGGCCACTGAGTCTGGCATAGGGAATATGGGAGCAGCCTGAATTAATCCCCTCAATGGAAAATAAGCACATATCTGACCTTTAAATGACAGAACAACTCATTCTCTTCCTGAGTTTAAAATTAAATTAAAAACATATTTTTATAGTGCTTTTAACTGCTCCCAATTATTATTAACCATTAGTTTATTTTGTATATTTTATCATGCTTTAACTTGCTGCTTGTTATTATATGCACAGTGCTGTATTTTATTTTTGTTAATGAAAGTTTGTTGTGGTGGGGGAAAATTTTTTGTTGAAACATAAAATACCAACACATTTCAGGGTAAGGGTTGTGGATTCCAAAGAAGGCAAATTTATAATTGGTCTTTTCATCCAAAAATTAGAGAAGGTTTGCTTTGTGCATGTTTGTACCCACTGTAGTGTGGGTCGATTACTGAGGCATTCCAGCATAAGATTACAGCAGTGTGAAAGTCCATCAATGTTTTAATTGGCTAAATTCTTTTTTGTGTGATATTTAGAACTATAAATGTTAAATTAGCTTTGTGAGTTAAGGCCAATTTATGCTGACAACCCAGTCCTCACAGATAGCGTCGCAGACAGTGTCTGCGTAGCCCCCCCACCTTCGCAGACGCTCTGCGCGCACCTCCCAAAAATTGTGACCACCGCAGAAGCCTCGCAGACAGCGCCGCAGACAAGAGGGCTCTGATTGGTCCACTCTACATCCGCTGTACACGCACTTCCGCTTCCCTACTTTCCCAGTTTAGTTTGTTTTCACGACCGGCATTTTTAAAAACACGAGCGAAGATGGAGCAGCATGAAGAGCGGTTGATTGAGGAAGTACGTACATCTATACGACTCCAGTTCTAGTCATTATAAAAAAAAAAGTTCTAGTCATTATAAGTAACCCGAGGATAAACACTCCACTAACCACACTCACCAACTACTCCTAGCGACTTCGCGCCCCCTTGCGTTGTGCCGGTGAATAACATTGCGCACACCTATACTCCCCGCTCAACGATAAATTACAACTGTCTGCGAAAAGCTATCTGTGAAAGCCTTGTCGCAAGAGCATGCAGAGGCCTTTAGAAGGACAGCACTTAGAGGTTTGTGTGTGAGAAGGAATTGTGTGCGCATGTCTGTGAGTGTGAAAAGGTGTGTATGGGTGTGTGTGTTTAAGAAAGAGAGGGCGAGAGGGAAAAAGAGAGAGAGAGAGCTGCGTGAATTCAAAAGGAGCTGCATGTGTAAGCTATGTGTGTGCGTGCATGTATTGAGCTGCTGAAAAATCTTTACAGTTTGAACATTCTTGGGCCATGAATGCAGCATAAATCCACCTTCTGCCATGTTGCTGCACCGGCCAAAAACACATCTACGTGGCATGGTGATAAATTAGTTCAAAATGGAGGATCGGAGTTGCAGTCAGCTCTGTGTTTTAGTGTAGCGGAAATGGCGATGAGACCGATAGACTTCCTGCTGTGAGGTCACGGATGTCAAGGTCATTCACTCAGACTGCTACCTATATGAATCACTTTAATTGTAAAAATTACTATATTAGATTTATTGTTAACGCTTAAAACTACTGTGCCATTCTTGAGGTCTCAAGGCATTTATAAACAAAAGTGAGCCATGGCTCTTTATGCTTTAAAGTAAGTGAGGGAGAAGTGGCTCTGCCTCTAGTGGAGATGGTGTGTACTACAGCATGTTAATACCGTGACCTCCAGAGGGCACAGTTTGTGAGTTTATGTAAAAGGATGAACATTTGTATGAAGTAAGTTTTAATCATAAAGAGAGGGAAAGATGAAAAAAGAGATGTGGATGCAGATATTCAAATTATTTGAGGCAAAAGCGAACAGGTAAAAGACAAAAGAGAGAAATATGCAGCAGAAGAAAAGAGAAGGAAAGAGAATTCTCTCTTTCCTTCTCTTTTCTTCTGCTGCATATTTCTCTCTTTTGTCAACAAGGAAAGTCAGAGCAGGTGAAGAGAGAGGGAAAGATTAAAGTAAGTAGGGGAAGTCAGGAGAAGTCATGTGATGAGGGAAAAGAGGGCAAGGGATTATATCCTAGTTTAGCAGAAGTAGTTAGGCTGCCTCCATATGCCACCCATAATGTTTGGCCAGTCTTGCCAAGTAATGTGTGTCCAGTGTCAGACTCAAACATCAGACATAAAGGTGGCAACTTAATTTCACTGCAGAGTGAAACCATACCAGTGAATGGCAGATGGATGGGTTTGCAGCTGATGTGACAACTTAAACTTACAGAGGATCCCAAGGGGCTGGACATGCTGAACCCGCAAAGCCAAGATGAAAGCCCAGCACCTGACACAGCGAGCACTCCCAAAACAAATTCAAATTTTATTTGTCACATGCACAATTATACATAGTACAACATGCAGTGAAATGCTTAGTGCAATGCTCTAACTAGGGGGAAAATGGGTAAAGTTGTAAGAAGAAAACAAGTAAAAGAGACTAGAAAAGCACTCTGAGAGTGCAGACCTCTGCCAAGAATCCTTTAAAAAAATTCCGGGATCCAGAAGGTGATCTGGATCACCGCCAAAATTTAATGGATTGTTACTTGTGCCCAGTCACACCTCTGGTAAAAATTTGAGAGCAATCCGTTCATAACTTTTTCCGTAATGTTGCTAACAGACAAACAAACAAACAAACAAACAAACAAACAAACAAACCAACGCTACTGAAAACATAACCTCCTTGGCGGAGGTAAATATAATAAATATAATAAAAATAAAATGTGAATAGAATAGTCTGCAGAATACACACACACACACACACACACACACACACACACCACATATCACTATAATAAGATGCATTTGCAATAGAAATGTATTATATATATTGCACTATAAAGAAGTGAAATGAAATTGCACAATGAGGTGAGAGAGATGGGAGATGTGGGTGAAGTGGTCATGAGACCTAGTTATGGTCTTGGTTAAGAACCTGAATGGCCTGAGGGAAGAAGCTCCTTCACGTTATCTCCATGTTGGCCTAAAGGGAGATAAAGTGCTTCCCTGACCTCAACAGAGAGAAGATTCCATTGTTGGGATGGCTGAGGTCCTTTATTATCTTCCTGGCTTTGGTCCAGCACCATTTGGTGTAGATAGACTGTAGGTCAAGGAGCTCGGTGTGGATGATGTGCTTGGCTGATTGCACCACCCTCTGAAGAGCCTGTCTGTCCTACTTGGTGCTATTCCCAAACCAGCTGGAGATATTTCCCATCAGGATGCTCTTGATAGTGCAGGAGTAAAAGTTCCTCAGCACCCTCAGTGGAAGATGGAAGTCTCTGAGATGTCTTAGGTGGAACAGATGCTGGTGGGCCTTTTTAACCAAGGTGTTGATGGGGCAGGACCAAGACAGGTCTTGTGTGATGTGAATGCCCAGGTATCAAAAACTATCCACTCTCGCCAATGGGGTCCCATTGATGTAGTGGGGCTTGTTGCTCCTTACCTGCTTTGTGCAAAAGTCCACATTCAGATCTTCTCTCTTACTGATGTTTAGGAGGAGATTGTTGTCCTGGCACCAGATTTCCAAGTTTCTGACCTCCTCCAGATAGGCCTTCTCATTGTTATCAGAGATCAGGCCTACCACAACAGTGTTGTCAGCAAACTTGACAGTGGTGGTGGAGTCTGATGAGGCTATACAGAGGGTACAGCATGGGACTCAGAACACAGCCCTGAGGGGCTCCAGTGCTGAGGGAGATTGGGGGCGAGACATGTTTTCCCACCCTGGTCTCTCTGAAAGGAAGCTGAAGATCCACTGACACAGTAATGGACTGAATCCCAGGTACTTCAACTTGATAAAGAGCTTTGAGGGAATTACCTTGTTGAATGCTGAACTATAGTCCACAAACAGCATCTTAACATAATTCCCCTCCCCAGAGTTAAGGTGGCACAGTGGATGAGAGAAGTCAGGGGCTGACACACAAAGCAGCTGAACACACCACCCGACCTCAAGAGCCTATGTCAACAACGGAAGGAAGAAATGACTCCGCTGATGATGTAGGAGAGGAAGGAGAGTGCCCCACAGTCCAAAGACATGCAGGTAGGTTAACTGGCTACTCTAAATTGTCCATAGGTGTGTGTGTGTGTGTGTGTGTGTGTGTGTGTGTGTGTGTGTGTGTGTGTGTGTGTGTGTGAGAGAGAGAGAATGGTTGTTTCCCAAGCCCAGAAATGGGAGGATTGTGGCAGGAAGAGCATCCGGCCTAAAACTATGCTCCAATGAATATGACATGTGGCTCAGTCGAGTCCACATGGCAGCAATGGCACAGTAACGTCCACATGGGAGAAGCTGGTAGAAGTGAATCAGTGAGTGGGTGTTCAAGGGCTAGTCAACAAACTTCCAGATATTCATCAGGGAGGACAGAAATGGATCACAGCGTTTGAAGATCATCCTCATTCAGGTTAGCCATAGGAGACATTAAAAGACTTACTGTGCTGTGTGTGTGGGAGAGCAAAAATGACAGACAAACTAACTGAGGCCAACATGGAGGAAGCAACAGCTTCACATGCTGTATGAGATGCAAAAAGAGAAGCTTTCCCAACTAAAAGGGACCCAAGTAAACGCGAACATTTTACATTTTAAGAATATAATGAAACATGTACTATGGATTGGGCCCGTGTTATACATCGCATTGAAAGGTACAAGAAGAAGAAACATTTTAGAAACAATTAACTACGCAACTGAAAAAAGCCCAGTTGAGTGAATTAACAAAGCAAAGTAAAAAAGACAAAGAAAACTCAAAAAATACAGGCTGCAGTGATTGTGCTGAATGACAGTTGATGTATGCAAGCCCAAAGTCATGTCCACCTACAGCCTCAAGGAGGAGTGTTGCAGCAGCCAATGCAAACTGTGCAGCAGGTACAACTGCCTCAAGTGCTACCACCGCAGATGTGTCAGGCCAAGGCGCCACAAGCACCCCAACCAATCCAAGTGCTGCAAACTCAAACCATCCCTCCCATTTACATTTACATGGTAGGAGGAAGAGGAAGGGGAGCCTTCTAGCAGAGGAAGAGGTTGGGGGAGAAATAATTTCCAAACTGGATCTCAGCCTGGAAATTTCCAACAGTCAAGCACCACAGGCAATAGATTTCAGCCAGGATACTGGACCTTCTGAGAAATGGGACATTTGAGTTGCAACTGCCCAAATGGAAGGCCATGTAACAGCAGCAAGCTGGAGGATTCTCTCAGAATAGGGAGGGAGGGCAGCAGGTGTGGTTGTGAAGATGCCCAGAGAAGCAGGAGGTGGGGAAACATGCAAGTGGCAGTGACAATCCAACCATGGGGATCAGAAAAAGAACCTAAAGTACGAGTTACAATCAATAGTCAGTCTCCAGTTTTGTTTCTTGTTCATACTGGTGCTACTGTACATTCTCATGCATCAGAACACCAGGAACAAACTTCCCCCTCTCAAACAACAAGCTGACATGAGGTTTCTCTGGGAAAACAAGTATTAAATTTCACTGAACCACAGAAATTGACCACTGAAAGACAAACATTGATAGCACCAATGATGTATTCTAAGGACACCCCTGTGAACTTAATAGGAGGAGATATTTTATGTACCCTGCACACTATATTATGATCCTACCAGCACAGATGAAACATATAATGAGATTTGGAAGGCAAGATTTTGAATGTTCAGACAGGGAATTTTATTATAGCACCACAGGGGATTGCTGCAGAGGTTAAATTAGGTGATAGGGAAGAGCAATGGTATAGAGTAGGAAACACAGTACCACATGCAGGGCTTTCCACTAAGGCTCATACTAGCCAGCCATGACAAATAAGTAGCCAGCCAGGGGGGGTTAGTAGACACAAAATAAACTCCTGTGCACACAGTTCCCAGGATTAAATGTATTTTTCACAGACCATTTATTTACTCACTTTACTCAAATGCAAAGTAAAATGGCAGTAAATCATCTTTCTTTTCTTGCGTTCAACTGACAAACTGAGGTTGCAGGTCATTATAACCTGTTGAATAACAGTCAGAGCGACAAAAATATAACCTAAAGTGTACAAATAAAAATACTCTGAAATAAAAGTTAAATATCATTCAACAAAAGTCCAGAATGCTACCAGCACTTCAGAATACATTTAAATAGTTTTATCCCCATTTCCGTCTTAATCATCTTCACTATCACTATCTTCCCATTCAGGATCAGAGTCCATGCCCAGCTCAAAAAGGGCCCTACTGAGATTCTCCCTGGTGCTTGCCACACCTTCTCCCTCAACCTGGACATTTTTGTCCATTAAGCCTTCCTCTTCATCTTCTTTCTCCTCAGTGAGGTTGACTTGGATTCCGGTGCTGATGAGTGTTGGCATGCTGACCTCAGCATAATCTTTACCCCCAACTCTGGGAAGAGTTTTGAGAGATGGGCGGTTCCTGATGTGTTTCTGTCTCCACACTCAAAGTAGGAGAGCATTATTCAAAAACCGTTCATATTATTATTATTAGCCTAAGTATGCCTGCGTAATAGACAAGCTATATTAATTTCTCAGACATTTGCTCTATTACTATTATTAGTATTATTATTATTACTACTACATATTGCATCTTTTTTATTCATTAGTGTATGCCAGACGCTAATGCACCAATGAAAACTGATTTACGCACCAAAAATAATCAGTAATAGGCTATACAAGCTCACATATTGCATCATGAGGCGTTCCTGGCTTGTAAATCTCTTATTTTCGGTGCATGACACATTCACGCAACTGAGCATGCTATGAATTAACAACGACAACGGTCTGCAGTGGTGGCTACACAATTAAACACTCAGCGAACATTTCTCCATTTGTGTATGAAAATACACTCCAACGACTCAGTTTGGTTTCATTTACAACCAACGGTGTCTTTTGATGCCAGCATGTAATTGAACGAGAGAAGACTGGTTTACCGGAGACAAAATAAGTGTTATCTCTGCTTCTGTTCCCTCCGACGGCCCCGACACACTACTGCCTCCGCTGAGTGCGCGCGCACACACACACACATCGCATGTCGGGGCCGCGGATGAGTTACTCTCCCTTGATCAACGAAGTCGGCGGGGAATTTGTGATTATTATCGGTACAAACAGCGCGAATCACAACTTAAATGAGTGTGGTTCAGTTTGACATTATTGTCAGTCAGTTAGATAAACATTTAATTTTATTAAAATCGAAAATTAATATTTAGAGCCTGTGGGCTACAAAAATAATAGTCATTAAAGTAGCCGGCTGGACTTAATTGTGTAGTCGGCTGTATGGCCGGCAGCCGGCACTTGTGGAAAGCCCTGCACATGTGTCTTTAATTATATCTGGAGAATATCAGGATAGAGATTTAGGGCCAATAGTGAAGACAGCAGAACAGATTGGCTGGGTTTCTACATCATCTTCAAAGGCATTCACCTCAAGGGATGGCACATGCATAAAACAGAGAATAAAACAGGAAAAATTAGGGATAAAATTAGCTCATGTTTAAAGTCTTTAATTTTCTGTAAAGTTACTTTGCGACAATGTCTGTTGTTAAAAGCACTATACAAATAAAATTGACTTGACGTGCATAAAAATACTGTCAAGTTGTGTGAATAAAACAAAGGCTGAGAAAGTTAATGGACAGAGGGCAAGGCATTATTGGAAAGTAACTCAAATGTTACTTATAACTAGTGAAGTAGAAGAGGTACTAAAGGTAGTTCCAGAAGAACTCTACAAAAAAACACCAGGCAGACATAGGTAAAGTAAAATTAGCAGGTAAAGTCCAAATACAGCTTAAATCTGGAGCATTGTTATCCAAACAGAGTGGCACTTTGAGTCAGGCTGGACTAGATGGAATCAGGCCTACTATGCACAGGGGACTCATAGAGACCAGGAGTCCATGCAATACCCCATTTTTCCAGTTTGCAAACCTAATTCTGATAAATGGCACCTAGTACATGAGCTTAGGGCAGTAAATGCTGTAGTTGTGGCAGAAGACCCCATAGTGCCAGATCCTCACACAATGTTGTTGAATATTCCATCTAATACCAAGTATTATACTGTCATTGACCTCTATTCTGCATTTTTCAGTGTGCCCCTCCATGAGGACTCAAGGTACTTGTTTACCTTTACATACAGTGGATACAAAACGTGTACACACCCTGTTAAAGTGATAGGTTTTTCTGATGTAAAAAAATGAGACCACGATAAATAATTTCTAAATTTTTCCCAACTTTAATGTGACCTATAACCTGTACAATTCAATTAAAAACCAAACAAATCTGCTAAGAGGGAAAAACCAAAAAAATAAAAAACATACAATAAGCTGATTGCACAAGTGTGCATACCCTTAAACTAATACTTTGTTGAAGCACCTTTTGATTTAATCACAGCATTCAGTCTTTTTGGGTACACACCTGCCATCAATTAAAATGACTGATTAATCCCAAATAAAGTTCAGACATTTACTCAGTTGCATCCTCGAGCAAAAGCCATGGTTCGCAGCCAATTTACAAAGCATCAAAGGGATCTCATTGATTAAAGGTATCAGTCAAGAGAAGGGTCCAAAAAATTTCCACAGCATTAGATATACCATGGAGCACAGTGAAGACAGTCATCAAGAAGTGGAGAACATATGGGACAACAGTGACATTACCAAGAATTGGACGTCCCTCCAAAAATGATGAAAAGACACGATGAAAACTGGACAGCGAGGCTGAGGCCTACAGCAACACTTAAGGAGCTGCAGTAATTTCTGGCAAGTACTGGTTGTGTACTAGTTTAAAGATGTGCACACTTATGCAACCAGCTTATTGTACGTTTTATATTTTTTAATGTTTTTCCCCCTAACAGATTTGTTTGTTTTTCAGTTGAATTGTACAGGTTATAGGTCACATTAAAGGTGGGAAAAGTTTTGGGTAGGGTCAAAGAAAAACATCCAGGCCCAGCTAAATTTCGCAAAAATAAATAAATTAATTAATTAATTATCCCAAAAGCATGTGGGAAAATGTGTTATGCTCTGATGAAACCAAGGTTGAACTTTTTGCCAACAATTCCAAGAGGTATGTTTGGCGCAGAAACAACACTGCATATCACCAAAAGAACGCCATACCCATGGTGAAGCATGATGGTGGCAGCATCATGTTTTGGGGTTGCTTTTCTTCAGCTGGAACTGGGGCTTTAGTCAAGGTGGAGGGAATTATGAACAGTTCTGGGATGGCCCAGCCACAGTCCAGACCTAAATCCAATTGAAAATCTGTGGGGTGATCTGAAGAGGGCTGTGCACAAGAGATGCCCTCGCAATCGGAGAGATTTGGAGCGCTTTTGCAAGGAAGAGTGGGCAAATATTGCCAAGTCTAGATGTGGCAGGCTGATAGACTCCTACCCAAAAAGACTGAATGCTGTAATTAAATCAAAAGGTGCTTCAACAAAGTATTAGTTTAAGGGTGTGCACACTTATGCAGCCACTTTATTGTACGTTTTATATTTTTTAATGTTTCTCCCCCTAACAGATTTGTTTGTTTTTCAGTTGAATTGTACAGGTTATAGGTCACATTAAAGGTGGGAAAAGTTTTTAAATTATTTATTGTGGTCTTTTTTTTTACATCAGAAAAAACTATCATTTTAACGGGATGTGTACACTTTCTATATCCACTGTATGAAGGAAAGCAATATACCTACACCCGTACGCCCCAAGGCTACCGAAAGAGTCTGTCAGTGTTCAACAGGATAGTGGCACAAGATCTCAGTACAGTTAATGTTAAAAGTACAATTCTGCAGTATGTGGATGATCAACTGATTTGTAGTCCACCAAAAGAGCAGTGTGTAGGAGATTCCATAACTGGACTAACAGAATTGGCTAAAAAGGACACAAAGTTAGTAAAGACAAATTACAGTTCTGTAGGGAAGTTGTTGAGTATCTTGGTCACAAACTGAAGGGTGCTCACAGATCCATTTTGCTGGAACACACTGAGGCTATTCAGAAAGCTCCCAAACCCAAAACTGTGGCTGACATGTTGTCTTGTCTAGGATGGCAGGGTATAGCTGGCAGTGGACGTGTATTTTCACACTAAAAGTAGCCCCACTGAGGAAGATGATTTTGGAAGCTGGACAAACCAGCCTCAAGAAAGAGCTGAACTGGATGGGCGAGGCAGAGTGAGCATTTGTTGCCATTAAGGCAGACATGTGCATAGCTCCTACTTTAGCAAATCCTGATTATTCAAAGGCATTTCATTTGTTTGTGGCTGACAAAAAAGGGGTACATGAATGCTGTGCTCACTCAAATTGCTGACAGGGCTAAACATCCCATTGCATATTTTAGTGCGCAGTTAAACAAAGTGGAACAGGGGATGCCACCTTGGTTTTTGAAACCAAGAGAAGACATACAATCAGAACCATATGTTGAAGTTAGTAGAATCATCTTTGTGGATGGGTCTTGTTACAGGAGGGACATAAGTAATTTGGCAGGGTTTGCAGTAATCAAATTGGGGCAGCTGGGACGTGATCATGTGTCAGTTTGTGAATCGAGGGTGGGGCCAGGGAAGGTGAGTGGGAATCATACCTGTTATCAATTGATGGTGTGTGTGTGTGTGTGTGTGTGTGTGTGTGTGTGTGTGTGTGTGTGTGTGTGTGTGTGTGAGAGAGAGACACGGAGCAGAGAAAAGAAGGGAGACAGTGAAGAGGTGGCTGTCTCCAGATCATGTGTGCATGTGTGTATAGTGGGGCAAAAATGTATTTAGTCAGTCACCAATTGTGCAAGTTCTCCCACTTAAAAAGATGAGAGAGGCCTGTAATTTTCATCATAGGTATACCTCAACTATGAGAGACAAAATGGGAAAAAAATCCAGAAAAATCACATTGTCTGATTTTTAAAGAATTTATTTGCAAATTATGATGGAAAATAAGTATTTGGTCAATAACAAAAGTTCATCTCAATTCTTTGTTATATCCCCTTTGTTGGCAATGACAGAGGTCAAACGTTTTCTGTAAGTCTTCGCAAGGTTTTCACACACTGTTGCTGGTATTTTGGCCCATTCCTCCATGCAGATCTCCTCTAGAGCAGTGATGTTTTGGGGCTGTCGCTGGGCAACACGGACTTTCAACTCCCTCCAAAGATTTTCTATGGGGTTGAGATCTGGAGACTGGCTAGGCCACTCCAGGACCTTGAAATGCTTCTTACGAAGCCACTCCTTCGTTGCCCGGGTGGTGTGTTTGGGATCATTGTCATGCTGAAAGACCTAGCCACATTTCATCTTCAATGCCCTTGCTGATGGAAGGAGGTTTTCACTCAAAATCTCACAATACATGGCCCCATTCATTCTTTCCTTTACACAGATCAGTCGTCCTGGTCCCTTTGCAGAAAAACAGCCCCAAAGCATGATGTTTCCACCCCCATGCTTCACAGTAGGTATGGTGTTCTTTGGATGCAACTCAGCATTCTTTCTCCTCCAAATACGACAAGTTGAGTTTTTACCAAAAAGTTCTATTTTGGTTTCATCTAACCATATGACATTCTCCCAGTCATCTTCTGGATCATCCAAATGCTCTCTAGCAAACTTCAGATGGGCCTGGACATGTACTGGCTTAAAGGATATGGGACATGAAACATAAATGCACGCTATATCAGTTTCTTTCCATTAAAAATATGAATTAATTGCATCAACAAATACAAAATCATCTATTAAATTCAGCAAAATCGTTATATTCGTGATGATTATATGGCATTTCTGCTCGACTTCCGATATGCATTTTCTACAACCGGAAGAGCCGCTGTCACGTGATCATATGTCACAAAAACTTTCGGGCACAGCACAAGCGGGTAGATGAATGGAGAAGTGGATGACAAGAAAATTGTTTTTATAGTCTTTAACGTACATTGAACATCATGGTGTATTGTGCTGCTTATGGTTGCAATAATTCCAATGGGAAATGCCCTGGAGTAAGTTTTTTTGCATTCCCCAAGGACCCGAAGCTGAGGAAAGTGTGGGCTCACCTGCGCATGCGCAGTAGTGATGTGTCGGTCGCGAACGATCCGGTTCAAAGAGCCGGCTCTTTGAAGTGAACGACGGGAGCCAGCTCTTCGGTGGGAGCCGAGTTGGGGAGCCGAATTAGTTTTTTGTCCTTAGGTGCCTCAGAGAGAGAGAGATAGAGAGAGAGAGAGAGAGAGAGAGAGAGAGAGAGAGAGAGAGAGAGACTTTCACAAAAAAAGTTGCTGTCCAATTGCGTCTTTGTGTTGTCTATTACCATTCAAAGGAAAAAAGTAGCATGGTGTACGCCTACTTTTTTTGGTTGGGGGGGTTGATGTCATTCACAGCTGCAAAAATACGAAAATTGGTGTAATGCTTAAAGCTGTGGAGTGCAGGGGAGAGGAGTCTAAAATTTTATTTAATATTTTATTTAATAGGGGCGGCACGGTGGTGTAGTGGTTAGCGCTGTCGCCTCACAGCAAGAAGGTCCAGGTTCGAGCCCCGTGGCCGGCAAGGGCCTTTCTGTGCGGAGTTTGCATGTTCTCCCCGTGTCTGCGTGGGTTTCCTCCGGGTGCTCCGGTTTCCCCCACAGTCCAAAGACATGCAGGTTAGGTTAACTGGTGACTCTAAATTGACCGTAGGTGTGAATGTGAGTGTGAATGGTTGTCTGTGTCTATGTGTCAGCCCTGTGATGACCTGGCGACTTGTCCAGGGTATACCCCGCCTTTCGCCCGTAGTCAGCTGGGATAGGCTCCAGCTTGCCTGCGACCCTGTAGAACAGGATAAAGCGGCTAGAGATAATGAGATGAGATTTTATTTAATAAAATATTTTGTTGCACATTGTTCTGTGTATGTTAAAATAATTTCCAACTTTGCTTCATATTTTCTTAGGCCTGATTTATACTTCATAATTTATTTTGTGGCATTTTGTTCAAGGTCGAGTGTGAAATAAAGCCATAAAGGATAAACAGTTGATGTCTTCTGTGTATTTTATATTGGTAATATAACACACTTTGGCATTATGTTTGTGAGAAAATAATTTATTAATTGGTAAGTAAGTTTTATTTCTATAGCTAGAACATTGTTACACTGCTATACTTTACAAAGCTTTACAATGGCTACAAAAACTAAAAAGTAAAATGGAAAACATCCTATTAATAAAATATAAATAATAATGTAATTAATTAACTAGTTAATTGCAGCAATTAAATCAAAAATAAAATCTCAGGAGCCGTTTGGGAGCCGAAAGAGCTGGCTCCTTATAGTAAGAACAGCCAAAAGAGCCGGCTCCCGAAAAAGAGCCGAAATTCCCATCACTAATGCACAGTAGGCTTAGTAGGACAAATCCAAGAGGTTGGATAACTTTACAGAACACCTGCTGAAAAAACTTTGCACCTACTGTTTCCCACAAACTGTGTTCGGACCATTTCACTGAGGATTCTTTCAACATTACTACTCAGGTACTGAGCGATATTAATTGCCAAGCCAAATTTAAGAGGCTACTTAAAGATGGAGCCGTTCCCAATGTCCCAATTCAGGAACAAGACGGCGGAGTGAAACCCGAAGTGCTACGGCCACCATGAGGTGCATTCGCTAAGCGACTGAAAGCCAAGGTAAGGATTAGTATTATAATTTTGGGTGTATCAATTATTGATTATCATAATTCTGACTCATTTCGCCATTTTGAATGTTTTCATCTCGGACTCTGGAAGCATTGTATCTCAATCAATCTCGAAAAATATCAGCAAAAAAAACCAAGCTTGCAATGGACTTTAGCTAGATCTATGATGAACTTTCAATGTATGATACAAAAATAATACTTCTTTCAACAGATCATTAGCCTTTGAGCAGAATTGTTTTTAACTTACCAGGATGTGTTATCGAGCCGACCGCTTTCAGTTTCATGGGGATTGAATGAACTCTCACTCTCAGAATCATCTGACCCGTCAGAGTAAAGACAAGATCCATGTTCATGTGAATTTCCAGCTATCGGTTCGAATTGATAGGGTCTAACTTCACATCTCTGTGAAACATCGGGAATGTCACTGTCGATGGTGTCCATTTCGGTAACCTGTTTACATTAGATTCCCAAGCGCTGGCTCCTTGGAAAGTTTTTGTTACATCATGGGTCACGTGACCACCTAGCTCATTAACAAATCCTTGTTTTACGCTGATGTATAAAAAAACTTGAATAATGTGATGATTTTCACATTTTTGACGCCCTGCAGTGATTTAGATGGCATTTCTTATGTCCTTTATACATAATTATGCCCAGAAAAAAATCCATGTCCCATATCCTTTAAGCAGGGGGACATGTCTGGCACTGCAGGATTTGAGTCCCTGGCGGCGTAGTGTGTTACTGATGGTAGCCTTTGTTACTTTAGTCCCAGCTCTCTGCAGGTCATTCACTAGGTCCCCCTGTCTGGTTCTGGGATTTTTGCTCACTGTTCTTGTGATCATTTTGACCCCACGGGGTGAGAGCTTGCATAGAGCCCCAGATCAAGGGAGATTATCAGTGGTCTTGTATGTCTTCCATTTTCTAATAATTGCTCCCACAGTTGATTTCTTCACACCAAACTGCTTACCTATTGCAGATTCAGTCTTCCCAGCCTGGTGCAGGTCTACAATTTTGTTTCTGGTGTCCTTTGACAGCTCATTGGTCTTGGCCATAGTGGAGTTTGGAGTGTGACTGTTTGAGGTTGTGGACAGGTGTCTTTTATACTGATAACGAGTTCAAACAGGTGCCATTAATACAGGTAACGAGTGGAGGACAGAGGAGCCTCTTAAAGAAGTTGTTACAGGTCTGTGAGAGCCAGAAATCTTGCTTGTTTGTAGGTGACCAAATACTTATTTTACCAAGGAATTTACCAATTAATTCATTAAAAATCCTACAATGTGATTTCCTGGATTCTTTCCCCCCATTCTGTCTCTCATAGTTGAAGTGTACCTATGATGAAAATTACAGGCCTCTCTCATCTTTTTAAGTAGGAGAACTTGCACAATTGGTGGCTGACTAAATACTTTTTTGCCCCACTATATATGTGTGTGAGATAAACTAAATGTGACACTGAAAACCAAAAGAGTGAATAAAAGACTGTGTTGCGTATCATTTCCGCCTGTCTGTGCTTCAGTGCTCCACCCACCCTCAGGGAAATACTATACTGGTGCCAAAACCCAGGACACTGAAGGGAACTGCCTAGGGAGTCCTCCCTGCTCAAAAACCTCATCCATGCCCTCACTGCCACCCAGCAAAGTCAACAACAAGCGCTGATTGTCCTCCACAAGGAACAGTAACTGGGCTTCGAGGCCTTGCTACTGGCCCAGCAGGAAGATGATTAGGCGTTCCGGCACCTGCTTGTGTCAGCAGGGCCCCCAACTGCTACAGCTGCAGACCTCCCCCATGTCACCCTCATGAAGATGGAGCCTCACGATGACCCAGGAGCCTTCCTTATGCTATTCAAGCAAGCTGCAGAGGTATGGGCATGGCCAGTCGACCCAGGAGCCTTCCTCGGGCTATTCGAGCAAGCTGCAGAGGCATGGGCATGGCCGGCAAGTCTTCTGCTGCTCCTGACTGGGGAAGCCCAGCTCGCCACCCAACAGCTCCCCTTCGACAGTTGGCTCCACTACGCTAACTTGAAGCAAGCCATCCTGCATCATGTCGGCCACACCCCTTAACAACACCATTCGCGCTTCCACACTTTGACACTGGAGGAAGTCAGCTGGTTGTTCACTTTCAGCTAACAGCTCCGGGACATCTGCCGGCAGTGGCTGAGGGCTGAAGACTGCAATGCTGAAGGGATCACTGATGTGATGGTGCTAGAGCAGTTCATCGCGTGACTGCCAGAAGGGACAGCAGAGTGGGTCCAATGCTGAAGGGATCACTGATGTGATGGTGCTAGAGCAGTTCATCGCGTGACTGCCAGAAGGGACAGCAGAGTGGGTCCAATGCCACCGCCTGGCATCACTGGATTCTGCAATCAAGTTGGCAGAGGATCATTTGGCAGCAGTTCCACCAGCAGGAGGACATCCTGCCTCTTCTCTCTCTCTCTTTCTCTTTCCCCCCTCTTTCTATCCCCACCCCGTCCCTGCACCATGGAAATGGGAGCCAACCCTCCCGAAGCTGGCTTGCCGAGCCCGAGGTATCCCCCGCCCTCCTTCCCCTTCTATGTCTGTGTCTTCTCCCCCTCAGGTGAGTGATCCCCAAACTGTCGGTGCAGAAGTGAAGCCGGGGCCGGTATGCTGGCACTGCGGGGAGCCTGGGCATTGCCAAGGCCAGTGCCCAGTGATGGAGGCGAGGGCCATGGTCCGGATCCCCAATGCACCAGATACCATCCTTGATCGGGCCAGAGTGTATCGCATACCGGCGAGTATTCAAGGGGATACATATCACGAGTTGGTGGATTCTGGCTGTAATTAGACCTCAATCCACCAAAGCCTGGTTCAAGGTAAGGCATTGGGGGTAGCATAAGTGGTGAAAGCTTTGTGTGTGCATGAATATCTGCTAGTGTCCATCCACATTCAAGTTCAGGGAGAAAAACACAGAGGCAGCAGTTAGCCCACACCTCAATGACCCACTAATTATGGGGACAGATTGGCTGGGGTTTCAATGTTTAATGGAGCATGTAGTAGTGGGCAGGTCCTGCAGAAACACATCACGGGGGGATTCCAGTGCAGCACTGTCTGGGGAAGCCATCTCAGAGCCGTCCAGGTCCACACCGCGTCAGAGCAATATGAGGTGAGAGAAGCAGCCCTCCTCTCCTCTCCTCTCTCTCTCTCTCTCTCTCTCTCTCGGATATTCCCTTGAGGATTTCCCTTTAGAACAAATGTGAGATGAGACTCTGTGTTATGCTTTTGACCAAGTGAGCGTAGTTGATGGTCAGACTCTCCAGCCAAATGCAACACTGTCCTTACCATACTTTGCAATTATTAAAGATAGGTTGTACTGAGTGATGCAGGACACTCAGACCCATGAGCAAATAACCCAGTTGTTAATCCCAAAGAACTGTAGGGAACTCGTATTCCATGTGGCTCACTTTAACCCTGTGGCCAATCACTTAGGTCAGGATAAGACACTAGCCCGAATAATGGCCCAGTTCTATTGGCCAGGGATTTGCGGAGATGTCCGTAGGTGGTGTGTGGCATGCCACAAATGCCAGCTGGTAAATCCAAAAGCACCTTTGCACACTCTTCCACTGATTGAGACCCCCTTCAAAATAATTGGTATGGATCTTCTTGGCCCATTAGATCAGTTGGCACAAAGATATCACTTTATTTTCATCCTATTGGACTATGCAACGTGATACCTGGAAAGAGTCCCGCTGCATTACAATTCTGCATGTAATGTGGCAGAGGCACTGTTTAAAATTATCTCCCGAATTGAGATTTCCAAAGAAATCCTGACTGACTAAGGCCCTACATTCATGGCACACACACTTCATGAGTTTTGAGTTACTGGGGGTTAAATCCATCCGCACCAGCATTTATCACCCACAAACAGATGGCTTGATCGAAGGATTTAACCAAACTCTTAAAAACTTAATTTGTCAGTTTGTCAGTGAAGACACACATAACTGGGAAAAATGGCTCGAGCCCCTGTTATTTGCAGTACGAGAGGTCCCACAAACCTCCACAGGGTTCTCCCCTTTCGAATTATTATATGGCATAAGCCTCATGGCATTTTGGATGTGCTGCAGGAAAACTGGGAGGAGGAAACTTCAAACACTTAAAATGACTTTCAGTATGTTCTCGACCTGCACGCAAAGCTCCACACACTCAGTCACTTAACCCAGTAGAATTTGCAGCAGGCACAAAACATCAAGCCTGGATGTAAAACAGGGGTGCACAGCTTAGAGAATTCACACTGGGAGATAAGGTGCTTTTATTATTGCCCACTTTGAGCTCAAAATTAATTGCAAAGTGGCAAGGGCCCTTTAAGGTCACCCAGTGAAGCAGGGATGTCGATTATGAGGTGAGGTGAACGGATAGGGGCGGGGCACTGCAAATACGAGGGTAAGTCAAAAAGTTCTAAGACAGATGTTAGATGTCAAAAGGTGTGAAAGACATCCCTCAGAATTCTACAAAGAAGGACTTCTCCAATGGAAACACCACTTGCAGAAGTGTTTAGACTTAAATGGAGGATACGTAGAGAAATAGCTTGGTTATTTTCATAATAAATATTTTTTCAATTTGTCTTAGAACCTTTTAACTTACCCTCATATACCACCTCAACCTCAACTTGGAACGAGGGGGTCCCTGTAGCATTGGCATCAGTAGTTCCAGAGAGGGTGGAGCTGGGGATGGAGTTAAAAACAAAAGTAACCTCTCAGACCACCTCACGGAGTTGCAAGCAAAGTTTTCTGATGTGTTCTCGCCCCTTTCCGGCTACAATCACCTCATATAACATCACACCAAGACACCCCCAGGGGTGGTGACAGGGGTGTAACTGCCCATACCACTTGCTCAAACACAAAAAAAGCAGTGGTTTGGGATGAATTCAAGGCCATGCTCAAAATGGGAATAATCGAGGAGTCCCACAGTGATTGGAGCAGCCCAGTGGTCTTGGTCCCCAAGACTGACGGGTCGGTCCGGTTCTGTGTGGACTATAGAAAAGTCAATGCAGTGTCTAAATTTGATGCATACCCAATGCCTCGCATTGATGAGTTGCTTGATTGATTAGGCATTGCTCGCTTTTATTCGACACTGGATTTGACAAAGGGATATTGGCAGATCCCCTTGTCTCTTCTATCCCAAGAGAAAATGGCCTTCTCCACACTGTTCAGATTAAACAAATTTGTCACTCTTCCTTTCAGGTTATTTGGGGCGCCTGCTATGTTCCAGTGGTTCATGGACAAGATCCTCCATCCACATGCCACCTATGCTGCTGCCTACTTAGATTACATCATTATATATAGCAGTGATTGTCTGCAGCACCTCGAACACCTTAGGGCTGTCATGGAGTCACTGAGGCGTGTAGGCTTCACAGCAAACCCGAAAAAGTGTGTGATTGGGGGGGTGGAAGTGTGGTATCTGTGTTTCCACTTGGCTCATGAGCAGGTGCGTCCACAAATTGACAAGATGATTGCAGCCTGCCTGAGGCCCGAGACAAAAAAGTGGGTGAGACAGTTCCTAGGGCTAGCTGGCTACTATTGCAGGTTCATACCCAACTATGTGGACATCACCAGCCCGCTGACTGACATTACTAAAAAGGGAGCATCAGATCAGGTCCAGTGAACAGAGTAGTCCCAACAGACCTTCACAAACATAAAAGCTGCACTGTGTGGGGGGCCACTTTTACACTCCCCTGACTTCTCTCTCCCTATTAGTTTGCAGACAGACACATCAGACAGAGGGCTGGGGGCCGTTCTATCCCAGGAGGTGGAGGGGAAGGACCATCTGGTGCTGTACAAGCTCTTGATGCGAGAAAGTAAGTATAGCATCATTGAGAAGAAGTGCCTGGCCATCAAGTGAGCATTCCTCACCCTCCGATACTACAACCCTGATTCCAAAAAAGTTGGGACAAAGTACAAATTGTAAATAAAAACGGAATGCAATAATTTACAAATCTCAAAAACTGATATTGTATTCACAATAGAACATAGACAACATATCAAATGTCAAAAGTGAGACATTTTGAAATTTCATGCCAAATATTGGCTCATTTGAAATTTCATGACAGCAACACATCTCAAAAAAGTTGGGACGGGGACAATAAGAGGCTGGAAAAGTTAAAGGTACAAAAAAGGAACAGCTGGAGGACCAAATTGCAACTCATTAGGTCAATTGGCAATAGGTCATTAACATGACTAGGTATAAAAAGAGCATCTTGGAGTGGCAGTGGCTCTCAGAAGTAAAGATGGGAAGAGGATCACCAATCCCCCTAATTCTGCGCCGACAAATAGTGGAACAATATCAGAAAGGAGTTCAACAGTGTAAAATTGCAAAGAGTTTGAACATATCATCATCTACAGTGCATAATATCATCAAAAGATTCAGAGAATCTGGAAGAATCTCTGTGCGTAAGGGTCAAGGCCCAAAAACCATACTGGGTGCCCGTGATCTTCGGGCCCTTAGACGGCACTGCATCACATACAGGCATGCTTCTGTATTGGAAATCACAAAATGGGCTCGGGAATATTTCCAGAGAACATTATCTGTGAACACAATTCACCGTGCCATCCGCCGTTGCCAGCTAAAACTCAAAGAAGAAGCCATATCTAAACATGATCCAGAAGCACAGACGTCTTCTCTGGGCCAAGGCTCATTTAAAATGGACTGTGGCAAAGTGGAAAATTGTTCTGTGGTCAGACGAATCAAAATTTGAAGTTCTTTATGGAAATCAGGGACTCCATGTCATTCGGACTAAAGAAGAGAAGGACGACCCAAGTTGTTATCAGCGCTCAGTTCAGAAGCCTGCATCTCTGATGGTTGCATTAGTGCGTGTGGCATGGGCAGCTTACACATCTGGAAAGACACCATCAGTGCTGAAAGGTATATCCAGGTTCTAGAGCAACATATGCTCCCAGCCAGATGACGTCTCTTTCAGGGACGACCTTGCATTTTCCAACATGACAATGCCAAACCACACACTGCATCAATTACAGCATCATGGCTGCGTAGAAGAAGGGTCCGGGTACTGAACTGGCCAGCCTGCAGTCCAGATCTTTCACCCATAGAAAACATTTGGCGCATCATAAAACGGAAGTTACAACAAAAAAGACCAAAGACAGTTGAGCAACTAGAATCCTACATTAGACAAGAATGGGTTAACATTCCTATCCCTAAACTTGGGCAACTTGTCTCCTCAGTCCCCAGACGTTTACAGACTGTTGTAAAGAGAAAAGAGGACTTCTCACAGTGGTAAACATGGCCTTGTCCCAACTTTTTTGAGATGTGTTGTTGTCATGCAATTTAAAATCACCTAATTTTTCTCCTTAAATGATACATTTTCTCAGTTTAAACATTTGATATGTCATCTATGTTCTATTCTGAATAAAATATAGAATTTTGAAACTTCCACATCATTACATTCCATTTTTATTTACAATTTGTACTCTGTCCCAACTTTTTTGGAATCGGGGTTGTACCTGCTGGGGTGCCCTTTCACCCTCTGTTTGGCTCACGCCCTGTTCCAGAAAATAGTATCTATTGTCTAAGACACTTGTTTATATTTGTTGGAGCTGTTCGCGCCGAGTCCTTTTTCCCGCGAGTGCCGGCGTTAATTACTAATCCTTTTTTAACTTTTTTTCTATAAATAAATTTCCAGTATCCTCTTCATTTTTATTATACTGTCGCTTTCATTTTTGTACTTTTCACTTTCGCTTTCCTTTTTCCGGTTTTTTCTCTTTCTTTTTTCGGAAGAACGCCGAGACCGGAAGCTTTCTTTTTCTCTCCTCCTGTGTAAAGTCCACAAGCGGAGGTCATCTGATCTGCTTTAATATCAACAGATCTTAATTTAAGGTACGTGAATCTTTTCATCATGGCACACCTTCAGCCTGTTCAGTGTGCTGAGTGCAGGATGTTTAGTCATTCTTCCTCCGTCACTAGCGATAGCTCTATTAGCTTTACTTGTGATAAGTGCAGATTAGTTAGCTCTCTGACGGAGAAGATTTCAGTGCTAGAAGCGCGTGTCCAGGCTTTAGAGCAGGTTAGTGAGCGTGAGAACAGTGTAGTTTCTGTTAGGGAAAGTCTGGACGCCCTAGGTGGAGTTAGCAATCCCCCAACTCCGGCATTAGAGCCCTTACAGCGGGGCGAATGGGTGACGGCTCGGCGGCATAAGCGTAGAGCCAAAGCTACCGCTTAGGCTCGCCCACGGGAGCACCACTCCTCTCCACGTCACGTGTCGAACAGGTTTGCTCTCCTTAGTGATGCACCCACTGAGAAACCTGAAAGAGCTCTGGTTATAGGGGACTCTATCATACGGCACGTGAAATTAGCTCAGCCTTTAGGGGCACCAGCAGCTTTAGTCAGGTGTATACCGGGAGCCAGGGCGCCGGACATAGGAGGTAATCTTAGGGTCCTAGGCAAGCACAGGTTCTCAAAGATAGTTATCCATGCAGGAGCTAATGATATACGCCTTCGTCAGTCTGAGGTTACTAAGAGTAACTTTGTAGAGGTGTTTAAATTAGCGAAGGCGAGGTCCGATGCTGTAGTATGCTCTGGCCCCATCCCAATGCGGCGTGGCGATGTAGCTTACAGCAGGTTATGGTCGCTGAACTGCTGGTTGTCCAGGTGGTGCTCTGAAAACAGTGTGGGTTTTATAGATAATTGGGCTAATTTTGAGGGCACTGCTGGCCTGTTAGGGCGGGACAGTATCCATCCCACTCGGGAAGGTGCTGCTCTCATTTCCTGCAGCATAGGTCATAGTCTCAGAACAGGCCTAGTTAATTTCTGACAATCCAGAGCCAAGGCCAGGGAGCAGACGAACAGGCTAAACCGACTGTCTGCTAGCTGCACAGAGTCGTCACTCAGGGCCCACTACATCGAGACTGTGTCTGTTCCCCGAGCTCAACAAAAAGGTAGAAATTTTCAGAGAGTTTGTTCCAGTAACCTAATCAATATAAAATTAGATCAGACTGACTGTACAGCTGCTGCCAGCACCTTTGATCTAAAGGTGGGGCTATTAAATATTAGATCTCTTACATCTAAAGCGCTAATGGTTAATGAACTCATTACTGATCAGGAGTTTAATGTACTGTGTTTAACAGAAACATGGATTAAGCCAAATGAATATATAGCATTAAATGAAGCGAGTCCTCCTGGATACAGTTATATACACCAGCCTCGTCTAACTGGCAGAGGAGGAGGCGTCGCGGTTATTTATAACGATTATCTAGGTGTAACACACAAACCTGGTTATACATTTAATACATTTGAAGTTCTTCATACTCATATAATGTATGTAGCCTCGAAAAATAAGTCTACCCAGTTAATTCCATTGCTTATTATTTACAGGCCCCCGGGGCCATATTCTGAGTTTCTTTCTGAATTTGCAGATTTTATCTCAGATTTGGTTATTTCCTTAGACAAAGCTTTAGTTGTCGGAGATTTTAATATTCACTTCGATAACCCAGAAGACCCTTTAAAAACAGCGTTTGTGTCCATCTTAGATTCAGTCGGGATTAAGCAGAATGTCATAGGACCGACCCATAATGGTGGTCACACCCTTGATCTAATACTAACATTCAGATTAAACGTAGACAATATAGTCATACTTCCACAGTCTGAAGTTATCTCAGATCATTGTCTCATCTCATTCAAAATATGTCTGAGTAATAATATATGCACCTCACCACGCTACTGTATTAAACGTACTTTCACGTCAACTACTGCACAGAGCTTTATAAATGATCTCCCAGAGCTGTCAACTTTGATTGGGTCACTGTCAGCCCCTGCAGAACTTGATCAGGCAACTGAATGCTTAGAGTCAACATTCCGCCATACTTTAGATAATGTAGCTCCTCTAAAAAGGAAAATGGTCAGAGACAAAAAATTAGCACCCTGGTATAATGATGACACTCGCACATTAAAACAGACCACTCGAAAATTGGAACGTAAATGGCGTCAAACAAAATTGGTAGTGTTCAAATTAGCTTGGAAGGAGAGCTTCCTGAAGTATAGAAAAGCTCTTAGTGCTGCGAGATCAACATATTTCTCCTCCCTAATAGAAGATAACAAAAATAATCCTAGATTCCTATTTAATACTGTAGCAAAATTAACCAGGAATAAGTCCACTATCAACACATGCACACCTGCAGTATGTAGTAGCAACGACTTCATGAATTTTTTTAATGACAAAATTGAGAATATCCGACAAAAAATTCAAACTACTAATTTAAGGTTAGACAATGAAAGTGACCTTGTAGTTAACAATATAACTGTATCAGATCATCAGTTAGAATGTTTTACTCCCCTAAAAGAAACTGAATTACTTTCATTAATCTCTACATCAAAAGCCTCAACTTGCGTACTAGATCCCTTACCGACACATCTATTCAAACAGATAATGCCTGGAGTAATTGAACCGCTTCTAAAAATAATAAATTCTTCTCTTATGATTGGCTATGTACCCAAATCCTTTAAACTAGCAGTTATCAAACCCCTGATTAAAAAACCTGACCTTGATCCCGGTCAGTTGCCCAATTATCGGCCAATATCAAACCTCCCCTTTATCTCCAAGATCCTTGAAAAAGCTGTGGCACAGCAGTTATGCTCATATTTACATAGGAATAACATCCATGAAATGTATCAGTCAGGATTTAGACCTCATCATAGCACAGAGACAGCACTGGTTAAAGTAGTAAACGACCTACTGTTGGCGTCTGATCAGGGCTGTGTCTCGCTACTTGTGTTGCTTGACCTTAGTGCAGCATTTGATACCATTGATCATTCCATTCTTCTGGATAGACTAGAAAATGTTGTGGGAGTTAAGGGAATGGCCCTCTCCTGGCTCAGGTCTTATCTAACTGATCGTTATCAGTATGTTGATATAAATGGTGATATTTCTAGACGTACCGAGGTAAAGTTTGGTGTTCCACAAGGTTCTGTCTTGGGTCCACTGCTTTTTTCTCTATATATGTTACCTCTGGGCGATATTATTCGTAAACATTGTATTAGTTTCCACTGTTATGCTGATGACACACAGTTGTATGTCTCTGCAAAACCTGATGAGAGACACCAGCTTAATAAAATTGAGGAATGTGTTAAGGACATTAGACACTGGATGCTTATAAATTTCCTTCTGCTTAACTCTGACAAGACTGAAGTACTTGTGCTAGGACCACATACAGCTAGAAGTAAGTTTTCTGATTACACAGTAACTCTGGATGGCCTTTCTGGTTCTTCACGTGCAGCAGTAAAAGACCTCGGAGTGATTATTGACCCCAGTCTTTCATTTGAAACTCACATTGATAACATCACCAGGATAGCTTTCTTTCATCTCAGAAATATTGCAAAGATAAGAAATTTAATGTCATTGCATGATGCAGAAAAACTAGTCCATGCTTTCGTTACCTCCAGGTTGGATTATTGTAATGCCTTACTGTCTGGATGTTCCAATAAGTGCATAAACAAGCTCCAGTTAGTTCAAAATGCCGCAGCAAGAGTCCTTACTAGAACTAGAAAATATGACCACATCACGCCTGTCTTATCCACACTGCATTGGCTCCCAATCAAATTTCGTATTGATTATAAAATACTACTATTGACCTTTAAAGCACTAAATGGTCTCGCACCACAGTACCTGAGTGAACTTCTGCTCCTCTATGACCCGCCACGCCTACTTAGATCAAAAGGTGCAGGCTATCTGCTGGTACCTCGTATAGTGAAGGCTACATCAGGGGGCAGAGCCTTTTCTTACAAAGCCCCACTGTTATGGAACAGCCTTCCAAGTAATGTTCGGGAATCAGACACAGTCTCAGCATTTAAGTCTAGGCTGAAAACATATCTGTTTAGTCAAGCCTTTTGTTAATGGTGTTTATGAGGTAAAGGAGTAGATCTGGAGGGTCCTCAGACATAGAGTGTTTTGGTAAACTGGGATGTATGGATGCTGTCAGTCCCCACTCGCTTGCTCACTCGAGTTTGTTGACGGTGTAGTGGCTGGCTGCTTTATGTCCCGGGGCTCCCTCATGCCTGTGTTACCTTCTGGCTCTCTCCTTTTAGTTATGCTGTCATAGTTAGTTGCCGGAGTCCCTGCTTGTACTCGGTGCAATATGTATACTGTTCCTACTTATTCAGGTGACATTGGGCATACCTAACCACCTGTGTTTTCTTTCTCTCCCCCCCACCCCAAATCTGTCCCTCTGAGTTACATGGAGTCAACAGGAAATCTTTTGGTGGAGACGGTGGGGACCTCGATTGTAGCCTGCAGGGAATCGGCCGTCAGACATTCTGTCGCATGTCCCAGACCCGGTGAAATGTAACTGAATTGTCTTGGCCAGGCCTAAGGGTCCCATCTGCATCTCATCATTGCTGAGAAGTGTGCTCCCATCACCCAATCAAGCATCCAGCCAGAGCAGGTCATGATATATTTTTTACCATATTAACATGCCATTGTGTGTTATGCCTGATGTAAAGACTCTCGTCTCTGCGAGCCTACCACACAGATTTAATACTTGTCATTTTTAGGGCATACCTAACAACGTGTTTTCTTTCTCTCTCTCTCTTCCCCCCCCATCTGTCCCTCTGAGTTACATGTTGATCCTGGGATTGAGATGCTGGCCTCTTCTGCCCCTCGGACCTGCTTGATCCATCCTGGTGCCCTGTGTCTGGTCAGAGTTTTATCGCCCCACTCCTGTGAAGGACGGCCCCATGAGGACAGTTGAGGGTTATACCTGTTAAAACTGTTAATATTATAGTCAGGCTGTCTGTTGTTGCCCAAATGAGGATGGGTTCCCTTTTGAGTCTGGTTCCTCTCGAGGTTTCTTCCTCATGTTGTCTGAGGGAGTTTTTCCTTGCCACCGTCGCCACAGGCTTGCTCATTGGGGATAGATTAGGGATAAAATTAGCTCATGTTTTAAGTCGTTCAAATTCTGTAAAGCTGCTTTGCGACAATGTTTATTGTTAAAAGCGCTGTACAAATAAACTTGATTCCAGTGGCTCCACTGCATGAAGGACGCCAATGTGCAGATCACCTATTGGTATCTAGCCCTCTAGCCTTTCAACTTCGAGGTGATCCACAGGCCAGGGGTGCAGATGGTTGTGGTAGACTTTCGTTTCTGTTGGGGGGGGTGATCATGTGTGTGAGATAAATGTGGCATTGAAAAGTAAAAGAGTGAATAAAAGACTGTGTTGCACATCATTTCCCACTTGTCTGTGCCTGTTCCACCCACCTTCAGGGACATACCACAGACATATCACCCAACCACATGAGAATTTGAGAAAACTCCCCAAATACCTAGGACAACCCTGCTCAGCTCAGCTTGCAGAACTAAAAGCTCTTACAGCTGCATGTAAACTTGGTGCTGGGAGAATATGTAATACTTCCACTGATTCAGCTTATGCTTACAGAGTATGCCACTTGTATGATGTAATTTGGTCACAGAGAGGTTTTATGCACATAGATGGTACAAAAATAGCTCATGCAGAAGCCATAGGAGAGCTATTGAAAGCAATGGAACTGCCAGGGAAGTTAGCTATTGTAAAGTGTGCAGAACATAAGAGAGATACCTCATTAATAACCGCAGGAAATAATGCAGCCAACAAAATGGCCAAGTAGGTGGCAAGTATAGTGGATATAAAAAAAAAGTGTATACAACCTGTTAAAATGATAGGTTTTTCTGATGTAAAAAAAATAAGACCACGATAAATAATTTCTAAATTTTTCCCACCTTTAATGTGACCTGTAACCTGTACAATTCAACTGAAAAACAAACAAATCTGTTAGGGGGAGAAACATAAAAAATAAAAAAACATACAATAAGCTGGTTGCATAAGTGTGCACACCCTTAAACTAATACTTTGTTGAAGCACCTTTTAATTTAATTACAGCATTCAGTCTTTTTGGGTAGGAGTCTATCAGCCTGCCACATCTAGACTTGGCAATATTTGCCCACTCTTCCTTGCAAAAGCGCTCCAAATCACTCCGATTGCGAGGGCATCTCTTGTGCACAGCCCTCTTCAGGTCACCCCACAGATTTTCAATTGGATTTAGGTCTGGACTGTGGCTGAGCCATTCCAAAACTTTTTTGGGGTCATTGTCATGCTGAAAGATGAAATTCCTCTTCATCTTCCTAGCAGACACCTGAAGGTTTTGGGCCAAAATTGACTGGTATTTAGAACTGTTCATTATTCCCTCCACCTTGACTAAAGCCCCTGCTCCAGCTGAAGAAAAGCAACCCCAAAACATGATGCTGCCACCACTATGCTTCACCATGGGTCTGGTGTTGTTTTGGTGATGTGCAGTGTTGTTTCTGTGCCAAACCTCTTGGAATTGTGGGCAAAAAGTTCAACCTTGGTTTCATCAGACCATAACACATTTTCCCAAATGATTTTGGGAGAATTTATTTATTTATTTATTTATTTATTTTTGCAAAATTTAGCTGGGCCTGGATGTTTTTCTTTGACCCTACTCAATAGTCCAGACATATGGAGAATATGGGAGATTGTTGTCACATGTAGTACACAATCAGTACTTGCCAGAAATTCCTGCAGCTCCTTCAATGTTGATGTAGGCCTCTTGGCAGCCTCCCTGACCAGTTTTCGTCTTGTCTTTTCATCAGTTTTGAAGGGATGTCCAGTACTTGGTAATGTTACTGTTGTCCCATATTTTCTCCAGTTCTTGATGACTGTCTTCACTGTGCTCCATGGTATATCTCATGCTGTGGAAATTTTTTGGACCCTTCTCCTGATTGATACCTTTCAACAATGGGATCCCTTTGACACTTTGTAAGCTGTCTGCAAACCATGGCTTTTGCTCGAGGATGCAACTGAGTAAATGTCTGAACATTATTTGGGATTAATCAGTCATTTCAATTGATGGCAGGTGTGTACCCAAAAAGACTGAATGCTGTAATTAAATCAAAAGGTGCTTCAACAAAGCATTAGTTTAAGGGTGTGCACACTTATGCAACCAGTTTATTGTACGTTTTATATTTTTTTAATGTTTCTCCCCCTAACAGATTTGTTTGTTTTTCAGTTGAATTGTACAGGTTATAGGTCGCATTAAAGGTGGGAAAAGTTTTTTAAATTATTTATCATGGTCTTATTTTTTTTTTACATCAGAAAAACCTTTCATTTTAATGGGGTGTGTACACTTTTTATATCCACTGTATATACCTACAGCTGCCAGTACGTAGCATGCCCTTTGGGACAAACAGCCAAAGTTAGAAAAGAATTAGGTGATGATGCACAGACACCCGATCTAACCTTCTTGACAGAAGTGCAGGAAAAAGCATCATGTTTTCAGAAAAGTGTGTGGATTCGGTGCAGAGCTTCTCTCACCTCGTATCGCTCTGACGCAGAATACAAATTCCCTACAGTTCTTTGGGATTAACAACTGGGTTATTTGCTCATGGGTCTGAGTGTCCTGCATCACTCAGTACAACCTATCTTTAATAATTGCAAAGTATGGTAAGGGCAGTGTTGCATTTGGCTGGAGAGTCTGACCATCAACTACTCTCACTTGGTCAAAAACATAACACAGAGTCTCGTCTCACATTTGTTCTAAAGGGAAATCCTCAAGGGAATCCCTGAGAAAGAGAGGAGAGGAGGGCTGCTTCTCTCACCTCGTATCGCTCTGACGCAGTGTGGACCTGGATGGCTCAGAGATGGCTTCCCCAGACAGTGCTGAACCCCAGCCAATCTGTTCCCAGAATTAGTGGGTCATTGAGGTATGGGCCAACTGCCGCCTCTACACTATGTTTTTCTCCCCGAACTTGAATGTGGATGGACACGAGCAGATATTCATGCACATCCCCATGCACACGCAAAGCCTTCACCACTCATGCTACCCCCAATGCCTTACCTTGAACCAGGCTTTGGTGGATTGAGGTCTAATTACAGCTGGAATCCATCAACTCGTGATATGTATCCCCTTGAATACTCGCCGGTATGCGATACACTCTGGCCCGATCAAGAGTGGTCTCTGGTGCATTGGGGATCCGGACCATGGCCCTCGTCTCCATTGCTGGGCACTGGCCTTGGCAATGCCCAGGCTCCCCACAGTGCCAGCATACCGGCCCAGCTTCACTTCTGCACTGGCAGTTTGGGGATCACTCACCTGAGGGGGAGAAGACACAGACAAAGAAGGGGAAGGAGGGCAGGGGATACCTCGGGCTCGGCAAGCCAGCTTCAGGAGGGTCAGCTCCCATTTCCATGGTGCAGGGATGGGGTGGGGATAGAAAGAGGGGGGAAAGAGAAAGAGAGAGAGAGAGAAGAGGCAGGATGTCCTCCTGCTGGTGGAACTGCTGCCAAATGATCCTCTGCCAACTTGATTACAGAATCCAGTGACGCCGGGCGGTGGCATTGGACCCACTTTGCTGTCCCTTCTGGCAGTCACGCGATGAACTGCTCCAGCACCATCACATCAGTGATCCCTTCAGCATCGCAGTCTTCAGCCCTCAGCCACTGCCGGCAGACGTCCCGGAGCTGTTAGCTGAAAGTGAACGACCGGCTGACTTCCTCCAGTGTCAAAGTGTGGAAGCACTAATGGTGTTGTTAAGGGGTGTGGCCGACATGATGCAGGATGGCTTGCTTCAAGTTAGCAGAGTGGAGCCAACTGTCGAAGGGGAGCTGTTGGGTGGTGAGCTGGGCTTCCCCAGTCAGGAGCAGCAGAAGACTTGCCGGCCATGCCCACGCCTCTGCAGCTTGCTCGAATAGCCCGAGGAAGGCTCCTGGGTCGACTGGCCATGCCCATACCTCTGCAGCTTGCTTGAATAACGCAAGGAAGGCTCCTGGGTCGTCGTGAGGCTCCATCTTTGCGAGGGTGACATGGGGGAGGTCCGTAGCTGTATCAGTGCATGGAACAAATCAGTGCATGATGCATGTATAACTCTATTTTATGATCAATAGTGATGGCTGATGCTTTTTCATAGGTATGGGTAGCTGCGGCCAGACCCTGGTAACAAGGTGGCATCCCCTGTTCCACTTTGTTTAACTGTGCACTAAAATATGCAATGGGATGTTTAGCCCTGCCAGCAATTTGAGTGAGCACAGCATTCATGTACCCCTTTTTTGTCAGCCACAAACAAATGAAATGCCTTTGAATAATCAGGATTTGCTAAAGTAGGGGCTATGCACATGTCTGCCTTAATGGCAACAAATGCTCATTCTGCCTCGCCCATCCAGTTCAGCTCTTTCTTGAGGCTGGTTTGTCCAGCTTCCAAAATCATCTTCCTCAGTGGGGCTACTTTTAGTGTGAAAATACACGTCCACTGTCAGCTATACCCTGCCATCCCTAGACAAGACAACATGTCAGCCACAGTTTTGGGTTTGGGAGCTTTCTGAATAGCTTCAATGTGTTCCAGCAAAATGGATCTGTGAGCACCCTTCAATTTGTGACCAAGATACTCAACAACTTCCCTACAGAACTGTAATTTGTCTTTACTAACTTTGTGTCCTTTTTAGCCAATTCTGTTAGTCCAGTTTTGGAATCTCCTACACACTGCTCTTTTGGTGGACTACAAATCAGTAGATCATCCACATACTGCAGAATTGTACTTTTAACATTAACTGTACTGAGATCTTGTGCCACTATCCTGTTGAACACTGACAGACTCTTTCAGTAGCCTTGGGGCATACGGGTGTAGGTATATTGCTTTCCTTCATACAGTGGATATAAAAAGTGTACACACCCCGTTAAAATGATAGGTTTTACTGATGTAAAAAAAATAAGACCACAATAAATAATTTAAAAACTTTTCCCACCTTTAATGTGACCTATAACCTGTACAATTCAACTGAAAAACAAACAAATCTGTTAGGGGGAGAAACATTAAAAAATATAAAATGTACAATAAACTGGTTACATGAGTGTGCACACCTTTAAACTAATACTTTGTTGAAGCACCTTTTGATTTAATTACAGCATTCAGTCTTTTTGGGTAGGAGTCTATCAGCCTGCCACATCTAGACTTGGCAATATTTGCCCACTCTTCCTTGCAAAAGCGCTCCAAATCTCTCCGATTGCGAGGGCATCTCTTGTGCACAGCCCTCTTCAGGTCACCCCACAGATTTTCAATTGGATTTAGGTCTGGACTGTGGCTGGGCCATTCCAAAACTTTTTTGGGGTCATTGTCATGCTGAAAGATGAAATTCCTCTTCATCTTCATCTTTCTAGCAGACACCTGAAGGTTTTGGGCCAAAATTGACTGGTATTTAGATGTGTTCATAATTCCCTCCACCTTGACTAAAGCCCCTGTTCCAGCTGAAGAAAAGCAACCCCAAAACATGATGCTGCCACCACCATGCTTCACCATGGGTATGGCGTTCTTTTGGTGATGTGCAGTGTTGTTTCTGTGCCAAACATACCTCTTGGAATTGTTGGCAAAAAGTTCAACCTTGGTTTCATCAGACCATAACACATTTTCCCACATGCTTTTGGGATAATTAATTAATTTATTTATTTATTTATTTATTAATTTTTGCAAAATTTAGCTGGGCCTGGATGTTTTTCTTTGACCCTACCCAAAACTTTTCCCACCTTTAATGTGACCTATAACCTGTACAATTCAATTGAAAAACAAACAAATCTGTTAGGGGGAAAAAACATTAAAAAATATAAAATGTACAATAAGCTGGTTGCATAAGTGTGCACATCTTTAAACTAATACACAACCAGTACCGGTTAGTGGCCTAGTGGTAGCATGTCTGCCTCTCGATCGGGAGTTCGTGAGTTCTATTCACGGTCGGGTCATACCAAAGACCTTCATAAAAATGGTACCTATTATCATCTGGCAAGGCATGCTGCAATACAGATGCGAGTGGGGAGTTAAACTCTTGTGGTTACCAGAGGACTAGTCTCCCACTGTAACCCTAGCTATGTAATAGGTGAGAGGCCGAGGGCTGCGGAAACAGAGATCGGCGCGGAAAGGACTTTAACTTTTTAACACGACCAGTACTTGCCAGAAATTCCTGCAGCTCCTTCAGTGTTGCTGTAGGTCTCTTGGCAATCTCCCTGCCCAGTTTTCATCTTGTCTTTTCATCAGTTTTGGAGGGACTTCCAGTTCTTGGTAATGTCACTGTTGTCCCATATTTTCTCCAGTTCTTGATGACTGTCTTCACTGTGCTCCGTGGTATATCTAATGCTGTGGAAATTTATTATTGAAATTTATTAATGGTTATGATCCGTACAAAATTCCTCAAAATGACTGGAGTGACGATGTAGATTTGTGGCCTAGTGTTAGCTACATAGATGTTGGAATGTACAGTTATGGTCAGAAGTTTACATACAGTGACATGAACGTCATCTTGGATAGGAATGTCACGGCAATATTTGGGCTTTAAGTAATTTCTTTGAACTGTTCTTTTTCTGTGACGGAATGACTGTACAGCATACATTAATTATAAAAACACTAGAACTTGGTGCACAAGTTTTAATTTTCTTTGGGTTTTCTGAAATCAACACAGGGTCAAAATTATACATACAGGGTCAAAATTTTACATTACTTAGATTATTAATTCAGAGGTGAGAAACTTCCAAAATGTCTCTCATCTTGCCAAGGCCAAGGTCTGTTAACTTCCTGTTAGTGATCATGATTGACTACAGCTGGTAGCTTCTCTGTGCCTTCATAAAAAGGGTTTGTTTACAGCACTCATTGGATTGACCAACACAAAGTAAAATGGGAAAGTCCAAGGAGCTCAGTGCAGATCTGAGAAAGAGGATCGCAGATATGCACAACTCCGGAATGTCTCTTGGAGCCATTTCTAAACAAGTGCAAATTCCAAGATCAGGTCAAACAATTGTATCCAAGTTATCATGAGGTGTAGCCACTTTGCCAAGCCACTTTGCTTCAAGAAAACCCAAACTGTCACCCTCAGCTAAAAGGAAATTGGTTTGGATGGTCAGGAACAACCTGGAAACCACCATGGCACAGCCCTGCCATGAACTGAAAGCTGATGGAACACTGTCTATAGTTCAGATCACCATGGACTAGGAGGCTGCTATCCAAGAAGTAACCCCCTGCTCCACCTTCAAGCTTGACTAAAGTTTGAAGCCAACCACACGGACAAAGAAAAAGCCTTCTCAAGGATAGCTGTATGGTCAAATGAGACAAATATTGAGTTATTTGACCACAATACCCACCATGTACAGGAGGACACTGTACCAGCTGGTGGTGTAGGATCATCCTGCTCTGGGGCTGTTTTGCTGGTTCATTGCACAAAGTGGATGGAATAATGAAGAAGTAGGACTACCTCAGAATTCTTCAGCAGAAACCATCAGAAACTTGAACACGACTTGGGACTTGGGAGTTACAACAGCACAAAGAACCCAAATACGCATCAGAACTGGCTGTGGAGGATAAAGTAGGCTAACATTAAGCTTAAAACAAGCCCTGACTTCAACCCTATTGAAAATATATGGACCATGCTTATAAGTTGAGTCCATGCCAAGAAAACAAAAATTTTTTTTGAACTCTACCAATTCTATCATGAAGAGTCATGAAATATCCAACCAGAATTCTGCCAGAAGCTTGTTCATGGTAAACAAAAATGTTTGGTCAAGGTGAATCTTGCGAAGAGACATTTTACCCAAATATTAGATGTGCTGTATGTATATTTTTGATCCTGGATGTATAATTTTGACCCTGTGCTGATTTCAGAAAACCCAAAGAAAATTAAAACTTGTGTACCAAATTACATAATTTTTTTTTAATTAAAAATGTATGCTGTACATTCTGCCACAGAAAAAGAACAGTTCAAAGAAATTACTTAAAGCCCAAATATTGTCATGACATTCATATCCAAGATGACATTCATGTCACTGTATGTAAACTTCTGACCACAACTGTACCTTCTCACTGCATTTTCTGTTTTAATTAAAAAAAAAAAAAAACATTTTTTGCTGGAAAAGTAGGGAAAATTAAGAGGCTGTGGTTTGTTTACACTTGATACTAATTTGTGTAGTGTCCAAGCAACCACCGCAAAAACACATTAAAAAAAGCCCCCAAATCCCTACTTACTGAGGCAAAAACGATACAGGATTTATCTTGTAGTGTCCTGATCCACAGATCTTTAACTCAGCCACATATAAAAAGTTGTATGCCTCCATGCTCTTCCAGGCTTTCATCTATTTGTCCATGTAGAATGATGTCTGCAGCACAAGGTAGTTTGAGATGTCGGGGAACTCAGTGGATGGATGATTTTCCAACTCATAGGAAAAACCCTTCTTTACTAGCATGTGCAGATCTATCCCATCACAAAGAGCAAATTTCTGAAGGTATCTTGACTATGCATTTGTTTGTAAATTGTGAAAATAGTCAGAGACGGTTTCACAACCTCTTTACATGCCAGCAGCCAAATTGGTTTGCCTGACCACCACTTGATTCACCAGAAATAAACTCGCAAGCAAAAGTCACATGACTGAATACAACCTATATTCTATTCCAGGTTAACAATTCACAAAGAATGACAAAAAATACTTTAACTCCGTGGATTGTTAGTGAAGAAAATGGCAATATTGTGGCCGCACACTGCAACTGTATGGCAGGCCTTGGAGAGAGCTGTTCTCACATAGCATCGATGTTGTGGGCCATCGAAGCTGAAGTGAAACAAAGGGATTCAGTGACAGTTACAAATAAAAAGGTGAACTGGGTTCTTCTTACTGCTGTGAAAAAAATCTCCTACTCCCGGATCAGAGGTATTTCCTTTCTAAAGAAATGCTCAAGTCAACACAGTGGTGTAGTGGTTAGCACTGTCACCTCACAGCAAGAAGGTTCTGGGTTTGAGCCCAGTGGCCTATGGGGGCCTTTCTGTGTAGAGTTTGCATGTTCTCCCCATGTCTGTGTGGGTTTCCTCCGGGTGCTCCAGTTTCCCCCACAGTCCAAAGACATGCAGGTTAGGCTAATTGGTGGCTCTAAATTGACCGTAGGTGTGAATGTGAGTGTAAATGGTTGATTGTCTTTATATGTCAGCCCTGCGATGATCTGGCAACTTGTCCAGGGTGTGCCCCACCTCTTGCCCATAGTCAGCTGGGATAGGCTCCAGCTTGCCCGCGACCTTGCACAGGATAAGCAGTTACGGATAATGGATGGATGGATGGATGCCCAAGTCAAGTTCCTAAGCCACAATCAGAAGTTCAAAACTAAGTTCCAAGAAGATGGTAATATCTTTTTTCTTTTTATCTATTTGAACGATTGGAACAACCAAAAACAAAAATGAACCATATTTAAGACAGATTAAGCATTGCTTACAGGAAAGACAGTGTCTGGCTGTCCCCCAGGAGAAATTATCAAGTGATGCATGATGTCACATGCAAGGGGTCTAGAGGGGTCTGTCACCAATGTCATATAGTCTAGGCAGGATTTCTAAAAAAGTGCTTATTTAAGGTCCTGGAGGCAAATCGTGTTAATTTTTGGTATACAACTGTTTTGGGGGTATTCAAGGGTGCTGAATCAAAATCCGCTGTATACCAGGCTCAAAAATGTCCCATAATGCCTCAAACCTGAAAAATCCAAGATGGCCACCGCAACCAGGTCAAAACCTCATAATCACTTATCTTTTTGACTAAACAAGGTATAAAATTGAATCTGACATCATTTTTTATGTTTTCATACATGAGGAACCCAATGCTGTCATCAGATTTAAGATTAAATTAGAGGAAAATGCTTATCTCATTGGCTAGTAGCCATTTTCAAACTAGAAAGCTTCATATCGTCAACTTTTTCTAGCATTTTGACTGCCTTTTTAAGATGTACAGAAAATAAGGTTCTATGCCTATGTCAACACTAATATTACCAAAATTAACATTGCACAGTCTTCATTTACCCAAAAAAAGAAGTTTGTTTATACCTTTTTCCATTCTTGAGTTATCAGCTGTAGAACATAGGTTGGCGTCACAGGTTTTTGACCAAATAACTGGCTTTATGTGAAAGGCTACATTTCTCTTTGTTGATATTTTTGTTGTAATGTCAAGCGACATTTGGGTGTGGTGATTATTGGTATACACCACTTTTAAAGGTATTGAAGGGTGCTGAATTTAATTTCACTGTATGCCAAGCTCACTAATTTCCCATTAGGCCTCAAAAGGAAGAAATCCAAGATGGCCACCGTCACCAGACAAAAAGCCATTTATGTGCATGCCTCTTTGATTAAACATGGTGAACTCAGAGATATATGATGTATTTATATGTTTTCATACATAGAGAATTCATTGCTATGATTACATTTAAGATTAGAAACCATGTAAACCTTCTGTGCATTAATAAATAGAGTAAAAAGGAGCAAGAGACAGATTAATATTATGGTGAAGAATTTACTCAATATACTATATGTTATCTTAAGCCTATTTCTAGTCATCCTCCTCCTCCTCTCCAGTGTTTTGGCAGGAGCTTAGCTTGTGGCAGCTGCATGATTCCATGCACTGCATGCCGCTTCTCCTGCAGCTACATCTTTGGCTCAGGCACCCCTTGAGGCAAGCACAAGTCGTTATGTTTTTACATGCTTTAGGAATAGGTGGGAGAGATAGAAGATGTGGAACTAAAGTCCCATTCAATTCCACCCATCCCATTTCAGTCACTGGTGAGAGAACAGGATGGGGCCTGTGGGCCTGACTCCATATGCTGGCTTGATAATGTGCATGCATAATGTGGAATCGCGCTGCATCTGAAGTAGGTGGCAAAGACTCCTGAGACCGACCACTGCAAAACAATTTCACCCTTGCTTTGTCAAGGGTATGAACTTCAGGAACCCCATATATCCTACACATGAATGTCTCAGTCAATCTGATTATATTGTCTGTTAAAGGTCCTTTTCCAAGGCCAAGAAGATCCTTATGATGATCAAGGAACATTTTCCAGGCTGTTTTCTTGCTGGGACCACTAAACTGAGATACACTATCACACCCTGTGACAGCATGGAAAGCCAGTAATGCATGTAATTGGTCCGCGGATAGCAACTTATGAATTTCATGCACTGGAAAATACTTTGGCGCTTTGGACGTACCAGCCTTCATATAAAGATATGTACAAGTCATTTTGTCGAAGTGTGCTAGAAGTAGAAGAAGCACATCTGTATCTCGTGCTGACACAACTATTGTTTTCACCTTTGCATGTATGCAATGAAGAATAAGTCTTGTATCAGCTTCCTCATGTTCAGCTTGTAAAGAAGAGATTTCAAAACTCGGATTGGATGACATAGCAGTGGTTGCCTCGGCAAACCCCCCTGACACCACAATTACAGGTTCATCTTTTGGGCTGTGTTGGATGACATGGTTTGAGAGGAAAAGTGCAAGATCTGCTTTATTATCATCAAGTGCCATAAAGTTGGACCAGTCTGTTGATAAAGCCACTGATTCACTAGCCAATGAGATAAGCATTTTCCTCTAATTTAATCTTAAATCTGATGACAGCATTGGGTTCCTCATGTATGAAAACATAAAAAATGATGTCAGATTCAATTTCATACCTTGTTTAGTCAAAAAGATAAGTGATTATGAGGTTTTGACCTGGTTGCGGCGGCCATCTTGGATTTTTCAGGTTTGAGGCATTATGGGACATTTTTGAGCCTGGTATACAGTGGATTTGGATTCAGCACCCTTGAATACCCCTAAAACAGTTGTATACCAAAAATTAACACGATTTGCCTCCAGGGTTCACTTTTTTGTAAAACTAACCCTGACTAATAGATTTTTGTTTATCACGCAACATATTATATTGCCTGGCAAAGAAAGAAACAGAGCTGCAACACTTAATAATGAAAATCAAGATGACTGCAATTAGTACAATGTCTCTGAAATGATAAAAAGTTTATTTTATACTCAGAGATCATGTTATATCCAAAAGCTGAAACATGCAAACATCACATATCCATATAATTTAGCCACAAATGTATTTATTTATTATTTATTCTACACACTGCTCTCTGTTTTTGTGTGTGTGTACGCGCATGTGTGTAGATGCGCGTTCACCGCTTCAGATGGGATAAATGCAGAGGAGGACCTAAGCCTGTTATAAAATGCTCTCCACACACATAGCTTTGATGCTTTGTTGACATCCAGTCTTCCCGTTTAACTGCAGCTCACCATTCTTCTCATCTTTCTGGGTTCACCAGGGAGCAGTGAAAAGTTCAACCAGACTTATCTCCACATCTGTTATTACATCCAAAAACACTACAGGTCTCTGTCACTGTCCTCAAAATGTTCTTTTAGATGTAACTTCTACAAGTTTATCTGTAGATGTTTACTGAATTGGGTTATAATCGGTCGCAGACACTTGTGCCGGTCATTGTCCAACGCAAAGTCTGCCCGGCAATATGGCCACATAAACAACTTAGCAGTTACGATGATGTCATGTGAAAGGCCTACCTTCCTACTGTGGAGTCAAGCCCATGCAGTCTAAGGCTAAGATAGCTAAGCACTAGCTAAAATGATTTAGTTATCTGTCCAGAAAAATTACACATCATCTACCCTTGCTGTATCTCGCAACTGAGCTCACTAGGCATGCTTTCCTTTTCTTTTATGCTCACTTTTAGCTGGTGGGAGAATGGACTTGCTTTGGTTAAAAGTAGGTCAAACGCCCCATGGTGGTCACATGATATTGTTGCTCACTTGCTTTGGAATTCTAAAAAGCGGGATGCATTTTATCTTGGCAAAACATTAACACATATGATAGTGTGGGCAGCAGTGAAACATCTCGAAACTCCAACAGAAATAGAAATAGAACATTTTATCCAGAATTCATCTTTGCAGTAGGCACCTTTAAAAAACAGCTCAAAATATTAGCATATTTCATTTCGAGTTTGGGTAAAACAGTGTACAGTGGTGCTTGAAAGTTTGTGAACCCTTTAGAATTTTCTATATTTCTGCATAAATATGACCTAAAACATCATCAGATTTTCACACAAGTCCTAAAGGTAGATAAAATGAACCCAGTTAAACAAATGAGACAAAAATATTATACTTGGTCAACTTGGTCAATATTATACTTGGTACTGTATACTACAAAAATGCTCCAATATTACATATCTGTGAGTGGCAAAAGTATGTGAACCTCTAGGATTAGCAGTTAATTTGAAGATGAAATTAGAGTCAGGTGTGTTCAATCAATGGGATGACAAATCAGGTGTGAATGGGCACCCTGTTTTATTTAAAGAACAGGGATCTATCAAAGTCTGATCTTCACAACACATGTTTGTGGAAGTGTATCATGGCATGAGCAAAGGAGATTTCTGAGGACCTCAGTAAGTGTTCTTGATGCTCATGAGGCTGGAAAAGGTTACAAAACCATCTCTGAAGAGTTTGGACTCCACCAATCCACAGTCAGACAAGATTGTGTACAAATAGAGGAAATTCAAGACCACTGTTACCCTCTCCAGGAATGGTTGACCAACAAAGATCATTCCAAGAGCAAGGCGTGTAATAGTCGGCGAGGTCACAAAGGACCTCAAGGTAACTTCTAAGCAACTGAAGGCCTCTCTCACATTGGCTAATGTTAATGTTCATGAGTCCACCATCAGGAGAACACTGAACAACAGTGGTGTGTATGGCAGGGTTGCAAGGAGAAAGCCACTGCTCTCCAAAAAGAACATTGCTGCTCATCTGCAGTTTGCTAAAGATCACGTGGACAAGCCAGAAGGCTATTGGAAAAATGTTTTGAGGATGGATGAGAGCAAAATAAAACTTTTTGGTTTAAATGAGAAGCATTATGTTTGGAGAAAGGAAAACACTGCATTCCAGCATAAGAACCTTATCCCATCTGTGAAACATGGTCATGGTAGTATCATGGTTTGGGCCTGTTTTGCTGTATCTGGGCCAAGATGGCTTGCCATCGTTGATGGAACAATGAATTCTGAATTATACCAGCGAATTCTAAAGGAAAATGTCAGGACATCTGTCCATGAACTGAATCTCAAGAGAAGGTGGGTCATGCAGCAAGACAACGACCCGATGCACATAAGTTGGTCTACCAAAGAATGGTTAAAGAAGAATAAAGTTAATGCTTTGGAACGGTCAAGTCAAAGTCCTGACATTAATCCAATCGAAATGTTGTGGAATGACCTGAAGCGAGCAGTTCATGTGAGGAAACCCACCAACATTCCCAGAGTTGAAGCTGTTCTGTATGGAGGAATGGGCGAAAATTCCTCCAAGCCGGTGTGCAGGACTGATCAACAGTTACCGGAAACATTTAGTTGCAGTTATTGCTGCACAAAGGGGTTACACCAGATACTGAAAGCAAAGGTTCACATACTTTTGCCATTCACAGATATGTAATATTAGATCATTTTCCTCAATAAATAAATGACCAAGTAGAATATTTTTGTTTCATTTGTTTAACTGGGTTCTCTTTATCTACTTTTAGAACTTGTGTGAAAATCTGCTGATGTTTTAGGTCATATTTATGCAGAAATATAGAAAATTCTAAAGGCTTCACAAACTTTCAAGCACCACTGTAAATACCGTGTACCTCTCAGGCTAGTTCAGTAATCCAACCACAATCATGTGGAAGACTGCCCTCCAAAAGGAGGGTTAGTCACAGATGGTCACTGCTGAAAAGGCTGGCTGGAAAAGGTACACAACCACCAGAGATGATCGTAGCCTTGAGAGGACTGTCAAGAAAAGTTGATTCAAGAGCTTGGGAGAGCTTCAGAAGGAGTGGACTGAGGCTGGTGTCAGTGCATCAAGAACTACCACGCACAGACATCTTCAGGAAAGGGTCTACAACTGTCACATTCCTAATATCAAGCAACTCCTGAACCAGAAACAACATCAGAAGCATCTTACCTGGTCTAAGCAGAGAAAGAACTGGACTGTTGCTCAGTGGTTCAAGTGCCTCTTTTCAGATGAAAGTGAATCCAAAGTGTTTGAAGTCCAGTGTGAAGTTTCTGCAGTCTGTGATGATTTGGGGTGCCATGTCATCTGCTAGTGTTTATCCACTTGTGTTTTATCAAGTCCAAAGTCAAGGCAGCTGTCGACCAGGAGGTTTTAGAGCACTTCATGTTCCTATCTGCTGACAAGCTTTATGGAGATTCTGATTTCCTTTTCCAGCAGGACTTAGGACCTACCCACAGTGCCAAAACTATTACCAAATGGTTTACTGACCATGATATTACTGTGCTTGATTGGCCAGCCAATTCGCCTGACCTGAACCCCATAGTGAATCCAGAAGAGAATTGGAATAGAGACATAGAGAATTGTCAAAAGGAAGATGAGAAATACCCAACCCAAAAATACAGACGAGCTGAAGGCCGCTATCAAAGCAACTGGGCTTTAATAACAACTCAACAGTGCCACAGGCTCATTGCTTCCATTCGTGGTAAACGAGCACCAACCAAGTATTGAGTGTATAAATGAAGATACTTTTCAGAGTTGGAGATTTCTGTATTATAAATCCTTTTTTGATTGATCTTAGGAAATATTCTCATAATTTGAGATACTGGATTTCTATTTTTCATGAGCTCGAAGCCATAAGAATAAAAATTAAAACAAAAAAGGTTTGAAATATTTCAATTTACGTGTAATGAATATAGAATATATGAAAGTTTACCTTTTTGAAATAATTATGAAAAAAAAACTTTTTCATGATATTCTAATTGTTTGAGATGCTCTAATATATGTAAGAATAACTGGTGTGCCTGGGTGGTTCTTTGTGGCTGTCTTTTAAGGGTTTTTTTTCTTTTCCTTTCCTTCTTTCATTAATGACTGAATCCTTTTCTATCACATCTTTATAATCTATATTTCTGTATAAATATATTAAAATGAATAAAACTTGAATAACATAAACAATATGGTAGCCCAAGGTTGTTTTCTAGTCCTCTAATATTTCTCACTTTATATAAAGACCCCTGGAGATGTAATTTGCAAACACAATGTGTATAGTTATAATTGTCAGTTTGGACAGCAGCACAGCTATGCAGTATTAAAAACAAATTAAAATTTTTTATATACCACTTTGCTTCCACAAACAAATAACAATGCAAAAAAGGAAAATAAAACTATTTAATTTTTGTCAATCACTATGTGTAATATACAGCCTTATCAACCACATGGTAGAGTATTTCAGCACTAACCATCTGCTGTTTCTTTTTTACATAAGAACACCAAGACCTCCCTGTGCTAATGCAGACAGCCATGGAAGTCTGCCATGGAAAGCCAATACACCCACACTTTACCTGTCAGGGGAAGCAGCCCACACCAAATCACTGATACTTGCAATCCTCTCATCCTGCTAAAACCTCCAAGCAACAGTGACATCCCTCAACAAACTTTGACAATGACAGAAAATTGACAGGTCCCAAGGCAGCCATTCAAAATCTACTTCTTTTTTTCTCTGTCATAGCATCACACTCTCTCTCGTTTTCATACCCTTTTCTGATCCTTGTCTCATAGGCAGTGGGACAACAGCACTAAGGTATCTCTCTCTCACACACACACTCCACTCAATACCAGACAGCCAGTGGTGATTACAGGATGAGTCCATTACCACTCCCCCACAGCCAAGCTGCCTGGGATAATAATCCACCATGCTTCCCTTTGCTCTCCCTCCATCCAACTCCCTTTTTCTATTGTCCCAGCTGGCCTTTGTCAGTGCTGACAAAATGAACGCCTGTCCACTCAGGGTGTTAGTCAACAACACCATCCTGTGACACAATCATTACAGATTATGTGATTTTAGAAAGGATATGAGATCCAGCAAGAATACCATAAGCATTGAGTGAAGAGAACTGTCTTTGTTCAAATTAGTGCTGAAATAGTCAGTATGTTGACATGCTATTCTACTATTATTCTGAATATGACATGTATACAGCACATCCGGAATATGCATCTCAACTGGGATTTTTATGGCAATTTATGAGACATGGCCTCTTGCATGTTTACGGTTTGCTCTGTGCATTGCAAAGAAACCAACTAGACAACAGTTTGCAAAGCTGGGGTAGAGGTGCAGCTGCATGTAAACAGGAATATTAATGGAATATTCATTTCTGTTCGCCATGTTAACAGCTTAGAAATAATATTGTCTTTTTCGGAATTAAAAACAAAAACTGAAATATTTTGTGCATGTACAGTAAACATTATAAGTGTTATATCAAGTTAAAATACTGAAATATTTTCCACAGAACACACCTTATTTAATCAAATATAACTAAAAAAATACATCCAAAGCATTTAATGAAATACCTAGACACTCTGAACACCATTTATGCAGAGGAACTTTTTTACTCCTAGTTTACCTTTTAGCTTACATACACATTTGTGTTGTTTTAGGGATGATCAGGGCTAAGGAGCTATTTCCCCTTACATACTGCTATATTTCTAATACATGCATACACGCATATGCAGTCAAAGCAAACCCTGGACAAGCTGCTATTTGGCACCTACAGTTTTGTTCTTCCTTCCTTTATTTGCCTTTCTGCTTTCTTCCATTACATTCATTACATTCTATTGTGGGGCAGCACGCTGGTGTAGCAGTTAGCGCTGTCGCCTCACAGCAAGAAGGTCCGGGTTCGAGCCCCGTGGCTGGCAAGGGCCTTTCTGTGCAGAGTTTGCATGTTCTCCCCGTGTCCGTGTGGGTTTCCTCCGGGTGCTCCGGTTTCCCCCACAGTCCAAAGACATGCAGGTTAGGTTCACTGGTGACTCTAAATTGACCGTAGGTGTGAATGTGAGTGTGAATGGTTGTCTGTGTCTATGTGTCAGCCCTGTGATGACCTGGCGGCTTGTCCAGAGTGTACCCCGCTTTTCGCCCGTAGTCAGCTGGGATAGGCTCCAGCTTGCCTGTGACCCTGTAGAACAGGATAAAGCGGCTAGAGATAATGAGATGAGATGAGATGAGATGAGATGAGATGAGATGAGATGAGACATTCTATTGTCTATGTAGCTAGATTTTGGGGTTCGGGGGGGGTAATGATAAGCACAGTTAATTACTTCTCCACTCTTTTATTTTTGGAAAATATATATATATTGCATTCTCGCTATTAGTTACAAACACATCACGTCTTATTCCTCTGCCCCAGCCATATGACAAGGAGGAATGAAAGGTAACATTAGGTTTAGAAGGCAGAAGGGTAGACTCACTGTGATAATGAATACATCTGTCCTGAGTCACAAGTCTTTAGTTCCATTATTCAGCCACTTATTCACACTGTCTGTGTGAATGAAAGTTGATGACTGTGCATAACAATAGTGTCAAACTCATGTCCTGGGAAATATAGAGCCAGTGCCTATGTTTTCCCTCTTCAACCACACCGAGTCCAGCCCAGCAAGAGCTTTTTAATTAGCTAATGAGTTGAACCAGATGTGTTAAATAACACAGAATGTTAAATTCAGCAGTGTTGTAGCTCTATAGGGGCCTTTCACTGACGTCAAAGATTTTTGTTTATCACACAGCATCCGCCATATTGTTGGGCAAACAAAGAAATCTTTCTGGGTTCGCTGGGAAGCTGTGAAAAGTTAAACCAGGCTTACCTCCACATCTGTTATTATATCCAAAAGCACTACAGGTCTCTGGCATTGTTCTTTTAGATGTAACTTCTACAAGTTTATCTGTAGATGTTTACTTTATTGGGCTTACAGTCGCTCACATACACTTGTGCCGATCAACAGCATGGCCAGATAAACAAATCTGCAGTTATGATAGCGTCATGTGAAAGGCCCCTATAGGACTCACATCTGAGATCCCTCTTCCAGGGTAATGTGACTTCTAATAAAAGTGTGCCATCTTCTGTAAAGCTGTTCACTGTAAAATAACAGTGCAACTGAGACTCACCTGTGAACCCCGGAGAGCAAAAACATTGATATGCATTAATTAGATCTTCACACCTTCCACCATTTAGGCATGGTGCAAATTCACAATCATCTATGTTAACTGAACAGGTTTCACCTGCAAATCACCACAACACACATTGTTAACTTCATGGAATTGTCCAAAACAACAGAGAACAGTATGTGAAGCAAATAAAATCTTCTAGCTAGAGCAAAGATATAGTAAAATTTACCTGTAAAGCCAGACAAGCATTTGCACAGAAAGCCGGAAGCATACTCATAGCTGAAAGACGGGCCCAGCTGGGCCAAGTCACCATAATGTCTTTGGTCCGAGCGCTGGAAACACTTGCCACCATTCTTGCAAGGTTGAGCCTCACATTCATCCACATCCATTTCACAGTTCTTCCCCTCATAACCTGTGGCATGATAGTCATTAGTCTACAACTTTTGCATTGTACTGTAAATCCAGTATAATCCAGATAAACTATACTATGTTCCTGAAACAACTGCTAAACTTTGTTTCCTATAATGTTCTAATATGTATTTGACTTTTAAATGAAAACATTGTAAAAGGTCTAATAAAGTAGCTTGCATGGTGCAAAATTTTAGCATTATCCCACATTAACATGAGTTCAAAGAATTAAATTTCAGTGTGTATATTTTGTTCTCTGAAGTGAGTTTTATTCTTCATTCTGTATTTTTATTTAGCCATATAAGCATAGCTGGCTAGTTTGCTGTAGGTCTTTCTTGTAGTTTCTGCAGGGTGATCATTTGATCGCAGACAAATCGAATAAATTGATTGAATAAATTATTGTATAAACTATCCATAAATGTTATTCACTCCAATCCATGATTCTTGACCACTTTCTGGTTCTACTTTCTTTTTCTTTCTTTATAATTCCAGTTAACTAAACTGTTGGAATGATGCCCAAACGTTTTTCTTTAAATAAGTGTTCTCCTCTAGAGGGCAGTGTTTGGTAAAATATCAAATGCTTAAACAACTCCGTAAAGTGTGACTGAATCTGATAAGACAGGACTGAGTTGCCCAAAAACATTGCAAAGTTAAAATCATTTTAAATAACTCTACCATTTAAGGATGAGCCCAGTGTAGTAACACAGAAAGAGATGCTTTCACACTGGTCTTCAAACCATACTAATACAAAGTCATCCACTTTGATAACAATATGCACATTCACTTAGACACTTTTGGACCAAACAGTTTTAGGGACTCATAAGAGGAACTACCCACTGGGGAGCGCCCCCAAGAACTACCTACCTTCAAGGCATTTTTTTTCTGCTTGCATTTGCACCAGCAATAGGAATGCTGAAGTGACGTAAGCCAGCTAACAGTAGCTATAGCAACGTCACTAGTTTGTTGCTTGTTCATATAAATGTGTGTTTTATTCACCAAAGTTCTTGTACTGCTGTAAAAACAGCAAACTAGCAACATTAGGATTTAAACTTGTCCATTTTCATTTGTTGTGTTTCGGCAACCAAATCTACAGAAACAGATCATTTGCCTTTCATGCAAAATAGCAATACAAGGTGCATAACAATAAAATAAAAATACAATACAAAACAACGTAAAAGAATGACAATATAAAAAATAAGAAAAATGGTAAAATATAGAGACCAGTGGAGCAAATGAGGTCAGATTAAAATGGAGTAAACTCATGTCATCTCATTATCTCTAGCCACTTTATCCTGTTCTACAGGGTCGCAGGCAAGCTGGAGCCTATCCCAGCTGACTACGGGCAAAAGGCAGGGTACACCCTGGACAAGTCGCCAGGTCATCACAGGGCGCTCTCCTTCTGGCCTTGGTCAATACCTGAAGGTATTGACTGAATGATCTGTAGCTTATTTATAGTTTTCTTAGCTAAACCAGAAAAGAGAGCATTGCAGTAACCAAGCTTGCTAGTGATAAAAGCATACATAAGTCTCTCAGTATCAGCATGAGAGAAAAACTGTCACACTTTAGTAATATTCCTAACTTGGTAAGAACCTTTTACTGAGGCCATCCTTAAAAAAAAATCCGTTTCCTGTCCACCGGGTGAGCAAAAAAAATTTCAGTAGGGAGGGAGGGATTTTTTTTTTTTAATGGATGGATAAGAAATCGCAATGCTGTGTTTGCTTTTTCTTTCAGTACTTTTTTATTATGAAAGCAGACACATTTAATAAAACATGATAGTTTAAATAACTGAAACTTGTACAAAAACTAAGTTAGCATTTTAAATGCTGACTGCAACATTTGCAAAACTTTTACAAAGGTACTTAAAATGTCCGACACACTGACTTTTTGTAGTTCTAAATCGACCGTTAGGCCTAGTTCGGATGAAATTACACTATTAAAATGATCACTGAATGATTTGTTTTTCTGAATCTTTACTATTTTGTTGTTCGCTAGAATACCATTTTGCGATTTCACACTTAAGCAAATGTTTGAAAACTCCGGATCTCCTTCCTTCATGGTGGCTGCCATTTTTTTGTGTCGCACGGCACATGCGCAGAGCTGATTCAACAGGGCTTTCCACAAGCGCCGGCTGCTGGCCATACAGCCGACTACACAATTAAGTCCAGCCGGCTACTTTAATGACTATTATTTTTGTAGCCCACAGGCTCTAAATATTAATTTTCGATTTTAATAAAATTAAATGTTTATCTAACGGACTGACAATAATGTCAAACTGAACCGCACTCATTTAAGTTGTGATTCGCGCTGTTTGTACCAATAATAACTACAAATTCCCTGCCGACTTCATTGATCAAGGGAGAGTAACTCATCTGCGGCCCCTACATGCGGTGTGTGTGCGTGCACTCAGTGGAGGCAGTAGTGTGTCGGGGCCGTCGGAGGCAACATCAGAGGGAACAGAAGCAGAGATAACGCTTATTTTGTCTCCGGTAAACCAGTCTTCTCTCGTTCAATTATGTGCTGGCATCAAAAGACACCGTTGGTTGTAAATGAAATGAAACTGAGTCGTTGGAGTGTATTTTCATACACAAATGGAGAAATGTTCGCTGAGTGTTTGTGTAGCCACCACTGCAGACTGTTGTCGTTGTTAATTCATAGCATGCTCAGTTGCGTGAATGTGTCATGCACCGAAAATAAGAGATTTACAAGCCAGGAATGCCTCATGATGCAATACGCAAGAAAAGAAAGATGATTTACTGCCATTTTACTTTGTATTTGAGTAAAGTGAATAAATAAATAGTCTGTGGAAAATACATTTAATCCTGGGAACTGTGTGCACAGGAGTTTATTATTAGTGATGCAGTGCTATGCATTGCAAACTATTGACTCCCATATAGGGAGTCAATAGTTTGCAGTGCAAAGCACAGCAAACTCTTGTTCTTCCGTTTTTCATCTTCTGTACAAATTTCGATTTCGAATAACCCAATAACCATACATCGCACACAGACAAACAATACATCAAAACGTGCGGCTTGATCGGACTCGCTATGCTATTACTTTGTTCAGCATTCTACGATTTTTTTCGCGACATAGTCGCGAAAAAATCACACACAATTTCCCATTCTTTTTCTATGGAATTAATTGAAAAAAATCGCTCATTTTCAATGTTTTTCAAACATCCGCTGCTCTGGCATGCTTTCACCTAGAGACATGATTCAAACTTTAAAACGTAGACAAACTTCTCCTGTGTGGATCTGGCATTCAAATTTTTTGCTAGGTTATATACTTTTTGATCAGTCACAGATCAAACACCATGATCAAACCTGGAGAAATTCAAATTTATAATGGGTGTCTATGGCATTACACTTCAGTGGAGCTCGTTAAGTTAAAGTGTAGAGAGCTTGAAAAAGTAGCTCAAACTTTCTCATTTAAACTGTTTTCAGCCACAAATTTCACTCTGCACACATAATTTTCTCCAAAGTTGTAGTCACACTTGTCTTGATTTGTCTTGTCACATTGACTTGTCAATGTGTCTACCTGCACGATAGGACTTACAGTTTTTGAATGAGAAGCCTGAAAGTAATGAGAGGACAGGCGCGCTGCCCCATAGACTCCCATTATAATCCTGACAGCACTTTTACTGCAAAATCAGAAATGTCACTTGTTTTTAACTCGCTCTATTGTCCACATTTTTTACACTAGGGACAAAACAATTACATCAATGTGTTTATGGGAGCCTTGTAGCACTCAATATGCAAGAATTTTGTGAATAGCTCCTTTGGTTTCCGTGTAAATCACCGTTGTTTGAGGAGAGGGAACTCTGAGAAAAAGCGTATTTTGCTTGTCATATTGTGTCTCTTCCCTGCACCTGAGCACCGTTACCAAGGCGACGAGCTCCACTCAGGGAGCAGAGAGGGGAGGGGCTGCTCTCTCTCTCAAACACACACAGGCATAGACATACAGTGGTGCTTGAAAGTTTGTGAACCCTTTAGAATTTTCTATATTTCTGCATAAATATGACCTAAAACGTCATCAGATTTTCACACAAGTCCTAAAAGTAGATAAAGAGAACCCAGTTAAACAAATGAGACAAAAATATTATACTTGGTCATTTATTTATTGAGGAAAATGATCCAATATTACATATCTGTGAGTGGCAAAAGTATGTGAACCTTTGCTTTCAGTATCTACTGTGACCCCCTTGTGCAGCAATAACTGCAACTAAATGTTTCCAGGAACTGTTGATCAGTCCTGCACACTGGCTTGGAGGAATTTTAACCCATTCCTCTGTACAGAACAGCTTCAACTCTGGGATGATGGTGGGTTTTCTCACATGAACTGCTCGCTTCAGGTCCTTCCACAACATTTCGATTGGATTAAGGTCAGGACTTTGACTTGGCCATTCCAAAACATTTACTTTATTCTTCTTTAACCATTCTTTGGTAGAACGACCTGTGTGCTTAGGATTGTTTTCTTACTGCATGACCCGGCTTATCTTGAGACTCAGTTCATGGACAGATGTCCTGACATTTTCCTTTAGAATTCGCTGGTATAATTCAGAATTCATTGTTCCATCAATGATGGCAAGCCGTCCTGGCCCAGATGCAGCAAAACAGGCCCAAACCATGATACTACCACCACCATGTTTCACAAATGGGATAAGGTTCTTATGCTGGAATGCAGTGTTTTCCTTTCTCCAAACATAACGCTTCTCATTTAAACCAAAAATTCTATTTTGGTCTCATCCGTCCACAAAACATTTTCCAATAACCTTCTGGCTTGTCCACGTGATCTTTAGCAAACTGCAAACGTGCAGCAATGTTCTGTTTGGAGAGCAGTGGCTTTCTCCTTGCAACCCTGCCATGCACACCATTGTTGTTCGGTGTTCTCCTGATGGTGGACTCATGAACATTAACATTAGCCAATGTGAGAGAGGCCTTCAGTTGCTTAGAAGTTACCCTGGGGTCCTTTGTGACCTCGCCGATGATTACACACCTTGCTCTTGGGGTGATCTTTGTTGGTCGACCACTCCTGGGGAGGGTAACAATGGGCTTGAATTTTCTCCATTTGTACACAATCTGTCTGACTGTGGATTGGTGGAGTCCAAACTCTTTAGAGATGGTTTTGTAACCTTTTCCAGCCTGATGAGCATCAACAACACTTTTTCTGAGGTCCTTAGAAATCTCCTTTGTTCGTGCCATGATACACTTCCACAAACATGTGTTGTGAAGATCAGACTTTGATAGATCCCTGTTCCTTACATAAAAGAGGGTGCCCACTCACACCTGATTGTCATCCCATTGATTGAAAACACGTGACTTTAATTTCACCTTCAAATTAACTGCTAATCCTAGAGGTTCACATACTTTTGCCACTCACAAAGATGTAATATTAGATCATTTTCCTCAATAAATAAATGACAAAGTATAATATTTTTGTCTCATTTGTTTAACTGGGTTCTCTTTATCTACTTTTAGGACTTGTGTGAAAATCTGATGACGTTTTAGGTCATATTTATGCAGAAATATAGAAAATTCTAAAGGGTTCACAAACTTTCAAGCACCACTGTATAAACATAGACGCCGCCTTCCGCGTAGAATCATACGTCATCCTCGCTGCCATATTGGATGTGGCAAAGTGAAGATTCTGTGGTTGGTAGAAGAGAGCAACTGGACTTGCTTGAAAAGTCTTGAAGACGTTTCGCCTCTCGTCCGAAAGGCATCCTCAGTTCTGTCTGTCTAATAGGGAGTATCAAGTATTTATCCTCTCATGGATCATCATAGAATCCGAATCAGAATGCTGATGGCTGCATTGTAGGTGGCTGATAGATGTCATAAACACCCACCTCTGTTCAGTGATGGTCGTTCCAGGTTGACAAAAATGAACGATCCTCTCTGGCTAAGATGTCTGCCAGTTTTTCGGAAATCCTCTCACACTCCCGCACCAGTCGAAGGGAACTCATCCCTAAGTGCGTAGAAACCAGATATGTTTCTACGCACTTAGGGATGAGTTCCCTTCGACTGGTGCGGGAGTGTGAGAGGATTTCCGAAAAACTGGCAGACATCTTAGCCAGAGAGGATCGTTCATTTTTGTCAACCTGGAACGACCATCACTGAACAGAGGTGGGTGTTTATGACATCTATCAGCCACCTACAATGCAGCCATCAGCATTCTGATTCGGATTCTATGATGATCCATGAGAGGATAAATACTTGATACTCCCTATTAGACAGACAGAACTGAGGATGCCTTTCGGACAAGAGGCGAAACATCTTCAAGACTTTTCAAGCAAGTCCAGTTGCTCTCTTCTACCAACCACAGATTACTATGTACCTGGATGACTGAGTATCTTCACAAAGTGGAGATTCTTCAACCATCTCTGGTATAGCGTCTAGACAGTAGCCGAGAATAAAGATGCCTCGTTCATGTGCTGCGTTTAACTGTACCAACAGGTTTACCGTCCAAATGAGATCACATGGGATTACCTTTCACAGGTGAGACTGGAAAAATACTTTTCATTGTATTTGGTCATTATAACGTAATTTTACGAACAGATTTTTCTGACTTTGTGGCTAATATGAAGTCTCGCGCATAATAGCCGCTCGGTGAAACCTGTCTCCAAACAACGAAGTATTTCCTTCGTAACTATGCTGATTGTTGTTAGTTGCTTAGCTAACTTTTCACATACTATGTAGGTTTCCCAAAAATAAAGACATGAAAAAGCAGTGGGAGACAGCTGTGCGACAGGAAGGGTTTTCTGCTACTCCGTCATCCATGCTCTGCAGTGAACACTTCAGAACGGAGGATTTTGACAGAACAGGTCAGACAGTCAGGATCAGAGAGGGAGCTGTTCCTTCAGTCTTCAGTTTCCCAGCTCATCTCCACTGGGTAGGTGTATAGTTATAAGCAGTGAGAATTAGATAATACAGTGCCACACTATGATGAACGTTTTTGAACGTATGATGAATGTTTTTAACCTTTCTGATTGTGAAGGAATCACTGATGTATTTTGTTTTGGTATGACGTTAAAACCTGGCCGAACTCGGTTTGGCGGTCATTCAGCTCACTTTATTCAACGAGAGTAGGTCTGTGTGGTGACTCAATAAATAAAACAGTAAATTTTTATTTTCATTCACTATTTCCAGTTTTTCCACTATTTCCATCATTTATCATATTCAGTCTTGTAGGTTGGTTATTTTGGCCTCAGGTTTTGGTAGCTTGCTACGGTATGCTGACTGATTAGCTTACCTGAGCTATCTATCACCTATCTGTCACTAGTTTGCAGTGTACAGGGTATTTCGCACACTATTTATAACCATCACATTAAAAGTTATATGTGTTGTTTTGATGCCTGTTTGTTTCCCAAATATATACGTGTAATAATGGGTGAATAAAAGGCATCGAGTTAAATATTATTGTAGAAAGGGGCTTTATGAAGTTCAGTCCATTTACTTGCATTGGTTTACGGGGAAGATTTGCCACATCAAATATGGCGGACACTCTGACGTATCCCAGCAACGGGGCCACCAGCTCAATGCAGCGTCTATGTTTATATGTCTATGCACACAGGCTCATAGCATCGTAGCCTCATAGCCTGTGATAGCGGCTGCTACACGCACTGCATCACTCTCACGATTTCCCACAGGGGAATTGTCGTCTCTAGTTTTGTGTTTACTCCCCCCCCCGGCTGGCTACTTATTTGTCATGGCTGGCTAGTATGAGCCTTAGTGGAAAGCCCTGGGAATGCGTAAATGTCAAGTTCAATTTTAGAATTACGAACCCGAAAAAAAATGTCGAAAAACCGGCGTTAAAAAAAAAAAATTTCAACCACACAAACGGCACTCACCCGGCCGGTGGACAGGAAACAGAACATTTTTTAATAATGGCCTGATGTACTGTGGTGATAAAAAGCATTTTTATGTGAGATTCAAAATTAAAATCAGGGTCAAGAAGAGCACTTTATTTTTTGCTAGGGGCTTGGCATTTTTTGCCAAAGATTTTAAGTCAGTGTACAGTATTTCTCTCTCTGGACCTTTGTTCTGACAATTAAAACCTCTGTTTTTTCTTTGTTCAATTATAAGAAAATATGTGACATCCAAAAGTTGATAAGATCAATGCAGTGAATCAATTTTAATAAATTGATTCACTGCATTGATCTTATCAACTTTTGGATGTCACATATTTACAGCTGATACAGCTGTAATACAGCTGATACAGCTGATGTCACAGGATGGTAAAGAAACATACAGTTGCATATCATCACCATGGCTATGTAAATTAATTCTATGTTCTGTGATGATATTTCCCAGTGACAACATATACAAGTCCATCTCAAACAATTAGAATATAGTGAAAAAGCTCAATATTTTCCATCAGCTATTTAAGAACGTGAGAATTTAAGATATTGTAGACTCATTACATGTAAACGTAAATGTTTCAAGCATTTTTCTATATAAATATTGATATTCATGGCCTACAGCGCAAAAAATGAAAAAAAAATCTCAAACTATTAGAGTATTTCATTTTGAGTTTGAATAAAACAGTATAAATATCATATATCTCTGGGTCTAGTTCAGTACACGCAACCACAATCATGAGAAAGACTGCTGACTTGACAGTTGTCCAGAAGACAATCATCAACACCTTCCACAAGGAGGGTAAGCCACAGAAGGTCATTGCTGAAAAGTCTGGCTCAAAAAGATGCACAACCAATGTCATTTGCACAACCAATGTCCATCCATTATCCATAACCGCTTATCCTATGCAGGGTTGTGGGCAAGCTGGAGCCTATCCCAGCTGATTATGGGTGAGAGGTTGGGTACACCCTGGACAAGTCGCCAGATCATCGCAGGGCTGATACATAGAGACAAACAACCGTTCGCACTCACATAGGTGTCTAAGGTCAATTTAGAGCCACCAATTAGCCTAACCTGCATGTCTTTGGACTGTGGGGGAAACCGGAGCACCCAGAGGAAACTCACGCAGACACGGGGAGAACATGCAAACTCCACACAGAAAGGCCCCCGTTGGCCGCTAGGCTTGAACCCAGAACCTTCTTGCTGGGAGCTGACAGTGCTAACCACTACACCACCGTGCTGCCCTATGTATGTCGTGATTGTACTTTATAAAAAAATCACAGATAAATGAAGATATTGTAAAAAGCAGTTTTAGAAGCATGTTGGAATGTGTGAAAAAAACATTACCTTACCCATTGTGACGAACCATTTTGATCACTTGAGGTGATTCTGTTCAGTCTTAGGAATGAATCAAGCACAAAAACTTAAATCCGTGTAGTTGATTTGGACAATTAACTGGCCATCAAAAAATGTATGTCCTTATTATTTTGGGATAAAGGGTTGGCAGTGGGAGGAGTAATTAATGAGAAGTGTAAAAGTGATCAAAACGGTTCGGCACAATGGGTAAGGTAATGTTTTTTCACACATTCCAAGACAGTTCTAAAACTGCTTTTTACAACAGCTTCATTTATCTGTTATTTGACTTTATTTTGGTATTTGACTATTCAATGCGTCTTGAAATTAACTCTTATACTATTTTACTCAGTTCAGAGCCACAACAAACTCTGTTACTCTGTTACACAACTACTCTGTAATTTAGCTCCAACTCCAAATTTTGCTTTCTATACTCAAAATAGAGCTAAATTAAATTTGAGGAAAATACTTTTAACTCTGGAAAAATTGCTCAGTCATTTTACCTGTGTATGCACAACATGTGCACAGATATCAACCGATCTGCTCATAATAAATAGAAGAAATATTTACACTTACTTGAGTTAATCTTCGGCTGGATCGAGTCAAAGTAAAAAAAAAAAGGGCACCGCTCACATCAGCGTCAAAGTTCTCAAGATTGAACTGAATCGCTGTCCTGAATCATGAATTGAATCATGAATTGATTTGCCGTCCTGAAATTGAATCGCTGTCCTGAATCATCTGAAGCGCATAAAATCCGGGTACCATCTCGCAACAAGTTTTACCTCCAAATAGCCTAAATTATGGCTGACAGATTTTATCCTGTTTATGGTGGACGTTCCCACCGTGAAAGAGAAACTAATCGAAACTAAAATAGTGAAAGTGATTATCATGACTTTTTACCATGTGAATAGTCTTTTATGAATTCGTAAGTGGGCGCTCAGTGCTCCAACTCTAAAAGTTGAGTAAGGTGACAAGTTTTATGTTTCATCTAATTTAGGTCATTTCAGTTTCAGTTTATTTATTTTACCAGGGGGTACATATCGCCTTTAGGCGTTTTTCAATGAGCCCTGGTGGGCGACCATTAAGAAATAAGAAAATATACAATAGTAAATAAAAATATGAAGTCATAACATGAAATATACTGCACATATAAAATACCGTATAACCTCTAATGAACGCCCCCTCCCTAATTAACGCCCCCCCATATTTCAGAAAAAGAATAATTCAAAATTAAAAAAACTAACAGTCTGAACAGTTTTACATACCCCAGGTTTTCTATCCAAGTCCAGTATCCAAATAGAATACGAATTCAATGTCCTGGGCTATCACAATCCATTGATGCCTGCTCTGAATCACTGCTGCCAACCTCCTGCTCTGACTCTGATAAAACAATCTCTGTGACAGCAGAGGCCGACCTGCACCACTAGCCTTTTTCTGCCCAGCTGCCAAAGTTTCAATTTTGCGTTTTTGTTGGCACCATTCACGGACTCGTTTATGATCGATCTTGTAGAGTTTAGAAGCAAAGTGCTTTCCTTTCTCCTCTGCCGTTTTTACGACTTTTAGCTTAAAACTCGCAGTGTAGGATTTGTGTTTTTCAACACGTGTGTCCATCTTTACGATTAGAAACAGAATGATCGGATCAAATCATCTGGGAGGTGCGTGACTTCTGCAAAAAGGGAGCTTTATGCAAAGTGAGTGACGTAACAGTGGTCGGCGAAAAGATCAAAGGTGTCAAGCCAGCTGACACGCAAGCTATATCTGGGCTGTTTCCTCGCCGAATGAACACCTGCATTACCATATGCACTCCAGTAAGCGCCCCAAATAATAAAAAAATCAATTTTTAAAATCACTTAATTCGACGACTTTTCACCTAGAAAACGTATGAAAGTTAGGGAAAATAAGTAGGGCAGTTATGTTAGGGTTTGAAAAATTCGATCAACTGTGATTTTTTACCCCTAATAAACGCCCCCCTTTTGAAAAATGTAACGCCCCCGGGGGCGTTCATTAGAGGTTATACGGTAAATGGCAATTGATAATCACATAATATAACGTTACAATAAGTAAATCATAAATAACTAAACAGATAAACAACACAAAGTGAAGCTTTCCCAAAGAATACGAACAAAGCTTAAAGGAGTTTGCATATTGTTATTACAATATTTACATCAGACCTCTTGTTTATATATGCATTTAAAGGCTGAAAGGGAGCTGGCAGATGTTAACTGGAACAGCAGTGTGTTTCACAGTGCCGCCCCAGAGAAAGAGAAAGCTCTCTGTGTCTGCTGCAGGCGAGCGTTGGGCAATTGAAGACCTCCTTGTGTTCTGAGGCGAGTGTTGTGTGTATGTATGTTAACTAGCTGGGTGAACAAATCTGAAATGTGTGGAGGGGACAAACCATTAAGGGCCTTGTATACTAGTGTTGCCTTATTCCTTTTTTGTATATCAGCTACCGATGCCCAGCCTAAAATGCCGAGGACAGTGGCAGAGGGGGTGTAGTAATCACATCCTAGTATTACTCTGCCAGCTCTGTTTTGAAGTTTCTGCAATTTTTCAAGGTACCCCTTACCTCCCTGGTCCCATACTGTACTGCAGTACTGAATGTGAGGGAGGAACAGTGCTGTGTAGATTGTGAACAATGCCTGTCTGTTCAGGTACAGGTTTATACATTTCATGATACCGATGGCCTGTGACAGTTTCTTGATAACATGGAGATAGTGAGAAGTCCACCACAGGTGTAAGTGGCTTTTTACGGCCTTAGCCCTGGGTGACCCTACTAGCATGGCTTTACACTTAGACGGATTCAATGAAAGCTTGTTTGGAGTGAACCACTGCACAAGTCTAACGGAGTCTTGCTGAATGGTCTGTTTGATTGTCTGAATGTTGCGATCTGAAAAGTAAATAATGGTATCATCTGTATACATTGCCACCTTGCATGCCTGGATACAGTTTGGTAGATCATTGATATATAAAATGAAAAGAAGTGGACCAAGAATCAATCCCTGTGGTACACTGCAAGTTACAGTTGATGTTGTAGATAAAACAGAGTTAAGGCATGTGGATTGTAATCTTTCAGTCAGGTAAGACTTTAACCATTTACAGGCTAAGTCATTCACGCCGTAGGCTCTGAGTTTAAGCAACATTATGTCGTGGTCGAGCGTATCAAAAGCTCTAGATAAATCACAGAAAACCACACCATTTTGTTGTTGTATGTCAATGGACTGAATCCAGTCTTCTACTACCAAGTGAAGAGCAGATTCACAGGAATGAAGCTTCCTGAAACCAGACTGGAATTGTGTAAGGAGCTGGTTTTAGTCCAGGTATTCGTATAGCTGATTATGAACCGCTCTTTCTAATATTTCGGACACACCTGACAGTATAGACACAGGACGGTAGTTTCCAGGGTTTGATTTGTCTCCCTTTTTGTATATGGGGATGATTTTGGCAGACTTCCACTTAGTCGGGAATATTCCCAAACTCAAAGATTTGTTTAGCAGCTTAGCAAGGGGTGGCGCAAGAATTTGCGCTCCCACTTCAGGGCTCAAAATTTGCGGTGGTCCGGTTGCCCGAGGCGACTTAACTTTTCATTTGGCAGGTAATTCCTGTCACTAGCCAGCCCAGCTGGCTAGTTGAAAATAAAAAATATATATGAAGCGAAGATTTAGACACACCGTCAACTAAAGCCACCACATATTAAGCGTGTGCCGTGTCTGTGTTAATCGATGTGTTTATCGGCAGGACGGAAACTACCGAAGAATTCCGAATCATATCGTGTATGAGTCAGGCTGTCGGTTTTTTCACTACTGCGCATGCATATAACGCATCTCGTTGAATATCGCGGTAATCACGTGTAGTATTGGACCAGGTGGGTGGAGCACAGAAGCACGGCAGGCCAGAACTGAGTTCTCAATTAACTATTTATTGCTAGCTTTTCAGCCTTTTATCACTTCCCGTGCGCGCGCGCACACACACACACACGTGTTCTGGTTGGGGAGAGAGAGCTACCTTTCTCTGCTCTCCTCTCCTTTTAAAGGGCGCAGTCACTGGGGAAAGATACACAAACACAGGTTAATCCCCATCAGGTGCAATGATTCCACCACTTACCGTACCTTCCCTGACTCCGCCCTCCATTCACAGACCGACGCTTGGCCACGCCCCCGCTGCCACATCACGTTATCAAATTCAATAGATGTGGCCACATTATCGCCCATTTAAACACGTGTTTTTGTTGTTTACATCTACATCTGCCAAAGCTATGTTGCGATGTGGAATTTTGTGAAAGGTGTACAGAAACCGCCAGAGACGGGGACAAAGCGACCTCAGTCTGAAGAGGAGAAACGACAAAGGACTTATAAGCAAACGTGGGAGCAGGGTAGGCCTTGGCTGCGATACGATTTTTATGGAATAATTAATTTTTTTCAAGTTGATTCCTAGTCAATATGAAGCTCCTAATGCTTTCTCTCTCATAAATGGTTAAATACAGAAAGCATGTTGGACATATTTTGGGTGCTATAGTCATGATAGTAAGTATATTTGCTTTCAATACTCATACACCAAGTTGCCAAGTTTTCCAATATATTATTATTTGTTGATATTATATTATGGTGCTCTATGTTGTTCTCATTTATGTATTTAACAACAGTATCAAAATACTCGGGTCTTGAAATAAATGCACATTAGTCATGAACAATGGTAACTACTCTCTTTTGCGTTATTTTTGACAGAAGTAAAATTCATACATGAACAAATTTTGGCTAGTTGATTTTCTGTTTGGCTAGTTACTTTGGAAGGTAACTAGTCTGGCTGGTGAAAAAAAAAAAGAATTTTGAGCCCTGCACTTTCAGCAGCTTGTCATCAATGTTATCAAACCCTGTTGCCTTCTTAGCTTTAAGTTTTGTCAGTTGGTCCATGACCAATTACTCTGTGACTGGAGTAAAGGTGAACGTACTGGTGGCTTTCTTAATAAACTGAACTGGAGTAAAGGGAGAAACAGCTACAGACAATGACCTGTACAGGTCTTCTATGACTTTATGGAAAAACTGCTTGAAAGTCTCATCTCATCTCATTATCTCTAGCCGCTTTATCCTGTTCTACAGGGTCGCAGGCAAGCTGGAGCCTATCCCAGCTGACTACGGGCGAAAGGCGGGGTACACCCTGGACAAGTCGCCAGGTCATCACAGGGCTGGCACATAGACACAGACAACCATTCACACTCACATACACACCTACAGTCAATTTAGAGTCACCAGTTAACCTAACCTGCATGTCTTTGGACTGTGGGGGAAACCGGAGCACCCGGAGGAAACCCACGTGGACACGGGGAGAACATGCAAACTCCGCACAGAAAGGCCCTCGCCGGCCACAGGGCTCGAACCCGGACCTCCTTGCTGTGAGGCGAAAGCGCTAACCACTACACCACCGTGCCGCCCTGGTTGAAAGTTATATTTAAAAAATATAATATTATTTGGCAGTGGGCATATAGGAAAGTGTAAAGTACAAAGTTTTTGTTTTGCTTGAATGATAAAAACTTGTGAAGATATTTATTTAAATACATGACTGTGGCAGCGGGGGCGTGGTCAAGCGCCGGTCTGTGACAAGAGGGCAGAGTCAGGGAAGGTAAGTGGCAGAATCACTACACCTGATGTCAATTAACCTGTGTTTGTGTGTCTTCCCAGTGACCGCGCCCTATATAAAGAGAGAGAGAGCAGAGGAAGGCAGCTCTCTCTTGAACCAGCCAACTGGTGTGTTCTGTGGGACTGAAATATATTTGTGTCTGGAAAGAACAAATAAATACAATTATGGAACTATATTCTGGCCTGCCGTCTTTCTGTGCTCCTCCCCCTCCTACGAACTGCTACAGTGGTGCTGAAACCCGGGATGGAGCACAGGAAAAGAACAGCCCCATGGAGTCCTCCCCCTTCGCGGACCTGGTCCACGCCCTCGCCACGGCCCAGCAGAGCCAGCACCAGGCGCTAATCACCCTCCGGAAGGAGCAAGAGCGCCGGTTCGAGGCCCTGGTGCTGGCGCAGCAAGAAGATCGTCAGGCATTCCGGCACCTCCTCGCGTCGGTGGGGTCCACCAGCGCTCCCACCGCGGGCCCGTCCCCCCTCACCAAGATGGGTCCGCAGGACGACCCCGAGGCATTCATCACGCTCTTCGAGCAAGTCGCGGAGACCTCGGGGTGGCCAATGGAGCAGCGCGCGGCGCGCCTTCTCCCCCTGCTAACGGGAGAGGCGCAGCTGGCCACGCTACAGCTCCCTGCCGACCGCCGGCTGGCCTACGTGGACCTTCGCCGGGCCGTCCTCCAGCGGGTGGGGCGCACCCCTGAACAACAACGTCAGCGTTTCCGTGCTCTGAGGCTGGAGGAAGTCGGCCGGCCGTTTGCGTTTGGCCAGCAGCTCCGGGATGCCTGTTGGCGGTGGTTGAAAGCCAACAACGGCGACGCCGAAGGGATCCTCGATCAGGTGGTGCTGGAGCAGTTCATCGGCCGCCTGCCAGAGGGAACCGCGGAGTGGGTCCAGTGCCACCGCCCGGCGTCGCTGGATCAGGCCATCGAGTTGGCGGAGGATCATTTGGTGGCTGTTCCGACAGCAGGACAGCGGACATCCTCTTCTCTCCTCTCCTCTCTCTCTCTCCCCCTCTGTTTCATCCTCGCCCCGTTCCCCCACCGCGGAGGCGGGGGCCGGCCCCACCCCAGCCGTCCCGTCGCACCCGCGGTGTCCTCCCGTTTTTCCCGTGTCTGTCTCTTCCCCCCCTCAGGTGAGTGAGCCCCAGGGCACCGGTGCAGAGAGGAAGCCCGGGCCGGTTTGCTGGCACTGCGGGGAGCCGGGCCACCTCCAACAGCAATGTTCAGCAATGGGAGTGGGCGCGGTGGTTCGGATCCCCGACGCGCCAGGAGCTGCCCTCGATCAGGCCAGAGAGTATCGCATACCGGTGAGTATCCAAGGGGATACATATCAGGATTTGGTGGACTCCGGCTGTAATCAGACCTCAATCCACCAAAGCCTGGTGCAAGACGAGGCATTGGGGGGAGCACAGGGGGTGAAGGTCTTGTGTGTGCACGGGGATGTTCACAGCTACCCGTTGGTGTTGGTCCACATTTTGTTCCGAGGGGAAAAATTTATAGTAAAGGCGGCGGTTAATCCTCGCCTCACCCACTCGATAATTTTGGGGACTGATTGGCCGGGATTTGGGGAGTTGAAGAGTCATCTAGTGAAGAGTGGGTCCTGCCATAGGTCAGCAGGGGGAGGTCCCAGTGTCGCTTTGGCGGGAGCACCTGTTGCAGAGCCGTCTACGTCATCTCCACATCAGAGTGAGGAGCCACAGGCTCCTCCTCCCTCTCTCGAGGAATCCCTTGCAGATTTCCCGTTAGAGCAGTCGCGAGACGAGACTCTGCAGCATGCGTTTGACCAAGTGAGAGTAATCAGTGGTCAAACGCTCCTGCCGAACGCCACCCTGTCCTTCCCCTATTTTTCTATTATGAAAGATAGGTTATACAGAGTGATGCAGGACACTCAGATGAAAGAGCAAATCACCCAGCTTTTGATTCCAAAAAGCCTCTGGGAATTGGTATTCCAGGCGGCTCACTTTAATCCCATGGCTAGACACTTAGGGCAGGATAAGACACTAGCCCGAATAATGGCCCGATTCTATCGGCCGGGGATTCGCGGCGATGTCCGCAGGTGGTGTACGGCGTGCCGCGAATGCCAGTTAGTAAATCCAGCGGCCATTCCAAGAGCGCCTTTGCGCCCCCTACCATTAATCGAGACCCCATTCGAAAGAATTGGGATGGATCTCGTCGGGCCATTAGATCGGTCAACACGAGAGTACCGCTTTATATTAGTTCTGGTGGACTATGCAACGCGATACCCGGAAGCGGTGTCTCTTCGCAATATCTCAGCACGCAGTCTTGCGGAGGCACTCTTCCGCGCCATCTCCCGAGTTGGAATCCCGAAAGAGATTCTGACTGACCAAGGCACCTCGTTTATGTCACGAACACTGAGCGAACTGTATGGGCTATTAGGTATTAAGCCGATCCGCACCAGCATTTATCACCCACAAATGGACGGTTTAGTTGAACGGTTCAATTGCACCCTCAAGAATATAATTAAAAAATTCGTAAGTGAGGATGCACGTAACTGGGATAAATGGCTCGAACCCTTGTTATTTGCAGTGCGAGAGGTCCCCCAAGCCTCCACGAGGTTCTCCCCGTTTGAATTGTTATACGGGTGTAAGCCGCGCGGCATTTTAGATGTGCTGCGAGAAAATTGGGAGGACGACCTTCACCAAGTAAAAATTAAATTCAGTACGTTATTGACCTGCGCGCAAAACTCCACACGCTCACACACCTAACCCAGGAGAATTTGCGGCAGGCCCAAGAACGGCAAACCCGCCTGTACGACAGGGGTACGCACCTTAGGGAGTTCTCACTGGGAGATAAAGTACTCGTACTGTTGCCCACATCGAGCTCCAAATTGATCGCCAAGTGGCAAGGACCCTTTGAGGTCACACGGCGAGTCGGGGACATCGACTATGAGGTGAGGCGAACGGACAGGGGTGGGGTGCTACAGATTTACCACCTCAATCTACTCAAATTCTGGAACGAGGAGGTCCCTGTAGCATTGGTGTCGGTGGTTCCGGAGAAGGCGGAACTGGGGCCAGAGGTTCAAAAGGGCGCATTGGCATCGCATACCTCTCCGGTCCCCTGTGGAGACTACCTCTCCCCGACCCAACTCAGGGAGGTCGCCCAGTTGCAGACCGAGTTTTCGGACGTGTTCTCGCTCCTGCCCGGCCGCACAGACCTCATAGAGCACCACATTGAGACGCCCCCAGGGGTGGTAGTGCATAGCTGCCCTTACAGGCTGCCTGAACACAAGAAAAAAGTGGTTCGGGAAGAACTCGAGGCCATGCTCGAGATGGGCATCGTCGAGGAGTCCCACAGCGACTGGAGCAGCCCAGTGGTCTTGGTTCCCAAGGCCGATGGGTCAGTCCGGTTCTGTGTGGACTACAGAAAAGTCAACGCGGTGTCTAAATTCGATGCGTACCCAATGCCTCGTATTGATGAGTTGTTCGATCAGCTAGGCACGGCTCGCTTTTACTCGACACTGGATTTGACAAAGGGTTATTGGCAGATCCCCTTGACTCCATTATCCTGAGAAAAAACGGCCTTTTCCACACCGTTCGGCTTACACCAGTTTGTCACACTTCCTTTTGGGCTGTTTGGGGCGCCCGCTACGTTTCAGCGGCTGATGGACAGGGTCCTCTGCCCCCATGCCACCTATGCGGCCACATACCTTGACGATATCATTATTTATAGTAATGACTGGCAGCGGCACTTACAACACCTGAGGGCCGTCCTTAAGTCGCTGAGGCGAGCGGGTCTCACAGCCAACCCAAAGAAGTGTGCGATTGGGCGGGTGGAAGTGTCGGTATCTGGGCTTCCACTTGGGCAACGGGCAGGTGCGTCCCCAAATTAACAAGACAGCAGCAATTGCGGCCTGCCCGAGGCCCAAGACCAAAAAGTGGGTGAGACAGTTCCTGGGGCTGGCTGGCTACTATCGTAGGTTTATACCCAATTATTCGGATGTCACCAGCCCGCTGACTGATCTCACTAAAAAGGGGGCACCAGATCCGGTCCAGTGGACAGAGCAATGCCAGCGGGCTTTCTCTGAGGTAAAGGCTGCACTGTGCGGGGGGCCACTATTACACTCCCCTGACTTCTTTCTCCCTTTTATGTTACAGACGGATGCGTCGGACAGAGGGCTGGGGGCCGTGTTGTCCCAGGAGGTGGAGGGGGAGGATCGTCCCGTGCTGTACATCAGCAGAAAGCTGTCGGTATGTGAGGGGCACTACAGCACGATAGAAAAGGAGTGCCTCGCGATCAAGTGGGCGGTCCTCGCCCTCCGCTACTACCTGCTGGGACGCCCTTTCACCCTCTGGTCAGACCATGCGCCCCTCCAGTGGCTCCACCGCATGAAGGATGCCAACGAGCGGATCACCCGTTGGTATCTGGCACTCCAACCCTTTAATTTCAAGGTGATCCACACGCTGGGGGCGCAGATGGTTGTGGCGGACTTTCTCTCCCGTCAAGGGGGGGGGAGTCAGCTGCAGGCCGGACGGCTGCCCGGCCTGAGTCGGGCGGTGGGGGTATGTGGCAGCAGGGGTGTGGTCAAGCGCCGGTCTGTGACAGGAGAAGAGCGAAGCTCTTGACCCCAAAGGGTTAAAAGTAGACTGCCTTTCAGATTTTTCAAGTTTAGGTCATAAAAAGAATTTTCCCTGACATCCAATTATTTTTGTTTAGTGGACTGAAAGCTACTGAATTAGAATCACAGGCTTCCAATTTTATTCCGGTTTTTTAAATTTTAAAATTTTTATTTTTTTAACGTGGCACTAAATTCTCAGCTATTTTTTCTTGCTTCACTATGACACAATCCAAGATACTATGTCATGTATCATGTGGTGGGCTTTCCCCATTCAACCAATGCATTGTGGGATACAAATTTGAAACATGAGAGAACAATGGAGGATGCAAATGAAACTGGAAAGACCAACTACAGTAACAGAAAGCGAGAAGAAAAGACGTTATGTTGTGAAGGAAAGAAAATGCAGGACCAAACTAATAAATATCGGCGGTCAGCAAGCACCTCGGTGTGATCAGCTGTTCATTTAGTGACAGAATGAAGTAACTGTCCATGCACAGTCAAGATAAACCTGTAGATGGCAGTAATGCAATACTGGATGCCAGCTGCCATAAAACCCTAAAGATGAAGAAAAAGAAGAAGACGAAGGTAAGCATGTGCATGCGCACATGGACTTCCTCTGCTTGACTGCGCGAAAGGAGCAATTTCATGCACATTATTTGCTTGAGAATTCCCTCAAATTAAATAACTTCCCAGCCACAGAATGGCCTGGGTTTTTTTTAGATATTACAGAAATAAACATAGATCACAATGACCAATTTTAGAGGGAACTAAATTTCACAGATTTTATGAAATTGAAAGGCCGTCGAGTTCTAAAATCGCCTAGGATTATAATGTTGTCATAATTGGTACTGAATATAGACTTCAATGAACTGTTTGGGTTCTATATATTCTTATAACAAGCACAGGGGGTTAGGGTTTTAACAGTATAGCATGGGCACAAACATTTTCAAAGGCACAAAAATCACCAATAGGGATATTTCTACAGTTCAAAGTGTCAGCAAATATAGAGGCAGTCCCACCACTTTTTTTTTTTTAACTAATCCTTGTAGAATGCTAAAAGCTATAGCATGGTGGGGACATCTCAATAAGAACAGCTGGCCCCACTAAATCTCAATAAGTACACCTACCCTGTAGTAGAAGTTCAGGATAAGTCCCTCAAAATGGTATTCTAAGAACTATGATCATCTTCATTTCCTGCAGTGCAGACATACAAAAAGGAGTGTACTTTCTCCAGCAGTTCTAAGAACTATGAAAAAGTTCATCTGGTCTGAAAGCACCTTTTGTTGCCAACTCAGAAGAAGCCATGTGTGATGTCATGATGCTGTCAGCTGCCACTAGTTTATGTCAAAATGCTCACATTTTAGACAATTATAGTCATAGGAAAAAGAAAGTACACCGCCTTCAAGTCTACGTTTTTCTTTATCAGAACCTAAATAACAAGTGCGTGGTCATCATCAAATTCTACAAACAAACATGCTCAGACATATTAAGAAAATCCTCAAAAGCTACATCATGTGATGTACAGGGCTCTGTCAGCAAGTTGAATGTTTGTGTTGATGACAGCACACTCAGCAAAACTCTGAACAAGTATGGCTTTCATGGAAGCCATATGTGACTAGGAAAAAGCCCCTTCTCTCGAAAAATAATATATAGCAGCATCTGAACAAACCAGAAAAGTTCTAAAACAATATTCTTTGGGCTGATGACACCAAGGTGGAGATGTTTGGTTATCATGCACAGTGCAATAGTTAACAAAAATCCAACACAGCATATCACCAAAAACACCTCATACCAACTGCCACGCATGATTTGGGCTTGTTTTGCAGCCACAGGACCTGGAAAACTTTTAATCATTGAGACAATGTACCAGAATACAGAATATTCAGAATATATACTGTACAAGAATATCCTTGAGACAAATGTGAGGCCATCTGTCCAGTAGTTTAAGCCAGATCTAAATTTGGGATATGCAATATGGCAATGATCCCAGGCACACCAGCAATTCAAAATCTGAATGGCTAAAACAAAAAAATAAAAACAAAAACAAGGTGTTTTGAATGGTCAAGTCAAAATGCAGACCTCAACTATATTGAGATGCTTTGGCAGGATATTAAGATAGCTATGCATAAATTAATGCTTCACACATCAATGAAATGCAGTAATGCTGCAAAGAAGTGTAGGCCAAAATTTCTGGAAAGAAAATTTTGCGAGAGACTAATAAACTCCTACAGAAAGGTTTAATTCAAGTTACTGTTGCTAAAAGTGGTTCTACATGTTACAGAATTATAGGGTGTACTTATTTTTTCCCCACCCTGTTTCCAAATGTTGGTTTACTTTTTGGAGAAAAAAAGAATAAATATTGAAATATCTTGGGCAGTACAGTGGTGCAGTGGCACGGTCACCTCAGAGAAAAAGGTTCTAGGTTTAAATCTCGTAGCTGACTGGGGCCTTTCTGTGCGGCGTTTGCACTTTCTTCCTGGGCATGCGTGGGTTTCCTCCTGCTGCTCCAGTTTCCTCCCACAGTCCAAAAATATGTGGACTAGGTCAACTGCCTACTCTAAATTGACCATAGGTGTGAATGTGAATGATTGTTCATCTCTACATTAGCCTTGGTGACCTGTGCAGGGTGTACCCCGCCTCTCACCCGAAGTCAGCTGGGATTGGCTCCAGCTTCCCTGACATAGATAATGGATGAATGAAATCTCTTTTGGGTTTTTTTTTGTCAATTATTTGTTTGTTTATAGAAGTTGATGAGGAACACACAATTACTATTTCATCTCATCTCATCTCATTATCTCTAGCCGCTTTATCCTGTTCTACAGGGTCGCAGGCAAGCTGGAGCCTATCCCAGCTGACTACGGGCGAAAGGCGGGGTACACCCTGGACAAGTCGCCAGGTCATCACAGGGCTGACACATAGACACAGACAACCATTCACACTCACATTCACACCTACAGTCAATTTTAGAGTCACCAGTTAACCTAACCTGCATGTCTTTGGACTGTGGGGGAAACCGCAGCACCTGGAGGAAACCCACGCGGACACGGGGAGAACATGCAAACTCCGCACAGAAAGGCCCTCGCCAGCCACAAGGCTCGAGCCCGGACCTTCTTGCTGTGAGGCGACAGCGCTAACCACTACACCACCGTGCTGCCCAATTGCTATTTAGGCCCTGATAAATAAAAAACAGGGAACTGACAGAGGGTATGCTTTTTTTCCATGACTGTAAAAATTAACTAAAGGTGATGATACACAGGGCAACTTTTTGGGCAACGTTGCCAAGCAATGTTGCTGGGCAATTGTGCTTTGATACTTTCCCATTGAGATTTGTGCAACATAATTTCTATCTGAATGATTTTGATTATTTTGGGCAACTTTTTAAGATCATCCAATCAGAGTGCAAGCAGCGAATCACATAACCACCTGAGAGCTTCTGAAATTTTCAACAAAGACAGCAGCGTTTCCGGCGGTGGAGTGAAGAAAAACGAAGACAACTTATATCTTTTTATGCTGGTAAGTTGTTATGTGTAAACCCAAAGTGGTGAATTTACCTCATCAAATGCTTAGAAAACCAACAGACATCTATTTTTTTTGTGCTCAGGTTGTAATTAAGACATTGATTTTCTTTCAGCTAAGTGTAAACTGCCAAGGGGTGGCACAGTGGTGTAATGGTTAGCATTGTCGCTTCACAGCAAGAAGGTCCTGGGTTTGAGCCCAGTGGCTGACGAGGGCCTTTCTGTGTGGAGTTTGCATGCACTCCCCATGTCTGTGTGGGTTTCCTCTGGGTGCTCCGGTTTCCCCCCACAGTCCAAAGACATGTAGGTTAGGCTAATTGGTGGCTCTAAATTGACCGTAGGTATGAATGTGGGAGTGAATGGTTGTTTCTCTCTATGTGATGACCTGGCGACTTGTCCAGAGTGTACCCCGCCTCTTGCCCATAGTCAGCTGGGAGAGGCTCCAGCTTGCCTGTGACCCTGCACAGGATAAGTGGCTACAGATAATGGATGGATGGATGGATGTAAACTGCCATTAGCTAGCCACTGGTCCAGAGAGACCGAATGGGATTTGGCTAACTGCCTGTGTTTTTTGCTAACATAGCTGAAAGTTATTGGTAGCTACGTAGGGATAACGTTAGCTCTCTTGAGTCAAGTTAAAAGTGATGGGCAGGCCATGATTTTTTTATGAGTTGTAATAGAGATTGTCTAACTTATTATCTGATCTAATTCACATAGAGCACGACTACTTGTGGAACCCAAGGGTGAAACAGTATAAACTTCAGGATCTAAAAAAGAAGGCCTTTCAGGAACTCTGTCACCCTCTTTTCCTCCTCAGCAGCCATCTCCTAGTCCATGTCCTTTTTTTCTTTTTTGCTGAGATGAAAATTAAATGATTATGTTTTTGCCATTATGTATATGTGATGTACATTATTAGTTATATTATGTGATTGAGGCTAGTAGCATTTTTAAATATATTTAAAAAGTGTTAATTATTAACAGAATAATGTGGTTATTTTGACTTTTAAATGTTAAAATAATGGCAAATTATCTTTTGACCAGAGTATCTATTCAGTTTTGTTCCAGAACTGAAACTTGAGCAAAATAAAGGCTGAAGCCAAGACAAAAGTGACAACTGCAAATGTTTCAGTGTCCATCTTTGCAGTGTCTGTCTCACTGGCAAGAGATTTGCTCATATCTGATTGGTTGTTGCCAGTTGTCTGTTGCCCTAATTAGTTGCCATATCTCACCTGGTTGTCCACTGCCACCAACGTTGCCCGGGAACATTGCCCAAAAAGTTGCCCCATGTAAATAATGTCCTAAAGAGGACATTATTTATACTTTACCAAATGCTACAGCAAATAAAGCGACTGTGATAATTAATAAAATGTAAAACAGTAGGTTACCTGGCCAGCACTGACAGGTGTATTGATTAATTCTCTCATTACATGTGGCTCCATGCTGACAGGGCTCAGATGCACACTCAAGAATCTCCTCCTCACAGACTGGCCCAGCAAACCCTGTCCCACTGCAGTCACACTCATATCTGAAATCCACAAACAAAAGCCAGACCACGATCACTTAAGATTTGTTCCATGGTCTCATCTCGATATATCAAATTAACATTCAATATCTATTTACAGGATGCCATCAGAAATTTACATCCACAAACATTAATAATAATAATAATAATAATAATAATAATAATAATAATTATTATTATTATTATTATAAGTTACATTTGTATAGTGCCTTTCTCAATCAAGGTCGCTTTACAGAGGTCAGAGAAAACACCCCCCAAAAATTAATTAATTTATTTATTTATTTATTTAAAAAAAAGTTGCGAAAGAGTGGTGAGTTTATGCATGAATGTCGTCATGGACATGAATGTCTTCACAATATTGGGATTTCAAGTTTCTTTGAGGCGGCACGTTGGTGTAGTGGTTAGTGCTGTCGCCTTACAGCAAGAAGGTCCGGGTTCGAGCCCCGTGGCCAGCGAGGGCCTTTCTGTGTGGAGTTTGCATGTTCTCCCCGTGTCCGCGTGGGTTTGCTCCGGTTTCCCCCACAGTCCAAAGACATGCAGGTTAGGTTAACTGGTGACTCTAAATTGACCGTGAGTGTGAATGGTTGTCTGTGTCAGCCTTGTGATGACCTGGCAACTTGTCCAGGGTGTACCCTGCCTTTTGCCCATAGTCAGCTGGGATAGGCTCCAGCTTGCCTGCGACCCTGTAGAACAGGATAAAGCGGCTAGAGATAATGAGAAGTTTCTTTGAACTATTCTTTTTCTGTGGCAGAATGATTACACAACATACATCTTTAATCAAAAAACAATTTGGTGCACGAGTTTTAATTTGTTTTGGGTTTCCTGAAATTAACATAAGAACAAAAATATATATAGTGATGCTTGAAAGTTTGTGAACCCCTTAGAATTTTCTATATTTCTGCATAAATATGATCTAAAACATCATCAGATTTTCACACAAGTCCTAAAAGTAGATAAAGAGATCCCAGTTAAACAAATGAGACAAAAATAGTATACTTGGTCATTTATTTATTGAGGAAAATGATCCAATATTACATATCTGTGAGTGGCAAAAGTATGTGAACCTTTGCTTTCAGTATCTGGTATGACCCCCTTGTGCAGCAATAACTGCAACTAAACCTTTCCGGTAACTGTTGAACAGTCCTGTACACCGGCTTGGAGGAATTTTAGCCTATTCCTCCGCTTCAACTCTGGGATGTTGATGGGTTTCCTCACATGAACTGCTCGCTTCAGGTCCTTCCACAACATTTCGATTGGATTGAGGTCAGGACTTTGACTTGGCCATTCCAAAACATTAACTTTATTCTTCTTTAACCATTCTTTGGTAGAACGACTTGTGTGCTTAGCGTTGTCTTGCTGCTTGAAAGTTTGTGAACCCTTGAGAATTTTCTATATTTCTGCAAAAATATGACCTAAAACATCATCAGATTTTCACAAAAGTCCTAAAAGTAGATAAAGAGAACCAAGGTAAACAAATGAGACAAAATTATTATACTTGGTCACTTATTTATTGAGGAAAATGATCCAATAGTATGTATATATATATATATATATATATATATATATATATATATATATATATATATATACACAATATATGATCTGTGAGTGGCAAAAGTATGTGAACCTCTAGGATTAGCAGTTTATTTGATGGTGAAATTAGAATCAGGTGTTTTCAGTTAATTTCACCATGAAATTAACCACATGATAATCAGATGTGAATGGGCACCCTGTTTTATTTAAAGAACTGGGATCTATCAAAGTCTGATCTTCACAACACGTTTGTGGAAGTGTATCGTGGCACGAACAAAGGAGATTTCTGAGGACCTCAGAAAAAGCATTGTTGATGCTCATCAAGCTGGAAAGGGTTACAAAACCATCTCTAAAGAGTTTGGACTCCACCAATCCACAGTCAGACAGATTGTGTACAAATGGAAGAAACTGAAGACCATTGTTACCCTCCCCAGGAGTGCTCAACCAACAAAGATCACTCCAAGAGCAAGGCGTGTTAGTCGGCGAGGTCACAAAAAACCCCAGGGTAACTTCTAAGCAACTGAAGGCCTCTCACATTGGCTAATGTTAATGTTCATGAGTCCACCATCAGGAGAACACTGAACAACAATGGTGTGCATGGCAGGGTTGCAAGGAGAAAGCCACTGCTCTCCAAAAAGAATATTGCTGCTCGTCTGCAGTTTGTTAAAGATCACGTTGACAAGCCAGAAGGCTATTGGAAAAATGTTTTGTGGATTGATGAGACCAAAATAAAACGTTTTGGTTTAAATGAGAAGCATTATGTTTGGAGAAAGAAAAACACTGCATTCCAGCATAAGAACCTTATCCCATCTGTGAAACACAGTGGTGGTAGTATCATGGTTTGGGCCTGTTTTGCTGCATCTGGGCCAGGATTCATTGATAGAACAATTAATTCTGAATTATACCAGTGAATTCTAAAGGAAAATGTCAAGACATCTGTCCACAAACTAAATCTCAAGAGAAGGTGGGTCATGCAGCAAGACAACGACCCTAAGCACACAAGTTGTTCTACAAAAGAATGGTTAAACAAGAATAAAGTTAATGTTTTGGAATGGCCAAGTCAAAGTCCTGATCTTTAGCCAATTGAAATGTGGTGGAAGGACCTAAAGCGAGCAGTTTATGTGAGGAAACCCACCAACATCCCAGAGTTGAAGCTGTTCTGTACGGAGGAATGGGCTAAAATTCCTCCAAGCTGGTATGCAGGACTGATCAACAGTTACCGGAAACATTTAGTTGCAGTTATTGCTGCACAAGGGTGTCACACCAGGTATTGAAAGCAAAGGTTCACATACTTTTGCCACTCACAGATATGTAATATTGGATCATTTTCCTCAATAAATAAATGACCAAGTATAATATTTTTGTCTCATTTGTTTAACTGGGTTCTCTTTATCTACTTTTAGGACTTGTGTGAAAATCTGATGATGTTTTAGGTCATATTTATGCAAAAATATGGAAAATTCTAAAGGGTTCACAAACTTTCGTCAATGTGCATATCAGCTCATCCAAACTAAGTATTGGTGGGAGAACATGATATCTGAGATCAACAAGTTCATCTCCTCCTGCTCTACCTGTGCCCAAGCCAAGGCACCCCAGGCTCCACCCGTGGGTAAACTCTTTCTGCTGCCTACACCTCAAAGATCCTGGTCCCATCTGCTATAGATTTTATCACAGATCTATCCAAGTCTCAGAAAAACATAGTCATCATGGTAGTCAGTAACTGGTTCTCCAAAGCGTTAAAGCTCATCCCCTTGCCTGGCCTCCCCATTTGAAACCAGCAGTTTCAAATCAAAATCCTCTTTTCACATGTCTTCTGGTATTACAGGACCCCCAGTTCACTTCCAGGGTGTGGGCTAAGTTCAAGGACAAACTAGGGGTTTCAGTGAGTCTATCCTCAGAACACCATCCACAGTCCAATGGCCAAGTGTGCCAATCAGGAGATCGGGTGCTTCCTAAGGGTGTTCTGTATCAAAACAACTGGTTGCAATTCCTCCCCTGGGCTGAATATGCCCAAAATTCCATGAAGCACTCAACCACTCAGCTCACACCTTTCCAATGCATCCTTGGGTATCAGCCATCATTATTCCTGTGGGATGACTCACCCTCATACATCATGGCAGTACACTCCTGGTTCCAAAGATGGGAGCAAGTGTGGGAAAGTGTCCACTGGGATGTTGTATCTCTTCCAGTGCCACATGAGTGGCAGCCAGTTTCAGCAGCTCTAACTTTTCTTACTATTTTTGTTTCTTTTTATCGTGTTTAATCCGACCCTTCTTAGTACTTAATCTTACTCATGTGCATGCTAGTATGGATGTGCTTTTGGTGAGACTACTTTTGTGTTGTTTACTTGTTTTGGGACTTTTGACAACAATACTGGAAGAGTCATTCAGTCATGGTTTAATTGTGTACATCCGCAATCAGCTGATGGAATTGCGCAGCACAAGGCTACTCCCCAAGAAGAGACACAAGATCACCATGGAAATAAATAGGTGGACAAGGGGATGCAGAGCTGGAGTTAAGCAATGCAAGAGGAAAAGACAGTATAAACCATCCATATCATCTGTTATTATTTATGGGGAATATAAGATCACTCCCTAATAAAATGGAAGAGCTCACAGTGCTGACCAGACTGCAGAGGGAGTATTGGGCATGCAGCATCATGTGCCTCACAGAGACCTGGCTGAATGAACTCACTCCAGATTCACTTATCACTCTGGATGGTTTTCAACTTGTGAGAGCAGACAGGAGAGCGAATGAGACTGGTAAGAGGAAGGGCGGGGGGTAGCAATGTTTGTGAACAAGAGATGGTGTAACCCAGAGCACATTAGTGTTAAACAGCAGTGGTGCACATGGGACATTGAGCTGCCAGCTGTTAACATTCAGCCTTACTACCTCCCAAGGGACTTCTCGCACGTTATCGCAATAACGGTGTACATCCCACCGGCGGCTGATGCCGCGGCAGCCTGCGAGCTTTTACACACTGTAATATCACAGCTGCAAACATCGCACCCACAAGCCTTCCTCCTAATCCCAGGGGACTTTAATTATGCTACCCTGTCCTCCACTCTCCCCACTTTCACTCAATATGTTGACTGCTATACCAGGGACAATAAGACACTGGACTTACTGTATGCAAACATCAAGGGTGCATGCAGCTCGTCACCCCTCTCCCCACTGGGCCACTCAGACCACAACCTGGTTCATATTGTCCACATTTACATACCTATGGCAAACAACCCCCCCCATCACTAGGTGTGTGAGAAAATGGCCGGAGGAGAGCAGCATGGCACTGAGGGACTGTTTTCAGACTGGGAAGTGCTGTGTAGTCCACACGGGGGACAGTCTTACACACTGCATCACAGACTACATTAATTTCTGTGAGGAGAACACTGTACTGACCAGGAAGGTACAGTGTTTTTCTAACAACAAACTGTGGGTGACTCCTGACCTGAAAACCCTGCTGAATGAGAAGAAGAGCGCTGTCAGATCTGGGGACAAAGAGGTGCTGAGGAGAGTGCAGGAGCTCAAAAGGGAGATAAAGAGCAAGGAGTGCTACAGGAGGAAGCTGGAGGAGCGCCTGCAACAAAACAACACAAGAGAGGTGTGGAGGGGCCTGAAAACCAACTCTGGCTGCAGCAAAGACAGTGGGAGGGGCCCTGAATCTGGAGACCTGGAATGGGCAAACAAACTGACCCTGTTTTTCAACAGGTTTGATTCTGCACCCACTCCCTCCTCCACCCACCAGAGCCCACACCAATCAGTGCCCCATCACTCCCCTATTGGCACACCTCTCCCCCCTCACCCAGGTCATCACAGACATCAGTTGCACCCTTCTCATACCTCTCAACCCCCCTCTTGCACTCCCTCCCTCCCCCCACCTACTACAGTCAGAGCCACCATCACCCCTCCCTCCTGCAGCCTTTCCATAACAGTTGATCAGGTGAGAAGGGAGCTCAAGAAGAACAAAAACAGGTCCTGATGGCATCAGCTCCAGACTGGTGAGGGACTTTGCAGACTAGCTCTGTGAAGTGATTCTGCACATCTTCAACCTGAGCCTCAGTCTGAAAAGGGTTCCTGTCCTGTGGAAAACCTCATGCATGGTTCCAGTTCCAAAGACTGCGTACCCCAGGGAGCCAAACCACTTTAGACCTGTAGCCTTGACCTCTCACCTGATGAAGACCAGGGTGGTTGATCATCCTCAACCAACTCAGACCCATCGTGAGTGTGGAATTGGACCCCCTGCAGTTTGCCTACCAACCAGGCATCAATGTGGAGGATGCTGTTATCTACATGCTACACAGATCCCTGTTACATCTGGAGGATGCTGGAAGCACTGTGAGGGTCATGGGTTTTTTTTTTACTTCTCCAGTGCTTTCAACATGATTCAGCCATCTTTGCTCAGGGGGAAGCTGGAAGGAGCTGGAGTTGACTGTCACCTGGCTGCATGGACCATCAACTACCTCACTAACAGACCACAGTATGTCAGACTTTGTGACTGTGTGTCTGACGTAGGAGTCTGCAGCACAGGAGCCCCCCTCCTCTTTACCCTGTGCACCTCGGACTTCAGATATAGCACACACACCTGCCAGCTCCAGAAGTTCTCTGATGATACAGCCATTGTTGGATGTGTGTCAGAGGGGAATGAACAGGAATACAGGGGGGTCATCAATGACTTTTCAACTGGTGTAGAAATCACAACTTCCACATCAACACCAGGAAGACAAGGGAGTTGGTGATCAATTTCCACAGGAGAGCACCACAGTGCACACCAGTAAACATCCTGGACATGGACATTGAGTGTTCTGCCTTCATCAAAGAGTCCCCTTCTTCCACTAGACAGACAGATAACTCCTTTCACATGCTGGTCAGTTGTATGATGGATTTACACTACCGTTCAAAAGTTTGGGGTCACTTTGAAATTTCCTTATTTTTGAAAGAAAAGTGCTGTTCTTTTCAATGAAGATCACTGTAAACTAATCAGAAATACACTCTATACATTGCTAATGTAGTAAATGACTATTCTAGCTGCAAATGTCTGGTTTTTGGTGCAATATCTACATAGGTGTATAGAGGCCCATTTCCAGCAACTATCACTCCAGTGTTCTAATGGTACAATGTGTTTGCTCATTGCCTCAGAAGGCTAATGGATGATTAGAAAACCTTTGTACAATCATGTTAGCACAGCTGAAAACAGTTTAGCTCTTTAGAGAAGCTATAAAACTGACCTTCCTTTGAGCAGATTGAGTTTCTGGAGCATCACATTTGTGGGGTCGATTAAATGCTCAAAATGGCCAGAAAAATGTCTTGACTATATTTTCTATTCATTTTACAACTTATGGTGGTAAATAAAAGTGTGACTTTTCATGGAAAACACAAAATTGTCTGGGTGACCCCAAACTTTTGAACGGTAGTGTATTTCGTACCACTGTTTGAATTGACAGCATGAAAATAGGGTAAAACTAAAATAAATAAAGAAAATAAAATACACAATCAGTGTGCTTAATATCAGCAATATACAAACATAGCTAGCCTATCTTAACACAAGATAGCAAGATGTTGAACAATCAATAACCCTTAGTAAACTTGGTCATCTACACAAATATGTGCATATACATACACACACACACACATCTCCTTTAAACAATACTTACAGATGATGCTTCTATAAATTATCTCAAAACAAGATGAATCCAGATGCTGAACTGCTCACTTCACCATGTGCATACTGTCTTACATGTAAACAGAAGCTCACTATGGCAACCTACATGTATCACATGACAAACCATGAGGTCCACAAAATGCTAAAACAGAAAAAGACACCACCTAGTGACTGAAGAAAGAACTAAACTTATTCTGATTAACCCAGACCAGAACACTCCCCGCCTGGTATCTGAGAAGATACCACCTTTAACATACAGAATTAAGAAAAGAACCAAAGCAATAAGACCTAATCAGTCCCTGGGGAGAGGAGTAGGACGACCTCTGAGACAGGCCGAAGAAAGGTCTTGCTTGAACCATCCTTTACAGTCTTGATCTCCACCTTCCTTACCCTTCCATCTGTGCTGGGGAACATCTTGACTATGACACCCATGGGCCAGTCATTTCTCTTCACCTGGTCATTTTTTAGTATGACAATGTCCCCCTTGCCTTTCGCCCGTAGTCAGTTGGGATAGGCTCCAGCTTGCCTGCGACCCTGTAGAAGGATAAAGTGGCTAGAGATGATGAGATGATGAATGTCCCCCTTTTGAAGATTGCGTTTTTCCTTTTGCCACTTTCTACGTCTCTGCAGGGTGGGAAGGTACTCTGTCCTCCATCGATGCCAAAAGGTGTTGGCGAGGCTTTGTACCCACCTCCACTGCTTGCTGTAGAGATCCTTCTTATGCATTGCACCCTGTTGCTCACGTACATGTAAAATCGTCTTGATTCGTTGTGAATGTAGCCTAGGACCACTTTACTATCAGAATAGAAGGTCACAGCATCAAATATGGTGTCCATCTCATCCACAAATGCATCCACTATTTCTACAGCTAAAACTGCAGCACACAGCTCAAGCCTTGGAACGGTCATCTCTGGACGAGGAGCAAGCTTAGCCTTGCCAAATATGAAGCCGACATCCACATTATTGCTTGCATCAGTTGTCCTCAAATAGGCAACAGCTGCAATGGCAATCGTGGATGCATCGCAGAAAACACAGAGCTCCTTACTGTGTGCTTGGTGGAGAGAGATGGAGGTGTACTGGCATGGAATCTTGACCTGTTCAAGGTTTTTCAGAGAATCCTTCCACAGCTTCCATTCTCTATACTTCTCCTCTGGGAGAGGCGCATCCCAATCGCAGGACTCTGAGGTGAGCTCCCTAAGTAAGGACCTTCCTTGAATGCTTATGGGGGCAGCAAAACCCAGCGGGTCAAAGAGGCTGTTTATAGTAGACAGGACCCCGCGCCTTGTGTAAGGCTTCTCTGCATCAGATACTTGGAAGGTGAACACGTCTTCTGAAATGTCCCAGCTCACTCCTAAACTTCTCTGCATGGGAGGGAGGTCTGTATTGAGATCCAGGTCTTTCAGTCCCTTAGCCAGGTCCTCAGGAGGAAAGGCTCTCATAACAGCCACTCTGTTGGACAATATTTTGTGAAGCCGCATGTTGGAGAGGGCTCACATGTCTTGAGTGTTGCGAAGAAGAGTGATGGCTTCCTCTTCTGAAGGGACCGACACCAGACCATTGTAGGTGCAATTGGTGATTAAGTGATCAATCTCATTAAATCAGTCTCATTAATTAATCTCATTAAATCAGTCTCATTGAATCAGTCTCATTAATTAATACCATTAATTTTGGTGCTTAATAATAAATTACCAAACAGCTAAATTATGGTATATTCCAAATTATTATGATCACTTACCATATTACACAACCTATATGCACCTTGGAATCCTTTGAGATTGAGTAACTTCAAAAATATCGGAACAACAAATAAACACACACAGTTTCAATAATTAATTGAATTTATTATAACAAAGATAAAAATGAATAATGTCAGCAGATATATACATATAAGCAAGCATAAACGGTGTGTGTGGTGTGTGTGTGTGTGTGTGTGTGAGTGATGTGTGAGAGTGATTGGAATCTTATCTGAGGTGTGTGTGTGTGTGTGTGTTATCTGAGGTGTGGGGGGTCATGACCACGTGTTTCTAAGTAGAACAAAAGAGTTAGCTTTGGTTGCTAGCTAAGATGTGTTTGTGTCCACGTGGTGGAAACAAAAGAATTAGCTCTGGTAGCTAACGCCACGTGTGTGTGTGTGTGTGTGTGTGTGTGTGTGTGTGTGTGTGTGTGAGGCCTGTGACCACGTGTTTCTAAGTAAAACAAGAGATTAGCTCTGTTGCTAACTAAGGTGTGTTTGTGGGGGGAGGATGATGACCCCGTGGTCCCTTGAGACAATACAATTAGCCCTGGAAGCTAATGAAACAAAAGAATTAGCCGTAGCAGCTAATTCCACTGAAGTCTTGATGAGGTCAAAATATGTGTAATAATGAAGTTAAGGGTTAGAAAGGAATAGAGAGAGCATGCAACCTATCTATTAAGCAATTGAGAGGACAAAAATAGAACAATAATTAATTCAATACCCTGAGGGTCTACAGTGTACACATTTAAACCGTTCCTGAGTTTAAATTCACACTTCTTCATAAAGCTAATTCCTAAGACTAGTTTTTCTGCCCAAATGCCAGTCTCTTACTTCAGTATCTTGCCTCTACGCGAGATTATGAGATGTTCCAAGACTTTTGGAGTTTCACCGTTGTGGAGCACGTGAGTCGCTTCCGTGGAAAGCAGAGGACTTCTTGGTCCAACGCGTGGTCGCTCATGATGAAAAGAAGTCTCTGATCAAAATAATGTACACAGCGCTTTAATTAGAAGGATCCGGTCACTTCTAACTCTTAAATTAAACTGCTTGGGCGGCAGTTTGGTAACGTTACTGATAGACAAACAAAAAACGGTTGTAGCTCAACCGAGAGAAAGAGATAGCACGATTTAAGTAGTTCTACCGTGGCCAAAGGTAAACAAAAACCATACTGAATCGTTTATCTCGGGAGAAAAGACATCTGTATCTTGGGTGCTCGGAGGAGCAGGTCTCTTTGTGTCCATGTGATGAACTCACGAGGCGCCGAAAGAGGAAGTATGGTGGATTTCCGGGTCACTTATGGAGTTGTGGAGGAAGTGACGTAGGTGATCCCGCCCAGGCGTGACGTGGGTCAATGCGGAAGTTGGCTGATGGGAAATGTAGTTTATTAAAGGGACGGTGTTACCTACACCATCATCAACGTAAAAGTTCCTCTCAACAAACAGCCTCGCCTCTAGTCCTTACTCCATTTCTCCCTCTGTGGCAGCTCTCCAGAGCCCATATGTGGCCACAGATGGTGACGGGCTATTGCCAAACACGTGAACGCGCATCCTGTACTCAATGACATCATCGTCAAGGTCATTATTGCGATGCCAGAGAAAGCGCAGAAAGTTCCGATGGTCCTCACATACGACGAAGCAGTGGAACATCTGCTGTACGTCAGTCGTCACTGCCACAGGCTCCCTCCTAAACCACAGCAGTACCCCAAGCAAACTGTTGTTCATGTTTGGGCCAGTGAGGAGGACATCATTGAGGGACACACCATGATGTTGTGCACGGGAGTCAAATACCACCCTCACCTGTCCAGGTTTCTGAGGATGATACACTCCAAAGTAAGGTAAATACCAACACTCTTCATCTGGTGGTAAGGGTGGAGCCACTTCAGTGTGTCCATTCTCAAAGAGCTTGTTCATGAACTCAATGAAATGGCCTCTCTTCTCTGGTTGTTTCTTGAGTGTCCGGGTTACTGCAGTGAGATGGTTCTTCGCCTGTTCATGATTGTTAGGGAGGCGCTGGCGTGGGCTGCAGAAGGGGAGTGGAGCTTCCCAGCTGTTATCATCACCCTGTTTCAGCTCTTTCTCCATAATTCTCAGGAAGGCGAGGTCTTCCATAGATGGAACCGTCTTATTGTCATCCTTTGTGTAGCGGAAGACAGACTTTCCCATGAGACCTGTCTTATTGCTTGGCAAGGACAGCTGTTCTCTGGTTGAGACCGTAGGATTCTGTGGCTGGCATGTGCGGTTGAGGCTCTCTTTGATGTCAATCTTGTTGAGACAAGGACGCATGAAACTGGGACGCCCATTCTCAAGTATGTAGGTTCTGAAGGCATTCACAGGTGAGGGTCTATGTGTGCCATTGATACACACATCTCCTACTATCACCCAGCCAAGGGCTAATTGTTGGGCGAAGGGAGCGTGCAGGGGTCCATTACGTTGCTCAAGGACCTTGTGCACTTTGATAATGTCTCTTCCTAGAAGAAGTAAAATCTCGGCCTCAGGGTCAAGAGGAGGTATCTTGGAGGCTAGGGACTTCAGGTGTGAATGGTACTTCACAGCAGCTGGCGTGGGGACCTCTGCCCTATTATCAGGAAGTTGATCGCACTCGATAAGTGTCGGGAGAGCTAGACTGGTCCTTTCATCAGCCGATTCCACAACAACCCCCCTTGCCCTACGGCCTGCAACCTCTGACACTCCTGCACAAGTTTTGAGTGTGTAGGGTGAGGTGTCATCGGCCACGCTGAACATCTCAAAGAAAGATGACCTGGCCAAAGACCTATTACTCTGGTCATCTAGGATAGCATATGCCCTTGTCTTCTTTTCCAGTTGGGCTTCAGGATACACATAGACAAGACAGATTTTGGCACATGATCTTGCTGTAATGCTGTCCCCACAGACCTCTGTGCAAGTTGAGGTGGTGACTGAAGAAGAAGGAGGTTCCTCTCCCTCCCCGCCATGCTCTTCAGAGGGGCCGATGGATTGTTTTGTCGACCAAGGTGCTGGGCCGGCATGAAGGGCTGTGATGTGCTTATCACTATTACATTCTGAGCAGTGGATAACAGCCTTGCACTCTTTAGCTTGGTTGAGGAACAACAACGAAAGCATATGCCATTCTCCCTAAGGAAGGCCTTATGCTCCTCCAGGAGCTTCTCTCTAAAGGCTCTACACCTTTGCAGGGGGTGTGGCTTTTTATGAATAGGACTCTGTTTCTTCAGGTTGTCTAAACCCTTGGACTCATCCATCCTTCAGGTATTGTCCACCTCCGTTCTATGCACCATTATAGGGGTTCTTGCAGATTTCAGTGAGAATCTCTCTCCCTTAGGTGACATGATGCTGGGAGCTGCAGCCGCGAAGCTCGGGTCATTCCTCATCTTTGCTTCTTCACGAATGAAACTGGAGAACACATCAAAGGGTGGGAAGTTAGTGTGATGTTTTTGTTTATACTTTGTGCCATGCACCATCCATTTCTCCTGCAGGCTGAATGGCAGTTTCTCCAAAATCGGGTTAATGCCTCGTGCGGTGTCCAAGAAGGCCAGACCAGGTAGGTAACCATCCTCCTTGGCTGCCTCTATTTCCAGGAGATCACCTAACTGCCTTTGTGGGTCTCTATTCGAGACTTTGGGGAAATGTTCAAGCTTGTTAAAGAGGGCAGTCTCCATTGCCTCTGCAGATCTATACCTCTAACCTTTCCCAGACCATACTGAGGGCCTCAGTAGGGTGGTTGATATGAACTGACCTCACTCTCCTTGCATGCTCAGCAGATTCTGGTCCGAGCCACTTAATTAGCAGGTCAAGTTCCTCACTAGGCTTCAAATCTAGGTCTTCGGTAGCGTTGGTGAATGTGGACCTCCAAGCCCAGTAGTTCTCAGGTTTGTCGTTAAACTTTGTGAGCCCAGCTGTAAGTAGGTCATGGCGAGCTAGGAATCTTGCCAAATCCGATACATTTGAGCTGGATTTCCCTCTGCATGGAGACTTGTCCTCCCCTATCTTGTTTCTGGGTAACCATGGGCTCTTTACTTCAGAGGCTGGCTGTGGTATGTTACATTCACCTTCTTCTTTCGGTGCGAAATGAACCAGCGGCTGTTTTGAATAACCAGTGGTTGCAATAGGAGTTGTGGCTTGCAAAGACAAATGCTGTCTCTCACATCGGCTATGTGGCTCATGATGTAGATGAGAATCATCAGGTGGCCCGAGGTTAACAGCTGCTGAGGGAGTCAAATCAGCCTTTTTCTCCAGCTCTGGATAGTCTGATGGCTGATTGGTGTTCACATAGGCATACTGTTCTTGAACATACTCCTCTGTTCTTTCAGCTAAACGATTTGATGAGCCTTGATCAATATCATGAACTTGAACCAGCTCCTCCATGTCTGCCAAATCCATCGCTGCTTCTAATACAGTAGCTTCAGCACAAGCAGCCTCAGCCTCTTTCTCCTGCTGTATGGCCTCCAATGTGGCTTCAAGACGCGTCTCCTCCACTTTCAGCTGAGCCTTCTTTACTTTTACATCAATTTCCCTTTGTGCATGAGATGCTCTGGCAAGTGCAGCTTCAGCCTTAGCCCGTGCTTCCAGCGCGACGAAGCTAGCTGCAGATCAGTAGGAGTGCCTTGATGATTTGGATATCTTTGACGAGCGTGAGCGCTATGATCTAGTCTCATAGCTCTTTTCCTCTGCTTCTGACATCTTGGCTATGTTAGATGGAGTTAAGCAGGCTTGATATCTGACTCACTGCGGTAGAAATCACTGTTGAGTGCATCTTTTTACTGTTCTGCCCTCATCAAAGAGTCCCCTTCTTCCACTAGACAGACAGATAACTCCGTTCACATGCTGGTCAGTTGTATGATGGATTTATTTCGTACCACCATTTGAATTGACAGCATGAAAATAGGGTAAAACTAAAATAAATAAAGAAAATAAAATACACAATCAGTGTGCTTAATATCAGCAATATACAAACATAGCTAGCCTATCTTAACACAAGATAGCAAGATGTTGAACAATCAATAACCCTTAGTAAACTTGGTCATCTACACAAATATGTGCATTATATATATATATATATATATATATATATATATATATATATATATATATATATATATATATACACACACACACATCTCCTTTAAACAATACTTACAGACAATGCTTCTATAAGCGTTCTCAAAACAAGATGAATCCAGTTGCTGAACTGCTCACTTTACCATGTGCATACTGTCTTAGATGTAAACAGAAGATCAATATGGCAGCCTACATGTATCACATAACAAACCATGAGGTTCACAAAATGCTAAAACAGAAAAAGACACCACCTAGTGGCTGAAGAAAGAACTAAACTTATTCTGATTAACCCAGACCAGAACATTGAGATTGTGAGGGAATATAAATATCTGGGTGTTCATTTTAACAGTAAACTGGACTGGACTGCCAACACAGATGCTTTGTACAAGAAGGGCCAAAGTCATCTCTACCTGCTGAGGAGACTGAGGTCCTTCAGAGTGTGCAAGACACTGTTGAGGCTATTCTACGACACTGTGGTAGCATTTGCTATCTTCTTCGTCGTGGTCTGCTGGGGATGTAGAAGCACTGAGAGAGACAGGAAAAGGTTGAACAAGCTGGTGAACAGGGCCAGCTCTGTCCTGCACTGCCCCCTGAAATCCATTGAGGAGGTGTGTGAGAGGAGGACGTTAGCTAAGCTAATGTCAATCATGGACAACACCTCTCACCCCTTTCATGAGACTGCTGGCCTTCTGAGAAGCTACTTCAGCAGCAGACTGCTGCACCCACGGTGCAAGAAGGAACACTACCACAGGTCTTTCATCCCAACTGCTGCCAGATTTTTCAGTTACAGCCTGGCATAATGTAGCACTGTTTCTCAATGTCACTATTTTGTCACTTTATTCGCAACTCATCACCATCATCTATTTATGCTGTACAACAATATTAATATTTGGTACAATATCCTTTCATTTGCAAGTATTTTTTTATTTATGTCTCACTCTCATAATTGTTGTGTCCAATTATGTCCATAGCCTGTTGTTTTTTTTTTTGTCATTTATGGGTTACTTTACACATATATTCCATCCTCATCAGTTATGTTGTGCTGTGCAGTAACATTCACTACCTGGTGCAATATTTCTATTTCAATTGCTAGTATTTTATTAGTGCAATATTGCAACTTCAGGTGAAGCACTACTGTTCTTGAAGTTCCATTCTTATTTTGTTGTGTACATTACATACATTGCCTGTGTTTTTACTTTTTAAAAAACTTATTTATCTTTTTGTATTTTATTGTATTTTACTATATCTATCTATCTATCTATCTATCTATACACACACACACACACACACACACACATATATATATATGTGTACACTTCTATTGCACTCTATTTTTTTTTTTTTTTGTTACTGTCTATTTGTCAGTAACAACGCTGAAAGCCTGAGTTCAGAGCAGGCTCCAAACATGGCTGCTCCGAACAACTCCTACAACTCCTATGAATCACAGCGCCCCTCATTACCAGATTTTTAACTACATCACCTGTCTCTAATTATCCCGCAATCTCCTTCCCTATATAAGCTCAGCTCTCACTCTCAGACTTTGTGAAGTATCATTCTGGATACTTCACCATCCATGGATGCAGCAGAGGAGGCAAAGCAGACTGCAATCAACACGCAGGGGCATCTGTTAGGAGAGCACCAGCAGATGCTCATCAATCTCAACACCAGGATGTCGCAGCTCACTGCTATAGTGTTGCAGGCCGTCCTCACACGCCCCTCATCACCCACTGGTGCATCTAAGTATTCCTCTGCCTAAAAAATTTTCCAGGGAAATTTCCAACAGCAAGGGAATTCCTTCTTCAATGTTCTTTGTATTTTTTGTCACACAAGATCTCCCACTTCATCAGTCTTTTCAGTTTGCCCACTGGAGAGCTTTACTGGTGAAAAGACTGGTGTGGATGCATGGGGGTGAACAAACTACGTCCTATGACTGCTTTCTGGAGCTTTTCACGAGGGTCTTTGACCATCAACCTGAGGGAATAGAGGTCAGAGAGAGTTTACTGACAATCCAAAAGGGAGAAAGGAGCATCGTGGAGTATGCACTGGTCTTCCGCACCTTAGCCACCAGCAGTGGCTGGAACAAGCCAGCCTTGAAAGCCACGTTTCACCAGGGTTTGCATCCAGAGGTGCTCAGTGAGCTGGCATGCCATGATGATCATCTCTCTCTGGATTCTCGTATTGACCTGGTCATCCATCTAGATCACCTCATCTGAAAGCAATGCTCACTGCAACTACCTCCTGCTCCCTTTCCCAACACAAGCCCCGTAACTCTGATGGAGGGCTCGTGTACATGACTGCAATGATCAGAGCAAGAGAGAAGAAGATGTGAGGGCCTCTGCTTTTACTGTGGTGAAGCCGGCCATCTGATCTCAAAGTGCCCTACTCAACCCCCATGGGACCGCCAGCCAAGCAAGGCTACCCACCCAACTAACCCAGTGAGTCCAGAAACATCTCGCAACTCACAATCCTTTCAAGTGCCAGTGTTATTAAAGCTACCAAACTCGAGGCATGTGCTTTCTGCATTCACAGACTCGGGGACAGAGGGAAACTTCATAAACAGCACAAGTGTGCAGAAATACCAGTTCACCACCCACGCACTTTTGAGACCAATCAAGCTAAAGACCATCGATGGGGGACCCATAGGTGAGGGATTGGTCTCAACGCACAAGACATCCCTCAAGATTCAAGTAGGAACTATTCACACTGAACAAATATCCCTTCTTGTCACCCCAACTTCACATCACGACCTAATATTAGGATACCCTTGGCTCCAACTCCATGGTCCTCTGACTTCCTGGCAACAACGGGACATTCTTCAGTCATCTCTTTCTTGTTTTCAGAACAGCTTGAATCTTCCCCAACTCATGCTCTCATCCACCTCTGTAAAGCGCCCTCAGCCTGACTCCCTCAACAACGTCCCTGCTTGCTACCTCAACCTAAGGAAGGTATTCAGCAAAGGGAAAGCCTGTGGTCTGCCTCCTCACCGTTCTGATGACTCTGCTATTGAGTCATCCCAGGTACGACTCCTCCTTGAAACCGCATTTACCCTTTGTCCCTGACCAAACAAGCGGCTATAGAGGAATACGTACAAGAAGCCCTGCAGCAGGGGTACATTAGACCCTCGATGTCTCCAGCCTCAGTGGGGTTCTTCTTTGTCGAGAAAAGGTCTCCGGCCATGCATAGACTATCAGAGCCTGAACCAGATCACAGTAAAGTACCCCCATCTACTCCCACTGATACCTTCAGCCCTAGAACAGTTCAGATATGCTAGTCTTCTCAAAACTAGAGCTTCACAGCACCTACAACCTGGTCAGGATTCGTGAGGGTGATGAGTAGAAGACTGCATTTAGCACCACCGCAGGCCATTTTGAGTACTTGGTCATGCCATATGGTCTTTCTTGTGCTCCCAGTGTCTTCCAGTGCCTCGTTAACGATGTACTCAGGGACATGTTGGGGAGGTTCGCCATCGCATACATCAATGACATCTTGACCTACCCCCCAGATGAGAGCATCCACCACAAGCAGGTCTTTCTCACCTGCTCCAGAATCACCTGTATGTTAAGGCAGAAAAATGTGAATTCCATGTCAGCCAGATCTCATTCCTAGGTTACATTATCAGCTCGGAGGAAGTGAGCATGGACCCAGCCAAGGTTACAACCATGACATCATGGCCCACTCCCACTTCCATCAACGAGTTGCAGGGCTTCCTGGGGTTCGCAAACTTCTACCGCCAATTCATCTGCGGGTTCAGCACCATCACAGCCCCTCTCACCACACTCTTGAAGAACGGACCCTGTTGCCTCCACTGGAGTCCTGCAGCCAATCAGGCCTTCAACCAGCTGAAGACGGCTTTTACCACAGTGGAATCCCATCGAGAGAAACTATGACATGGGTATTCGAGAGCTCCTGGCTGTCAAGCTGGCCCTAAAGGAGTGGAGGCATTGGTTGGAGGGCACAGCATACCCATTCACGATCCTGACTAACCACAAGAACCTGGAATACTTAAAAACTGCTAAGCGTTTGAACTCCCGTCAGGCCAGATGGGCTCTATTCTTTACCAGATTTCAGTTCACCATCTTATATCGTCTCGGTTCCAGAAACACCAAAGCTGATGCTCTCTCCCGAGTCAACACATCCTCACCACACTTGGCTGAACCTACCACTATCCTTCCACCCGAATGTTTCCTGCAAGCCATAACCTGGGACATCGATAGAGAGATCAGACAGGCACAACCCACAAGCCCTCCTGAAAACTGTCCACCTGGACTTTTGCACATTCCACCCAAACTTAGAGGCAAACTCATCACCTGGGCACACTCCTCTCCTGCCACAGGACATTCCAGCAGCCATTGCACTTACCAGCAGCTCCAGAACAAGTACTGGTGGGAAAACATGATCTCAGACATCAACCAGTATGGCTCCTCATGTTCCATCTGTGCCCAAGCCAAGGTTCCCAGAGCTCACCCTGCCAGCAAGCTATGTCCTCTCCCAGTACCCCAGCGGCCTTGGTCACACATTGCCACTGACTTCATCACTGACCTACCCCAGTCACAAGACAACACCATCATTCTGGTCATTATCAATAGGTTTTCAAAGACACTCAGACTTATCCCATTACTGGGTCTTCCCACTGCATTTAAAACAGCAGAACTTCTATTCACCCATATTTTTCACAACTATGGCATCCCTGAAGACATAGTCAGTGACCAGAGTCCTCAGTTCATTTCAAGATTATAGTCACAATTCATGGACAGGCCTCTGGGTACATCTCTGGGTATCACCCACAGTCCAACGGCCAAGCATAATGAGCAAACCAAGAGGTGGGCTGCTTCCTTCGCATATTCTGCATGCGGAACCAGAAGGACTGGGTACGATTCGTTCCATGGGCTGAGTATGCACAGGTGGGCTGTTTCCTTCGCATATTCTGCATGCAGAACCAGAAAGACTGGGCACGATTCGTTCCATGGGCTGAGTATGCACAGAATTCTCTCAAGCATTCAGCCTCTCACCTAAACCCGTTCCAGTGCATACTCAGATACCAACCTCTATTTTTCCCGTGGGATGATACCCCTATGTAGATTCCAGCCATAGACTCTTGGTCCTAGAGGAGTCAGCAAATGTGAGAGGAGGTGCATCAAAGATTAAAAAATGTCATTACCAAGTACAAACACTACGCTGATAAACACAGAAGCGCCACCCAGAGTATGCTCCAGGTGATAGAGTATGGGCCTCTATGAAGGACCTCAGAGAACCCAACTCCTGCCAAAAGTTACAAGCCAGATACATCAGCCCGTTCAAGGTTCTACGCAAGATTAACGAGGTTTCATACAGGCTTGAGCTTCCTCCTTCCAGTAAGATGGCTCTCACATTTCACATCTCATGCCTCAAACCTGCTATCCAAGGTCCCCTAGCCTTCGAGAAACCCCCTCCCCAGACATTGAAGGTGAGCTCATCTACCAGGTCAACAAGATCCTCAATTCCTGCTGCAGACAGGGGCAACTCAAGTACTTGGTCAACTGCGAGGGTTACGGCCCAGAGGAATATACTTGGGTCAGCTCAAGGGACATCTTAGACACCCTCCTCACTCAAGAATTCCACAGCCAGAACCCCAATAAACCTGCACCAAGAAAGAGAGGTCGACCCAAGGAAAGAAGTAGCTCGGGGGGAGTGTTTTGTCAGTAATAATGCTGAAAGCTTGAGTTTGGAGCAGCCTCCAAATATGGCCACTCCAGACTACAACTCCCATGAATCACAGCGCCCCTCGTCACCAGAGTTTTAATTACATCACCTGTCTCTAATTATCCTGCAATCACCTTCCCTATATAAACTCAGCTCTCACTCTCAGACTTTGTGAAGTATCATTCTGTGTCCCATACCTAAGTTTACCAAGCCGTTTGTTTCCTGACTGACATTCTGTTAAGACCACTATTTATGTTTACTTTCAACCTCATCTTCTCATCTGCCCTGCACTACTCTGCTGATCGATTGACTTCTGCCCATTTCCTGACTATGATTTCTGCATCAAGATTTGGGTTCATCTGCAGTTTGCACTGTACCTGCTCTCCCCTACATGTGCATCCATAAGTGCCTGCGCTCTGACACTATTCCTAACTCTTTCTATGTGTGAGCTCCTGGAACATGTAAATTTCCCCACCAAGGGATGAATAAAGTTTATCTTATCTTATCTTATCTTACCAGTGGCTTGAGCAGGTAGCCAGCAGATATAAACTTTATGCGGACAAGCACAGAAGGGAAACACCCATGTACTCGCTGAGAAACAGAGTGTGGGTGTCTAGCAAAGACCTGCAAGATCCCAACACATGCCATAAGTTCCATGCCAGATATATAGGCCCCTTCAAAATCCTCCACAGAATTAATGAAGTGTCTTACAGACTAGAGCTCCCACAACACCTACATTCCACATATCATACCTCAAGCCTGCCATTCAAGGACCCCTAGCCACCAATACACCCGCCACTGAACCTCCCTTACCCCTAAAACTCGAAGGGCAACCAGTCTATCAGGTACACAAGATCCTCATAGATATGGCAACCTGGAATATCTAGTAGTAGGGAGGGGTACGGTCCGGAGGAATGCAGCTGGGTGCCTGCCAAAGATATCCTAGATCTGCTTCTCACCCAAGAATTCCATGCCAAACATCCCGAAAAACTAGCAGCCAGGAAAAGAGGTCATCCTAGAAAGGAAAGCACTCCCAGAGTGAGTGCCGGGGGGGTCTGTCAGTAATAGCACCAGTAATCCAAGTTCAGGGCAGCCTCCAAACATGGCCGCCATGAACTACAATTCCCAAGTGCCGCAGCACCCTCCCTCACCCAAATTCTAATCATTGCTACAGCTGTTCCTCATTACCGGCACTACTTAAGAGACTCGGTCAGAAACACCCAGTGTGAAGTATCGCTCAGTGTATCCATACCTGATCATACCGAGCCATTTGTTCCTAGTCTCTGTGGCTTTGACCCTGTTTTCTGTTAATCCCTAACTCTGAACTTTTGCCTTATCTCTAACATACTATCTGTACATTGAGCGACCCTTTGCTTTGCACTGACTTCATCATTTGTCTCATGATTTGGATTTGGCTGCCGGTTTGTGACCCACATGCTCTCCCCTGCAATTGCATCTGGAAGTACCTGCACCCTGACAACGTGTTAGACTTGATCTAATCTAACATTAATGTCCTGGACTAATTAATTATCGATTAAAGCTATTAGTATTACTATTATCTAACATTAGACCTAGACAAGGTTAAATGCAATTGGATTGCAACCATTTAATTTTTAACCCTCTGGGGTCGAAAGCTTCGCCAGCGAAGCTCAGCAGGTTTAGAATGAGTAGGTCATGTATTTAAATAAATATCTTCACGAGTTTTTCATCATAAAAGCATGATAAACATATTGACAGAAACTTTAAACTTTACACTTTCCTATATGCCCACTGCCAAATAATGTTATGGTTTTTAAATTACCTAAATTAGATGAAACATAGAACTTGTCACCTTACTCAGTCACACCGGAGTCGGAGCGCTGAGCGCACACTTACGCATTCATAAAAGACTATGATAACGTCATGATAATCACTTTCACTCTTTCAGTTTCGATTGGCTTCTCTTTCAAGGTGGGAACGCCCACCGTAAACAGGATAAAACCTGCCAGACATAGAACTATTTGGAGGTAAAACTTGTTGCGAGATGGCACATGGATTTTATGCACTTCAGATGATTCAGGACAAAGATTCAATTTCAGGACAGTGAATCAATTCATGATTCAGGACAGCGATTCAGTTCAATCTTGAGAACGGCAACACTGTTGATAAGTGATGCCTTTTTTTTTACTTCGACTAGATCCAGCCAACGATCAACAATCAGTGTAAATATTTATTCTATTTATTATGAGCAGATCGGTTGATATGTGTGATATTTGCTTGTGGCTCTGAACTGAGTAAAATAGTTAATTTCAAAACACACTGAATAGAGTCAAATACCAAGATATAGTCAAATACCAGATAAATGAAGCTGTTGTAAAAAGCAGTTTTAGAACTGTGTTGGAATGTGTGAAAAACATTACCTTACCCATTGTGACTTGACCTGATGGGATTAAGGGATGGCAGTGGGAAGGGTTTTCATCCTTGTCATTGAATGGAATGGAAATTTTTTACACTTCTTATTGAATGCCCCTCCCACTGCCAAACCTTTATTCCAAAACAATAGGGCATACATTATTTGATGGCCAGTTAATTGTCCAAATCAATGCAGCAGATTTAAGTTTTTTGCTTGATACATTCCTGAGACTGAACAAAATCACCTCAAGTGACCGAAACGGTTCGACACAATGGGTAAGGTAATGTTTTTTTAACACATTCCAACACAATTCTAAAACTGCTTTTTACAACATCTTCATTTATCTGTTATTTTTTAAGTACAGTCATGACATACATACTACATATAACTTTGAAAATACTGCTTAGATTTGTTGAAATTGACAACAAAATCAGAGCATGCCAAAGCCAGTAGAGTGCCAGAAAATACCCTCAGATCACAGAGAGTTAATAAATAGGCCTAACTGTTAGGTCTGCCATTGACCCTCTGGGGTCTGAGGGTATTTTCTGGCACTCTAATGATTTTTGGCATGCTCTAATTTTGTTGTCAATTTCAACAAATCTAAGCAGCATTTCAAAGTCATATGACTTTTTTGTATTCAGCACAAGTTCAGCAACAATAATATCTATGTAGTATGTATGTCATGATGGTACTTTAAAAAAAAAAACAGATACAGTGGTGCTTGAAAGTTTGTGAACCCTTTGGAATTTTCTATATTTCTGCATTTATGCAGAAATATAGAAAATTCCAAAGGGTTCACAAACAAGTCCTAAAAGTAGATAAAGAGAACCTAGTTAAACAAATGAGACAAAAATATTATCCTTGGTCATTTATTTATTGAGGAAAATTATCCAATATTACATATCTGTGAGTGGCAAAAGTATGTGAACCTTTGAGGAATATAAGAGTGATCTTATATTCCCCATAAATAATAACAGATGGTATGGATGGTTTATACTGTCTTTTCCTCTTGCAGTGCTTAACTCCAGCTCTGCATCCCCTTGTCCTCCTACTTATTTCCATGGTGATCTTGTGTCTCTTCTCAGTAGCCTTGTGCTGCGCAATTCCATCAGCTGATTGCGGATGTACACAATTAAGCCATAACTGAATGACTCTTCCTGTATTGTTTTAAAAAGTCCCAAAACAAGTAAAAAACACAAAAGTAGGCTTGCCAAAAGCACATCCATCCTAGCATGCAAATGAGTAAGATTAAATACTAAGAAGGGTCTGATTAAACACGATAAAAAGAAACAAAAAATAGTAAGAAAAGTAAGAGCTGCTGAAACTGGCTGCCACTCATGTGGCACTGGAAAAGATACAACATCCCAGTGGACACTTTCCCACACTTGCTCCCATCTTTGGAACCAGGAGTCTACTGCCATGATGTATGAGGGTGAGTCATCCCACAGGAATAATGATAGCTGATACCCAAGGATGCATTGGAAAGGTGTGAGCTGAGTGCTTCATGGAATTTTGGGCATATTCAGCCCAGGGGAGGAATTGCAACCAGTTGTTTTGATACAGAACACCCTTAGGAAGCACCCGATCTCCTGATTGGCGCATTTGGCCATTGGACTGTGGATGGTGTTCTGAGGTTAGACTCACTGATGTCATGGAACAGACAGGAGAGGAGATCAAATGCGCTCAAACCACAGTTTATTAATAATAGGGGAAAGGGGAGTTGGGAGAATGTGTGCGGGTGAAATACAGAGGCAGGGATGGCTGGTGGTGACATCTGAGGTCTCCCATCCAAGCACAGACCAGGCCCAACCCTGCTTAGCTTCTAAGACCTGATGGGCTCTGGCATAGTCAGAGAGCTGTGGCTGCAGGCTAGCAGCAGGGCTGAGCGAGCTGGAGAACAGGCGAAGGTACAAGAGGGGCAGGCAAGAGGCAGAGTCAACAGGACAGAAGGCAGATCAGGTTACCGGGGCTGGAGAGCAGACAGAGTCAAACGGAACAGCACAATATCAGGAGTCAGAGTAGTAGGAACACAGAGCAGGTTATCAGGCTGAGAGTTGCAGACGATCTGACACTGAGGCTAGGGAGAACTGCAGCTTAAATACACCCGGGGGAAGCAGGTGATCGGCAACAGCCAATGACAGTCACTGAAAGTTAATAAGAGGAAGTGAGTGCGGGCGTGGCTGGTAATGCTGAGTGGAGATGTTACCTGAAGAGAGAAGCCCACAGGTAGGACCATGACAGAACCCCCCCTCAAGGGACGGCCCCAGAAGTCCCTAGCCACAGATCACCAAAGACGGGCGGGAGGAGGGGGAATACCGGTGGAGGGTTAGAACTCCTCAGACTGGTCAGTGTTCATAGCCTCCGCACCCTCTTCACCGTCAGAAGAATCGTCATCCCAGGACCCCCACCCAGGATTCGGTTCGGTGTCAGGCTCAGGCGTTGGAGCAGGGGCAGGGTCCGGGAGTAGATCCGCATGGTGAGGACCCCTACGTCAGCCCCGTCGGATGGAGTAGACCGGACCACCGTCGATGAGACGAGGAGGAGGTGCAGCTGGGACCAGCGGGCTCTCGTGTACTGGCTTGATCTTAGAGACGTGGAAGGTGGGGTGCACTCTCATGGACTTGGGCAGTCGGAGCCGGACAGCAGACTGGCTGATTATCCTCTGGACAGGGAATGGTCCGACGAACCGAGGTGCTAGCTTACGAGACTCCACCTGGAGGGGCAGGCCCTTGGAGGGGGCAGAGCTAGCAGGTGGAGTACGGGGGGTTAGAGTGGCGGCCCGTAAGCAGGTCTGGTGGCAGTCCTTGCCCCATTCTCTTATCGCGCCAGTGGCCCAGTCGAGGTGAGGACTGTGTTGGCGGAGCCATGGATAGCCCAGGATGAGAGGTTGGTCGGGGGGAATGGAGCAGGTGAAACTGGATGGTTTTGTGGTGGTTGCCTGACAGAGTCATCAGAACAGGGGCAGTGAGGCGGGCGACGGTGCCAAGAAGATGGCCATCCAGTGCCCTGGCTGGAATGGGAGAGGATAAGTGAAGGCTTTGCAGACCCAACTGGTGCGCAAGCTAGGTGTCCATGATGTTAGCCTCGGTGCCAGAGTAGACCAGGGCGGTCAGGGTGTGGGTGGAATCCAACAGACGAAGACGAACTTGGAGCATAGGTTTCTGGCTGGTGGAGGACTGGATGATCATTGAGCCCAGCCGGACCCCTCCCATGGCCAGTGAGCTCGTCTCTTTTACTGGGCAAGAGGCAGCACGGTGACCGTCACCCCCACAGTACAGGCACAGATTGGAGGTGATCCGACACTGGCGCTCTGCCGGGCTGAGGGAAGCACGGCCGATCTCCATGGGCTCTGCCTGGTCCAGAAGGCTCGGCGGAGAAGCAGCAGGAGACGTAGAAGGGGCTGGGTTACTCTGTGCATTGGTGACTGACTGAGTCTGGTGGGCCCTCTCTCATCGACGGGTCTGGACCCGGCGGTCAATGGCCTCATCGAGTGTCGATGGTTGTTCGTGCGAGACCAATTCGTCCTTAATGTAGTCGGCCAGGCTGTGCAGAAAGGCGTCCACCAGCGCCTGCGTGCCCCACTTGCTGCACCGGGCCAAGGTCCGGAAATCGATCGAGTAGTCAGCCACTGTTTGTCTGCCTTGGCGAATACTCACCAGTCCTCCGGATGCCTCTACTGACAATGAGCCCAGGTCGAAGACCTTAGTCATTTCCGCTGAAAACAAGGTGAAGGAGGCACACGCCAGTGTCCGGCGTTCATACTCAACAGTCCCCCACAGGCGGGCGCGGCCAGTCAGACGAGTGATGATGAAGGCCACCTTCGACGCGAAGGTTCTGGGCTGCAGGTCGAACAGCAACCGGCAACTGGTCAGGAAGGCACGGACTTGGGAGGGGTCACCATCAAAACACTCCGGACTGCCAACCTTGGGTTCCGGGGCCTCAAGTGTAGCAGGAGCACCTCCCAGAGCTGGCACATCAGCGGCGGGTATGACAGGGGCTGATGCAATGAGGGACTGCAGTGGTTGGGCAATGAGCAGCTGGAATGCTTGGTCCAGTCATTGTTGCAGCTGCTGATGACCAAGCTGGATCAGGGCTGCAATGTCAGCAGACATGCAACTGACATCTTCTTCAACGTGCTGCAGCCAGTCTAGGGCAGAGGGTTCAGGCACCAACTCCATGTTGTGGTCAGATTGTTCTGTCATGGAACAGACAGGAGAGGAGATCAAACCACAGTTTATTAATAATAGGGGAAAGGGGAGTTGGGAGAATGTCTGTGGGTGAAATCCAGAGGCAGGGATGGCTGGTGGTGACATCTGAGGTCTCCCATCCAAGTACAGACCAGGCCCAACCCTGCTTAGCTTCTGAGACCTGACAGGATCTGGCATAGTCAGAGAGCTGTGGCTGCAGGCTAGCAGCAGGGCTGAGCGAGCTGGAGAACAGGCGAAGGTACAAGAGGGGCAGGCAAGAGGCAGAGTCAACAGGACAGAAGGCAGATCAGGTTACCGGGGCTGGAGAGCAGACAGAGTCAAACAGAACAGCACAATATCAGGAGTCAGAGTAGTAGGAACACAGAGCAGGTTATCAGGCTGATAGTTGCAGATGATCTGACACTGAGGCTAGGGAGAACTGCAGCTTAAATACACCCAGGGGGAAGCAGGTGATCGGCAACAGCCAATGACAGTCACTGAAAGTTAATAAGAGGAAGTGAGTGCGGGCATGGCCGGTAATGCTGAGCGGAGATGTTACCTGAAGAGAGAAGCCCACAGGTAGGACCATGACAACTGAAACCCCTAGTTTGTCCATGAACTTAGCCCACACCTTGGAAGTGAACTGGGGGTCCCATAATACCAGAAGACATGTGAGAAAAGGATTTTGATTTGAAACTGCTGGTTTCAAATGGGCAGGCCAGGCAAGGGGATGAGCTTTAACGCTTTGGAGAACCAGTTACTGACTACCATGATGACTATGTTTTTCTGAGACTTGGGTAGATCTGTGATAAAATCTATAGCAGATGGGACCAGGATCTTTGAGGTGTAGGCAGCAGAAAGAGTTTACTCATGGGTGGAGCCTGGGGTGCCTTGGCTTGGGCACAGGTGGAGCAGGAGGAGATTAACTTGTTGATCTCAGATATCATGTTCTCCCACCAGTACTTAGTTTGGATGAGCTGATATGCGCATTGACAAGTTTGTGAACCCTTTAGAATTTTCCATATTTCTGCATAAATATGACCTAAAACATTACCAGATTTTCACACAAGTCTTAAAAGTAGATAAAGAGAACCCAGTTAAAGAAATGAGACAAAAATATTATACTTGGTCATTTATTTATTGAGGAAAATGATCCAATATTACATATCTGTGAGTGGCAAAATTATGTGAACCTTTGCTTTCAGTATCTGGTGTGACCCCCTTGTGCAGCAATAACTGCAACTAAATGTTTCCGGTAACTGTTGATTCGTCCTGCATACCAGCTTGGAGGAATTTTAGCCAATTCCTCCATACAGAACAGCTTCAACTCTGGGACGTTGGTGGGTTTCCTCATATGAACTGCTCGCTTCAGGTCCTTCCACAACATTTCAATTGGATTAAGGTCAGGACTTTGACTTGGCCATTCCAAAACATTAACTTTATTCTTCTTTAACCATTCTTTGGTAGAATGACTTGTGTGCTTAGGGTTGTTGTCTTGCTGCATGACCCACCTTCTCTTGAGATTCAGTTCATGTACCAATGTCCTGACATTTTCCTTTAGAATTCACTGGTATAATGCAGAATTCATTGTTCCATCAATGATGGCAAGCCGTCCTGGCCCAGATGCAGCAAAACAGGCCAAAACCATGATAGTACCACCACCATGTTTCACAGATGGGATAAGGGTCTTATGCTGGAATGCAGTGTTTTCCTTTCTCCAAACATAATGCTTCTCATTTAAACTAAAATGTTCTATTTTGGTCTCATCCATCCACAAAACATTTTTCCAGTGGCCTTCTGGCTTAACCATGTGATCTTTAACAAACTGCAGATGAGCAGCAATGTTCTTTTTGGAAAGCAGTGGCTTTCTCCTTGCAACCCTGCCATGCACACCATTGTTGTTCAGTGTTCTCCTGATGGTGGAATGATGAACATTAACATTGGCCAATGTGAGAGAGGCCTTCAGTTGTTTAGAAGTTACCCTGGGGTCCTTTGTGACCTCGCCGACTATTACACACCTTGCTCTTGGAGTGATCTTTGTTGGTCAGCCACTTCTGAGGAGGGTAACAATGGTCTTGAATTTCCTCCATTTGTATACAATCTGTCTGACTGTGGATTGGTGGAGTCCAAACTCTTTACAGATGGTTTTGTAACCTTTTCCAGCCTCATGAGCATCAACAATGCTTTTTCTGAGTTCCTCAGAAATCTCCTTTGTTCGTGCCATGATACACTTCCACAAACATGTTGTCAAGATCAGACTTTGATAGATCCCTGTTCTTTAAATAAAACAGGGTGCCTACTCACACCTGATTGTCATGCTGTTGATTGAAAACACCTGACTCTAATTTCACCATCAAATTAACTGCTAATCCTAGAAGTTCACATACTTTTGCAGTTCACAGATATGTAATATTGGATCATTTTCCTCAGTAAATAAATGACCAAGTATAATATTTTTGTCTCATTTGTTTAACTGGGTTCTCTTTATCTACTTTTAGGACTTGTGTGAAAATCTGATGATGTTTTAGGTCATGTTTATGCAGAAGTATAGAAAATTCTAAAGGGTTCACAAACTTTCAAGCACCACTGTATGCACTACAGCGCACACATAACCAATCTGTTAATAATAAATAGAAGAAATATTTACACTTACTCGAGTTGATCTTCAGCTGGATCAAGTCGAAGTAAAAAAGGCACCGCTCATCATCAGTGTCACAGTTCTCAAGATTGAATTGAATTGCTGTCCTGACTCATGAAATGAATCATGAATTGAACCACTGTCCTGAATCATCCAAAGCGCATAAAATCCGCGTGCCATCAAGTTTTATGTCACAAGTTTTACCTCCAAATAACCTAAACTATGGCTGACAGATTTTATCCTGTTTACGGTTGGCGTTCCCACCTTGAAAGAGAAACCAATCGAAACTGAAAGAGTGAAAGTGATTATCATGACGTTACCATGTGAATAGTCTTTTATGAATGCATAAGTGCATGCTCAGCGCTCTGACTCGGGTGTGACTGAGTAAGGTGACAAATTCTATGTTTCATCTCATTTAGGCAATTTAAAAACCATAACATTATTTGGCAGTGAGCACATAGGAAAGTGTAAAGTATAAAGTTTCTGTCAATATGTTTATCATGATGATGATAAAACTTGTGAAGATATTTATCTAAATACATGACCTACTCATTCTAAAATTGTCAAGCTTCACCGGCAAAGCTCTCGACCCCAAATGGTTAATATTATAATAGAGCAATAAATCTAAAAATTAGACTTTTACAGTTAGGTTGCTGTACGTCAATAGGCCTAATATTATTGGTCTATATTTCACCCATGATCTTGTTTTAGATGATGATGATTTTCAGATCTATATTCGATAATATTTTTGTACTAATATAAATTAAAACTAATAATCCCAATGCACCATATTATCAGTGACTTGTGCAAAATACAGACATATAATCAAAGCTAAATTCATTTGCTTTGTTATTCGTGTTTGGAGTCCTTACATGCATGTGCTGTGATTGCGCTCTGAGCAGAAACAGGTTTATAGTGAAATAGTCCTTGCGGTGCGCGCTGCTTGCTCAGAGGGCAAATGCGGGAAGATGAGAGTGACAGTTTGAGGACTGCCAAGTATGAATGCATGCAGACGTGACATAATGAAGCATTGTATTAAACTGTTTAACTTTTCAGAAAAAAAACTTTTCAGACCTTTTAAGAAGTTTAAGATTTGCTTACTTTAGTTCGACCAAGATGGCAGCGCATGAACAATGCGAGGCTCAGCGTCTCTCCAGATTTTGTGAATTAGCGGTGTTTTATCTGCTCCTTACTGGACTGTTCATTCAGTACAGCACTGCTTTAACATCTTACAGCAGACAGGAGCTCTTGGACATTGAATCACGAAACTCCAACAGCTTTATCGTCAATCTTCGACTCATCCCGGAGATCTCCAGAACACCGGAGGCTGCTCACTCTTTCCAGGCGGGCGGAAGTGTTCGCAGACGGCATTGGGCCCATAAACAAAGGTGGGGTAAGCGAGGGGGGCTACGAGTCAAGCTAAGGCTAACACCGCATCGGCTCCCTTTATCCAGCATTTTCCATGCTAATGTCCGGTCTCTGGCAAACAAAATGGATGAACTACAACACTGCATCACCAAAAATAAACAGATTATGGATTCCAACGTCATGATCTTTACAGAGACATGGCTAAACAGCAGTTTTCTGGACAGTGCTATTGAGTTAGCAGGACGCCACACTCACTGTGCAGATAGGACTGTAGATGACTCCAGTAAAATCAGAGGCGGAGGTTTGTGTATTTATATACATAGAGCTTGGTGTACAAACTCTGTTATCACCAAGACACACTGCTCACCTTACGTGGAGTTTCTCGTGGTTAAATGTTGACCTTTTTATCTTCCAAGAGAACTCACATCAGTTATAGTTACTGCTGTATATACACCACCAGACGCTAATGCTAAGCTTGTAATGGGAGAATTGCATGCAGCCATTAGCATGGATTAAAGCAAAAAAAATATATTTGACTGAAAATTTACGGGGGGTGGATTTCGATGAAATTCTAGGGGGGGGGTTATGGGTGGATTTCGATGAAATTCTACGGGGGGGGTTATGGGTGGATTTCGATGAAATTCTACGGGGGGGGGTTATGGGTGGATTTCGATGAAATTCTACAGGGGGGGTTATGGGTGGATTTCGATGAAATTCTGAGAATGATTAACTTAGAACTGATAACTTTATTATCAATTAATTAATGGATTAATATATTCAATTTATTGCACTTTCTTTCTATTGCTTCCGTATATTATTTTTTTGTGGCAAACCACACAAATGCAAGCACCTGGAATGTTTAGTTTTTTGCACCATGAACTAAATGGCTTTCCGTTTTCACCTATTTCGTACAGCCAAGCCCACCTCCACTTGTTTTACACCTTTATCGATGGCAGACACATCAGTGCCTTCTTTCATGTAAAGCGCATCCATGCTACCGAAACCGAAAGCAGAATGACATGCTCCTCTATGCTCGACGTCAATATAAAAAAAAGTTTGGATCTTCGCTTACATTAAAATTAAAATTATAATTTGACCTTTGTGTTGAATACGACTTCAAAAACAATTCAAGATTTTATTAAGAGAAATATTGTGGCCAACACGAGTGTTAAGTTACCTAAAAGATCGCGTGAAGTTGGCTGCTATCTACTTTGCGTTCGTTCTCATTTTCCTCCATCATTTCATAGGCCAGAAACAGATGTTTTGACATAATTTAACTTAGTAGGCTATGATTATTATTTAACCGTAGTCTTCTAGATATTTTGACTGTTTGGGGCATTGAACGCTGGTGTATGATTTTCAGGGAATAAAGTTTAGCGCATGTCGGAACATCATTGCGCTCGCAGCCTCCAACTCCTCAAACGTCCTTTAAATTGTGATATAACGTAGGCTATAAGGCACAGTTCTAACATACCTTACACATTGGCCTAACGAAAATAATAATTGTTGGGGCGTCTGCTGATTTGTTAGTTATAAATTTAGGTCTAATTACTTCTGACAGTCTGCAAGCATTGCACCGTCGGGTCTTCAAGTCTGGCTGAAGCAGAGGAGCGGGCTTTCCGGGGTTTATTTTTTCGTTTTTTTTTTAACATGCTCTATTTCTATATGTACAGGTTTGAACTAAGTAATTTTGGCAAGATTTAATTTAATACAAAACAGAAATGGTCAGACACAAGCACGCCAAGCACATGGGAATGTATTTTGCCAATTTTGACAGCGCATGTTTTTTTAATGCCGCACCGTAGACAGCGAACGTTTAAACATGATCAAACATAGGAAATGAACGACACAAAGCATGGCTCAAAAACAAAAAAGTTAAATAAACCCTGCTGATAGTTGATGGTGTTGCAACACATCAGTGTTATAACCCAATCTCTACCCAACCACCCGTCATTTTAATTCTCCTCAGATCAGCACCGACCTCACATTTGGCCTTGGGAGAGTTCAGTTGACGGAAATCCATCACACGACGGAAAACTTTAACCCATGCATTAGCAAACAGCAGGAAATGCACCCAGAGGCTGCCTTTATTTTTGCGGGTGACTTTAATCACTCCAACTTGAAGACAGTACTTCCCAGACTGCATCAACATGTTACCTGCCACACAAGAGGAAATAAGAACTGGATCATGTTTACTCCAACATAGCTGGAGCTTACAAAGTTACACCCCTCCCCCACATAGGACAGTCAGACCACCTTTCTCTGTTTCTCACCCCCTAAGTACTCACCACTCATCCAACGTGTGAAACCCATACTGAAGACAATAAAAGTGTGGCCAGAGGGGACAGACTCTGTGCAGCAGGACCAGTTCAAACACACAGACTGGAATATGTTTGCCATTCAAGCAACCTGTCACTCCCACACAGACATCGAGAACTACACTTTCTCTGTACTGCACTACATCTCCACCACCATAGATAGCGTCACCACCCAGAAATTGATCACCTTGTACCCAAATCAGAAACCCTGGATGAACAGAGATGTCTGTCTACTGCTGAAAGCCCACAACACTGCCTTCAGATCAGGAGATGTACAAGCCTACAGAGCTGACCTGAAGCGTGGCATCAAGAAGGCTACAAACAGAATTGCTACAAACATAAGGTTGAGAAGCACTTCTCCAACTCCAACCCCCAACGTATGTGGCAAGGCATTCAGGTCATCAGTGACTACAAGTCCAACAACCCTTCCCTCCCATCCTCTGATATCTCCTTTCTCAATGAGCTCAACAATTTCTATGCTTGGTTTGAGAAGGACAACCAGGAGCCTGCATCCAGGGCAAGGCTGACTATAGACCACCAACCCCTAACACTCTCCCCCACTGATGTCAAAGCAGTGCTGAGCAGGAGCAATTCATGCAAAGCTGCAGGCCCTGATGGCATCCCTGGACGTGTGCTCAAAACATGTGCTGGGGAGCTGGCGGGGGTCCTGATGGACTTATTCAACATGCCTTTGGCCCAAGCTGTTGTTCCGACCTGCTTAAGACAACCTCCATCGTGCCAGTACCAAAACACTCCACTCCAGCATGTCTCAATGACTACCGCCCAGTAGCACTCACCCCTATCATTACAAAGTGTTTAGAGCAGCTGGTCCTAGCACATCTCAAATCCTGTCTTCCCTCCATGCTGGACCCCCACCAATTTGCCTACCGCAAGAACAGGAGCACAGAAGATGCAGTCTCCATAGCACTGCAGTCTGTCCTCTTGCACCTGGACAATGGCAACACATACGCCAGAATGCTGTTCATAGACTTCATTTCAGCATTTAACACTGTCATCCCCTCTAAGCTCATCACCAAACTCACAGATCTGGGCATCAGTGCTCCCATCTGCAATTGGTTGTTGGATTTTCTAACGAACAGGCCCCAACATGTTCATTTGGACCATCACTGCTCCTCCACCCTCATCCTAAACACTGGCATACCACAAGGCTGTGTGATGAGCCCATTCCTCTACTCCCTTGTTACTCATGACTGCAGACCTGTACATTACACTAACACCATCATCAAGTTTGCGGATGACACCACAGTGATAGGCCTCATCAAGGACAACGATGAGTCAGCCTACAGGGAGGAGGTGGACCACCTGGCTGTGTGGTGCAGTGAGAACAACCTGCTGTTCAATACCAATAAGACCAAGGAGCTCATCGTGGACTTCAGGAGGAATGCTGACAAGCACACACCCATCCATATCAATGGTGCAGCAGTGGAGCATGTGACCAGCTTCAAATTCCTGGGGATTCACATCTTGCAGGACCTCACCTGGACAACCAACTGCTCCAACCTAGTCAAGAAGGCTCACCAGCATCTCTTTTTCTTGAGGACTCTGAAGAAAAACCATCTCTCTTCAGACATCCTGGTGAACTTCTACCGCTGTACCATCGAGAGCATTCTAACCAACTGTATTACAGTCTGGAATGGGAAATGCTCTGTTTCGGACCAGAAGGCACTGCAGAAGATGGTGAAAATCGCCCAGCGTGTCATGGGAGCCTCACTTCCTGCTATTGAGGACATCTACAGGAAACGATGTCTCAGGAGAGCCATAAACATCAACAAAGACTCCTGCCATCCAGCACACAAACTGTTCACTCTCCTGCCCTCTGGAAGGTGCTACAGGAGCCTTCGGACCAAAACTACCAGGTTCAGGAACAATTTTTTTCCTTCAGCTGTCTCACTGTTGAACCCCCCCACACACACACACACACACACACTCACCAACCCCCCCCCCATCAAACTGAATTGACTTCAACTGACTTCACTGCACTATCACCATTTGCACTACTGTTTATTCATACCGCATTTTGTATATACTGCAAATATCTATATTATATCATACCATTGCATTATAGTACATTCATATCACACATTTGTACATACTGTAAATATCATATCATTATACTATTCCATATCCTGCAATTTCTGTACATTTCTATTTGTATATTACACTTATGTTATTTACTGCTATGCACTTCTGGTTAGATACAATCTGCATTTCGTTGCCTTGTACCTGTGACATGTGCAATGACAAAGGTGAATATAATCTAATCTTTATTTTGAGAAAGTTATCTACCTTGCATAGTTGCCCAGTATGGCTAAATTTTCATGATGGATTCTTTGTCTATAGTGATGTGCACAAAATTGCCCTACATGCACAGAAAAATTGCCCACGATAATCATTGGCCCTGTCCTCTTGGAAAGTTAGCTGGATACACACACACACACACGTAAACAGAGAGCAGACCCATACCCAGCCTTTGGGAGCCTTTTTCTGCCAATAAATGCTACATTGCCAGCTACTCACAGTTGTTTTTATTTTTTGTTTTCCTTTGTATTTTTATGACATGCTTTTGTTTATTTTTCTCAGTGAATAAAAACAATCTTTTTAGATGGCAAGAATCACGTTGCTATGACAACAGATACTGTTTACAGATATCTGTGTCTGTACTGTGTATGCGTTATCTAGCCGAGTGAGATTTAAACTTCATAAAAATGAAATCTGTTGATTTGCATATTTTATTGTTAGTAAAAGGCACATGGTTACAGAAAATTTCTCATTAGATTTTAAGAATTAGAAGCCTTTATTTGTCACACATACAGCACAGTGAAATTCTTTCTCTGCTTTTAACCCATCTGAAGCAGTGAATACACGCACACACACACATATTCACATATTCGGTTTCAGCACAAATGGCTGTGCCTACGTAAGCCTATTTTTAACAATATCATAACTTATAAAATGGATAAATTATTGTTGTTGTAAAAGTTTATTTTTAATTTAAAGATAGACTGCCTTTCAGCTTTTTCAAGTGTAGGTCATAAAAATAATTTTCCCTGACACCCAATTATTTTTGTTTAGTGGACCGAAAGCTACTGAATTCGAATCACAGACTTCCAATTTTATTTTATTTCTTTTTTTAACAGAACAATTAATGAATTTAGGGCCACATTGTCCTAAGGTCTCTGCTATTATTTCCTGCTTCAACATGACCCAATTCAAGATACTATGTCATGCATCATGTGGTGGGCTTTCCCCATTCATGCAAGGCACTGTGGGATACAAATTTGAAACAGGAGAGAAAAATGGAGGACGTGAGTGTGCAAATGAAACATGAAAGACCGACTACCGTAACAGGAAGAGAGAAGAAAAGACATTATGTTGGAAAGGAAACACAGGACCAAACTAATAAATATTAGCAAAAGTCAGCAAGCACCTCGGTGTGATCAGCTGTTCATTTAGCAACAAGATGATGCAACTGTTAGTGCATGGTCAAGGTGAACCTGTGCATGCACACATGGACTTCCTTTGTCTGCTTGACTTCGCAAAGCGAGCAATTTCATGCACATTATTTGCTCGAGAATCCTCTCAAATAAATATATATGATATACTGAATACAAAGTTTAAAAATCTGTAACAACAAATTGTGCAAATTAATATTTAATTAGTATCAATTATGTTAATTAGGTAAAAACATTACATCGGTACACTCTCTTCTTCAAAGTTTCACCAAATGGCTTTATTTGTGTAATATAAAGCTGATCTTAACTCTCATTTACACATCAGAAAGAAGGAGAAATCAGTGTTAATTACAATTACAAATTACAAATACAATTATAAAAAAATGCATCAATAAGCATTGAATGTCATTCACATCTACCATTCTCTATCAAAATAAAGTGATAAAAGAATATTTCTAATACCCTCTTTGTGCTCTGTAGGCCTTCATGTTTCTCAAAAGTAGGGCCTACTAGTGTTTAAATGAAAGAATATAAATTATATTTCAATTAATATTCAGCTTTCAAGGCTAACCTCCAAAAAACCTTGAGCCACAGCCAATAAACAATTCCATTTAACTGAACTTAAAATGACACTCGTGTTTCTAACTTCCAGTTTTTTTTTTTTTAATATTATTCCGACCACGAAGATCTCAATATTTTTTATCAAAATAACTACAGTTATATTCTAAAATACTTATTTATTTACATGAATCAATTTGATTTGAAAAAATACGTCAGTAAAGCTATGAAAACTTACTTCAAAGTCTCCCATGAATCATAACTAGCTGAGGGAAAGTTTTGCTGAATACTTTATCAGAAGCAATGAGAACTAGAGAACATCCATATAAAGGTTATCTGATTGATATTCACAAGTAATCCAGTCGGAAGCCAATCAGAAGAGAGCCTGACCACCTTCCTGTGACTCAAAAAGCACCGGCCATTTCCTGACGTCATGTGAGCAGAGTTTTTACTCTGTTGTACCAACTTCAACCTGCCGTTACTCCCAAAGTACTGAACAGATCTTAACAAGATTAATTTATTTGGAAAGCAGAGATTATAAGCTTTTTTACTGATAGTTTTCATGATAGAAAATGTTCAAGAGTTAAGCAATGACAGATTTGGAAACTTAAATGCACAATTTTCACAGCACGGCCAGCAAGCATCTGATATGCCTAGCAAGATAAAGGCGGCACAGTGGTGCCATGGCTGTCACCTCACAGCAAGAAGTCACTGGGTTCGAACCCAGAAAGGCTAACTGGGGCCTTTCTGTGTGGAGGTTGCATGTTCTCCCTTGCCTGCGTGGGTTTTGTCTGGGTGCTCCGGTTTCCTCCCACAAGTCAACTAGCTACTATAAATTGCCCATAGATGTGAATGTGAGTGTGAATGGTTGTTCATCTCTGTTTTAGCCCTGCAATAGATCGGCGAACTGCCTTGAGTGTTGCCCAAAGTCAGCTGGGACTGGCTCCAGCTTCCTCTGCAACCCTGATAGATAAGCGATATAGATAATGGATGGATGGATGGATGGTGCAAGATAGAATTGAGTCATGTTTACATTTAGTGAGCTCTGGGTGACGAATCAGTCATTCAAAGAGACACTCCATTAGGTCTGGTTAGTTGCTATAGCAGTTATCAGTAGCTTTATTCAGAAGCTGTATCATTTAAAGCTGCTATGTTTTGCCCAAATCAAAAAAGGAAAGACAATCATACTTTACACATGTTCTAATCCCTTTTAGTGTGATAATTTATTGACAGAAGTGTTGTGAGATATCAACAAGTCTACATAGCTCTACATGACACTCAAGTATTATATAAAATTTGTTTCACTGATAGTCCTCAATGAAACAACAGTGTCAAGTTTAGTATTTTCCAGCTCTCACCTAATTTAAATATAGTTAACTCAGTGTGACTCTTCATAACTGCCAGAGAAAAACTCTGGTATATACTCCCCTCCAAAAGTAGACTTTAGTAGGGGACTGTATGTCATCATCATATCCCAAGACACATACCTCACATAGCAGGAGATTACAGCGTGTAAATACCAGACATCTGATCTGATATCCTTTGTGAACTCGGAAGGAATTCTAACCATTGTGGTTTTCATGATGGCACTTCACGAGACTACTGGTTCATAGTGTAGCATACAGAATCTATTTTACAATGTTATTTCTGACTGCAATAATCATAAAGGCCTTTTAAAGCCTTTTAAATAAAGCTAGCCAGTGTTTCATGGGGGCCTAATAACTCTTACCTGTTCACCAAATCAATACATGAGCCATTGTTGAGGCATGGCACACTGATACACTCATTGATATCCACTTCACAGCTGATGCCTTCAAATCCAGGAACACACTCGCATGTATATAACCCCACATAGTCATGGCATGTAGCACCATTCTGACATGGAGTCTCGTCACACTCATTGATCTCAACTTCACAGTTCAATCCTGCAATTAAAAAAAAAATCATATCATACATCAAATCAAAAAGGAAATCATATAGAAAAATTAGATTCCAATTACAACAATGAAAAAAAGGGTTTTTTAAACCAAATAAAAATATTTAGTTGTTTATTTTATGAATTCTGCATTATTGAGGTATTTCACCTGACATCACAGGGTCACGTGACGCCCTGGTGTCCGCCATTTTGAACGTCAAGCTACATACTAACGCTGCAGACAGAGAGGGAGAACCAGCTTGAAAAAAACGTGTTACAGACACCTAGAATAGATTAATTTGTCAGTAAGCACTCTATAAATAACCATGGTGTTTGCTTGTTGTGCTGTGGGCTGCCACAACAGACAGGGACAGCGTGCAGGACGCTCCTTTTACCGGTTTCTAGTGATGGGAATTTCGGCTCTTTTTCGGGAGCCGTCTCTTTTGGCTCTTCTTACTATAAGGAGCCGGCTCTTTCGGCTCCCAAACGGCTCCTGAGATTTTATTTTTGATTTAATTGCTGCAATTAACTAGTTAATTAATTACATTATTATTTATATTTTATCAATAGGATATTTTCCATTTTATTTTTTAGTTTTTGTAGCCATTGTAAAGCTTTGTAAAGTATAGCAGTGTAACAATATTCTAGCTATAGAAATAAAACTTACTTACCAATTAATAAATTATTTTCTCACAAACATAATGCAAAACTGTGTTATATTACCAATATAAAATACACAGCTGATTTTCCCCTCCTCAGGTGCCTCACAGACTCCTCTCCCCTGCGCTCCACAGCTTTAAGCATTACACCAATTTTCGTATTTTCGCAGCTGTGAATGACATCAACCCCCCCAACCAAAAAAAGTAGGCGTACACCATGCTACTTTTTTTCCTTCGAATGGTAATAGACAACACAAAGACGCAATCGGACAGTAACTTTTTTTGTGAAAGTCTCTCTCTCTGAGGCACCTAAGGACAAAAAACTAATTCGGCTCCCCAACTCGGCTCCTACCAAAGAGCCGGCTCCCGTCGTTCACTTCAATCCGGCTCTTTGAACCGGATCGTTCGCGACTGACACATCACTACCGGTTTCCTACTGACCCAGACAAGAGGGCCAAATGGATTGCAGCTGTGAAGAGACAGGATTGGGAGCCAACAGAGTACTCCAGACTTTGCAGTGATCATTTCATTTCAGGTTAGTTTATCAGTTAACGCAATTTTGATAAAATATATAGCAAAAAGTAAATGGGTCAGTGTTTGTTAACCCATCTGAGCAGTGAAACAAGGCAGTGTTAATTTGTCTAGGGTTGCATGTAGCAGACATCAGACATAAAACGCAATAACAGAGGCTAGAAAGAAACGGGACACAGAAATAAATAAACAGGGCTCCATACCAAGGCTGGGTACAGTGTTTGTGATAAAAGACAGATCCAATTTAACACGAATCACAGCTTACTTTCTTGTTAAAATGTGCAAAGGTCTCCACCATCTCATACCGCCTTGCACTGAAGGACTTAAGCGTGCCGTCCAAAATGGCTGCGTCACGTGACTTGGTCATGTGGGTGAAATACCTCAATTGAGAAACTGTTATTCTATAGCATGCAAAGACATCCCATAAAATGGTATTCTTCCAAACTTTGTGGCAACAGTTTGGGAAGGCCTACATATAGGGGTAATGGTCAGGTGTCCACAAACTTTAGTCATATAAAGTATTACTTAACAAACCACTTTTTGGACAAAATACATAATAAAGGCTGCTGGGATTTGCATGCAAGCAAAGAAGCAAGTGTGACAAAGTGTCCAGAAGAACTCTAGCAGATACTCAGCCTGAAACTACTAATGTTTTTTTAAGCAATGTTTTGTCACACCAAATATTGTGTAAGTTTAGTTTATTACTGATTACTGCTCTTTATAGTATTTTTAAGGTCTCATATTCTGTCAGTCATGTTCAGCTTACTATTTTAAATTGTATGTGAAAATACATGTATCTTATCTTGACCTTGATCGTGAGCAGTCTAAATACAGATGTGGACAAATTTGTTGGTATCCTTACAGCTCACTGAAACAATGCTTTATTCCGCCTGAAAAGTGATGAAATTAAAAGCAATTTTCTCATGTATGCTTGCATGCCATAGAGTAAAGCAAAAAAAAGTGTGAAAAGGAATTGTTTATTTTACAAAGATATTCCAAAATAGCCTGGACAGATTTGTTGGTACCCCTAGAAAAGATTATAAATAACTAGAGCACAGTGATATTTCAAACTAATTATTTAACCTTAATTAGCATCACAGGTGTCTTCAGGGGGCGGCACGGTGGTGTAGTGGTTAGCGCTGCCGCCTCACAGCAAGAAGGTCCTGGGTTCGAGCCCCGGGGCCGGCGAGGGGCTTTCTGTGTGGAGTTTGCATGTTCTCCCCGTGTCCGCGTGGGTTTCCTCCGGGTGCTCCGGTTTCCCCCCACAGTCTAAAGGCATGCAGGTTAGGTTAACTGGTGACTCTAAATTGACCGTAGGTGTGAATGTGAGTGTGAATGGTTGTCTGTGTCTATGTGTCAGCCCTGTGATGACCTGGCGACTTGTCCAGGGTGTACCCCGCCTTTCGCCCGTAGTCAGCTGGGATAGGCTCCAGCTTGCCTGCGACCCTGTAGAAGGATAAAGCGGCTAGAGATAATGAGATGAGATGAGGTGTCTTCAATCTTATAATCAGTCATTCAGTCTATTTAAATGGAGAAAAGTCATCACTTTTGATATCATCATGTGCACCACACTGAACATGGACCAGAGAAAGCAAAGGAGAGAGTTGTTTGAAGAGATCAGAAAGAAAATTACAGATATGCATGTCAAAGGCAAAGACTATAAAACCATCTCCAAGCAGCTTGATGTTCCTGTCATTATAGTTACAAATATTATTAAGAAGTTTAAGTTCCATGAGACTGTAGCCAACCTTCACGGACATGGCCACAAGAAGAAAATCGACCACAGATTGAACGGAAGGATAGTGCCAATGGTAGAAAACGAGCCAAGGACAGCTTCCAAAGAGATAAAAGCTGAACTCCAAGATCAAGGTACATGAATGTTTGATTGCACTATCCATCACTTTTTGAGTGACAGTGAGTTCAATTGAAGGACTCCATTGTTGAAAGAAAAACTTCAAAAAAGCCAGACTGGAATTTACTAACATGCATATTGACAAGCCATAATTCTTCTGGGAACATGTCCTTTGGACAGATGAGACAAAACTCAAGCTTATTGGCAAGTCACATAAGCTCTATGTCCATAGAAGAAAAAGTGAAGCTTTCAAAGAAAAGAACACCATACCTACTGTGAAACACAAAGGAGGCTTGGTTATGATTTGGGGCTGTTCTACTGCATCTGGCATGGGGTGCCTTGAATCTATGCAGGACACAATGAAATCTCAAGACTAAGAAGGCATTCTGGAGTGAAACAAGATACCCACTGTCAGAAATCTCTGTCTCAGGTCATGGGTTCTCCAACAGGATAAAGACCCAAAACACACAGCTAAAAGCACCTAAGAATGGTGAAGAACAAAACATTGGACAATTCTGAAGTGGCCTTCTATGAGCCCTGATATGAATCCTATCAAACATCTCTGGAAAGAGCTGAAACATGCAGTGTGAAGATGGCACCCTTCAAACCTGAGATAGCTAGAGCAGTTTGTTCAGGGAGAGTGGGCCAAACTACCTGTTGGCAGTTGCAGAAGTCTCATTGAGAGTTACAGAAATCGCTTGTTAGCAGTGATTGCTGCTAAAGGTTGTCTTGTCTCATCTCATCTCATTATCTGTAGCCGCTTTATCCTGTTCTACAGGGTCGCAGGCAAGCAGAGGTGGAAAAACCTGGGTGCAGAAAGTAAAAACCCTGCCATATTTTTGCTCCAGCCAATTCAATGAACCAGCTGATCCTAATTACCACATCCCCTAAGCCAGGTTGATGAGCCAATTGGTGAAATCACCTGTGTTGAGAGCACAGGCAGAAGGAAAACCAAAGCAGGACTTTTACTTTGTCAATCCAGTTTTTCCACCTCTGCAGGCAAGCTGGAGCCTATCCCAGCTGACTACGGGCGAAAGGCGGGGTACACCCTGGACAAGTCGCCAGGTCATCACAGGGCTGACACATAGACACAGACAACCATTCACACTCACATTCACACCTACGGTCAATTTAGAGTCACCAGTTAACCTAACCTGCATGCCTTTGGACTGTGGGGGAAAACGGAGCACCCGGAGGAAACACACGCAGACACGGGGAGAACATGCAAACTCCGCACAGAAAAGCCCTCGCCGGCCATGGGGCTCAAACCCAGACCTTCTTGCTGTGAGGCGACAGCGCTAACCACTACGCCACCATGTCGCCCCGCTAAAGGTTGTGAAACAAAATATTAAGTTAAGGGTACCATCATTCTTGTCAATGGCATTTTCATTTGTTTTGTGATGTAAAATATTCAGTTGAATCAAAAATCAAAAGTAAAGTCTGATTTGTGTTAAACATGGAATAAACAGTGTCAGTAACGGTGCTGAAAACACAAGTTTGGAGCAGCCTCCAATCATGGCCGCTCCGGACTACAAGTCCCAAGAGTCACAGTGCCCTCTGTCACCTGACTATTAATTACACCTGTCTCTCACCCGGCAATCACTTAGCATGCACACACACACACACACACACATATATATATATATATATATATATATATATATATATATATATATAGTGGTGCTTGAAAGTTTGTGAACCCTTTAGAATTTTCTATATTTCTGCATAAATATGACCTAAAACATCATCGGATTTTCACACAAGTCCTAAAAGTAGAGAAAGAGAACCCAGTTAAACAAATGAGACAGAAATATTATACTTGCTCATTTATTTATTGAAGAAAATGATCCAATATTACATATCTGTGAGTGGCAAAAGTATGTGAACCTTTGCTTTCAGTATCTGGTGTGACACCCTTGTGCAGCAATAACTGCAACTAAATGTTTGCAGTAACTGTTGATCAGTCCTGCACACCGGCTTGGAGGAATTTTAGCCCATTCCTCCATACAGAACAGCGTCAACTCTGGGATGTTGGTGGGTTTCCTCACATGAACTACTCACTTCAGGTCCTTCCACAACATTTTGATTGGATTAAAGTCAGGACTTTGACTTAGCCATTCCAAAACATTAACTTTATTCTTCTTTAACCATTCTTTGGTAGAATGACTTGTGTGCTTAGGGCTGTTGTCTTGCTGCATGGCCCACCTTCTCTTGAGATTCAGTTCATGGACAGATGTCCTGACTTTTTCCTTTGGAATTCGCTGGTATAATTCAGAATTCATTGTTCCATCAATGATGGCAAGCCATCCTGGCCCAGATGCAGCAAAACAGGCCCAAACCATGATACTACCACCACCATGTTTCACAGATGGGATAAGGTTCTTATGCTGGAATGCAGTGTTTTCCTTTCTCCAAACATAACGCTTCTAATTTAAACCAAAAAGTTCTATTTTGGTCTCATCCATCCACAAAACATTTGTCCAATAGCCTTCTGGCTTGTCCACATGATCTTTAGCAGACTGTAGACAAGCAGCAATGTTCTTTTTGGAGAGCAGTGGCTTTCTCCTTGCAGCCCTGCTATGCACACCATTGTTGTTCAGTGTTTTCCTGATGGTGGACTCATGAACATTAACATTAGCCAATGTGAGAGAGGCCTTCAGTTGCTTAGAAGTTACCCTGGGGTCCTTTGTGACCTCGCCGACTATTACACGCCTTGCTCTTGGAGTGATCTTTGTTGGTCGCCCACTCCTGGGGAGGGTAACAATGGTCTTGAGTTTCCTCCATTTGTACACAGTCTGTCTGTCTGTGGATTGGTGGAGTCCAAACTCTTTAGAGATGGTTTTGTAATGTTTTCCAGCCTGATGAGCATCAGCAACACTTTTTCTGAGGTCCTCAGAAATCTCCTTTGTTCGTGCCATGATACACTTACACAAACATGTGTTGTGAAGATCAGACTTTGATAGATCCTTGTTCTTTAAATAAAACAGGGTGCCCACTCACACCTGATTGTCATCCCATTGACTGAAAACACCTGACTCTAATTTCACCTTCAAATTAACTGCTAATCCTAGAGGTTCACATACTTTTGCCACTCACAGATATGTAATATTGGATCATTTTCCTCAATAAATAAATGACCAAGTATAATATTTTTGTCTCATTTGTTTAACTGGGTTCTCTTTATCTACCTTTAGGACTTGTGTGAAAATCCGATGATGTTTTAGGTCATATTTATGCAGAAATATAGAAAATTCTAAAGGGTTCACAAACTTTCAAGCACCACTGTATATATACACACACACACACACACACACACACACATTTTATATACAACCCCGATTCCACAAAAATTGGGACAAAGTACAAATTGTAAATAAAAACGGAATGCAATGATGTGGAAGTTTCAAAATTCCATATTTTATTCAGAATAGAACATAGATGGCATATCAAATGTTTAAACTGAGAAAATGTATCATTTAAAGAGAAAAATTAGGTGATTTTAAATTTCATGACAACAACACATCTCAAAAAAGTTGGGACAAGGCCATGTTTACCACTGTGAGACATCCCTTTTTCTCTTTACAAGAGTCTGTAAACGTCTGGGGACGGAGGAGACAAGTTGCTCAAGTTTAGGGATAGGAATGTTAACCCATTCTTGTCTAATTTTTTTTTTTTCCGTTTCCAGTTGAGAGTACGTCGTGCGCGTTCTGGCTGCCGCTTCTCACCGGAGCTTTTTTTGTTTTTTGTTTTATTTTATTTCTTTTTCTATTTTTTTTCTGTGTGTTTGTGTAGTTTGATGTTTGTTTGAGTGTTTTCTCCACCGGTTGTGGTGTAGCTCCGGACCTAGTTTTGGGCATCGGTTCCCTCCAGGCCTTGGTTCGCCGTGGGCGATGCCTGCGCTCCTAGCTGTGGACTGCATTGAGCTCGTTGCTCATTTTACTTCATGGTTGTCCAGCACTCTGCGCTAACGCTTGGCGTGATGTTCCGAGCGATGTTGCTCGGTGGTGTCGCAGCCGCTGTGCAGGTGGTTTGGGACACACCAGCGCTCTGCGTGGCGGAGCTTCTCTGCTTGCTTTGTGGATCCATGGCGTGGTGTTCAAGTGATGTTGCTGACGGCGTCGCGGCGGCAGTGCTGGAGATGTGGGACTTGTTTTCGTGCGCCTTTTGGTGGGACTGTGGCTGCTACACCACGGGAATTACATCCTGACCCCTATTTGGTGGACTTTATACTTTTTATTTATTTATTTTTTATTATATATATTTTTTTTCTTTCTTTGTCTACTATTTATTTGTTGCTGTATCTGTGTGTGTGTGTGTGTGTGTGTGTGTGTGTGTGTGTGTATGTTTGAACTTCCTGTGAAGCGTCTTTGAGTACCATGAAAAGCGCTATACAAAACAGATGTATTATTATTATTATTATTATTAATGTACGATTCTAGTTGCTCAACTGTCTTTGGTCTTTTTTGTCGTATCTTCCGTTTTATGATGCGCCAAATGTTTTCTATGGGTGAAAGATCTGGACTGCATGCTGGCCAGTTCAGTACCCGGACCCTTCTTCTACGCAGCCATGATGCTGTAATTGATGCAGTATGTAGTTTGGCATTGTCATGTTGGAAAATGCAAGGTCTTCCCTGAAAGAGACGTCATCTAGATGGGAGCATATGTTGCTCTAGAACCTGGATATACCTTTCAGCATTGATGGTGTCTTTCCAGATGTGTAAGCTGCCCATGCCACATGCACTAATGCAACCCCATACCATCAGAGATGCAGGCTTCTGAACTGAGCGCTGATAACAACTTGGGTCGTCCTTCTCCTCTTTAGTCCGAATGGCACGGTGTCCCTGATTCCCATAAAGAACTTCAAATTTTGATTCGTCTGACCACAGAACAGTTTTCCACTTTGCCACAGTCCATTTTAAACAAGCCTTGGCCCAGAGAAGACGTCTGCACTTCTGGATCATGTTTAGATACGGCTTTTTCTTTGAACTATAGAGTTTTAGCTGGCAATGGCGGATGGCACGGTGAATTGTGTTCACAGATAATGTTCTCTGGAAATATTCCTGAGCCCATTTTGTGATTTCCAATACAGAAGCATGCCTGTATGTGATGCAGTGTCGTCTAAGGGCCTGAAGATCACGGGCACCCAGTATGGTTTTCCAGCCTTGACCCTTACGCACAGAGATTCTTCCAGATTCTCTGAATCTTTTGATGATATTATGCACTGTAGGTGATATGTTCAAACTCTTTGCAATTTTACACTGTTGAACTCCTTTCTGATATTGTTCCACTATTTGTCGGCGCAGAATTAGGGAGATTGGTGATCCTCTTCCCATCTTTACTTCTTAGAGCCGCTGCCACTCCAAGATGCTCTTTTTATACCCAGTCATGTTAATGACCTATTGCCAATTGACCTAATGAGTTGCAATTTGGTCCTCCAGCTGTTCCTTTTTTGTAGCTTTAACTTTTCCAGCCTCTTATTGCCCCGTCCCAACTTTTTTGAGATGTGTTGCTGTCGTGAAATTTCAAATGAGCCAATATTTGGCATGAAATTTCAAAATGTCTCACTTTCAACATTTGATATGTTGTTTATGTTCTATTGTGAATACAATATCAGTTTTTGAGATTTGTAAATTATTGCATTCCGTTTTTATTTACAATTTGTACTTTGTCCCAACTTTTTTGGAATCGGGGTTGTGTGCGTGTGTGTATATATATATATATATATATATATATATATATATATATATATATATATATATATATATATACAGTGGTGCTTGAAAGTTTGTGAACCCTTTAGAATTTTCTATATTTCTGCATAAATATGACCTAAAACATCATCAGATTTTCACACAAGTCCTAAAAGTAGATAAAGAGAACCCAGTTAAACAAATGAGACAAAGATATCATACTTGGTCATTTATTTATTGAGGAAAATGATCCAATATTACATATCTGTGAGTGGCAAAAGTATGTGAACCTTTGCTTTCAGTGTCTGGTGTGACACCCTTGTGCAGCAATAACTGCAACTAAACGCTTTCGGAAACTGTTGATCAGTCCTGCACACCGGATGGAGGAATTTTAGCCCGTTCCTCCGTACAGAACAGCTTCAACTCTGGGATGTTGGTGGGTTTCCTCACATGAACTGCTCGCTTCAGGTCCTTCTACAACATTTCCAGTGGATTAAGGTCAGGACTTTGACTTGGCCAATCTAAAACATTAACTTAATTCTTCTTTAACCATTCTTTCGTAGAACGGCTTGTGTGCTTAGGGTCGTTGTCTTGCTGCATGACCCACCTTCTCTTGAGATTCAGGCCAAGTTTACATTAGACCGTATCTGTCTCGTTTTCTTCGCGGATGCACTGTCTGTTTACATTAAACCGCCTGGAAACGCCGGGAAACGGGAATCCGCCAGGGTCCACGTATTCAATCTAGATCGTGTCTGGTCCAGTGCTGTGTAAACATTGAGAATACGCGGATACGCTGTGCTGAGCTCTAGCTGGCGTCGTCATTGGACAACGTCACTGTGACATCCACCTTCCTGATTCGCTGGCGTTGGTCATGTGACACGACTGCTGAAAAACGGCGCGGACTTCCGCCTTGTATCACCTTTCATTAAAGAGTATAAAAGTATGAAAATACTGCAAATACTGATGCAAATACTGCCCATTGTGTAGTTATGATTGTCTTTAGGCTTGCCATCCTTCCACTTACAAGTGGTAAGTGATATGCACTGGGATCACACACACAGCGGCTCAGTCCCGAATCGTGGCTCGTGCACTTCACTCGCGCGCTCTGTGAGCTGCGCAGGGCCGGAGTGCGCACCCTCCAGAGGGCACTCGCTGTTCAGGGCGGAGTGATTTGGAGCGCAGGATGCCTGCGGAGCCGAGCGTATCCGTGTATTGGTGTTGCTGTGTGCACGCGAATCGTGTATTGGTGTTGCTGTGTGCACACTAATCGTTTTAAAAACGTTAATCTGATGATCCGCTGATACGGTCTAATGTAAACCCCACCTCAGTTCATGGACAGATGTCCTGACATTTTCCTTTAGAATTTGCGGGTATAATTCAGAATTCATTGTTCCATCAATGATGGGAAGCCGTCCTGGCCCAGATGCAGCAAAACAGGCCCAAACCATGATACTACCACCACCATGTTTCACAGATGGGATAAGGTTCTTATGCTGGAATGCAGTGTTTTCCTTTCTCCAAACATAACGCTTCTAATTTAAACCAAAAAGTTCTATTTTGGTCTCATCCATCCACAAAACATTTGTCCAATAGGCTTCTGGCTTGTCCACGTGATCTTTAGCAAACTGCAGATGAGCAGCAATGTTCTTTTTGGAGAGCAGTGGCTGTCTCCTTGCAACCCTGCCATGCACACCATTGTTGTTCAGTGTTCTCCTGATGGTGGACTCATGAACATTAACATTAGCCAATGTGAGAGAGGCCTTCAGTTGCTTAGAAGTTACCCTGGGGTCTTTTGTGACCTCGCCGACTAACACGCCTTGCTCTTGGAGTGATCTTTGTTGGTTGAGCACTCCTGGGGAGGGTAACAATGGTCTTGAATTTCCTCCATTTGTACACAATCTGTCTGACTGTGGATTGGTGGAGTCCAAACTCTTTAGAGATGGTTTTGTAACCTTTTCCAGCCTGATGAGCATCAACAATGCTTTTTCTGAGGTCCTCAGAAATCTCCTTTGTTCGTGCCATGTTACACTTCCACAAACATGTGTTGTGAAGATTAGACTTTGATAGATCCCTGTTCTTTAAATAAAACAGGGTGCCCACTCACACCTGATTGTCATCCCATTGATTGAAAACACCTGACTCTAATTTCACCTTCAAATTAACTGCTAATCCTAGAGGTTCACATATTTTTGCCACTCACAGATATGTAATATTGGATCATTTTCCTCAATAAATAAATGACCAAGTATAATATTTTTATCTCACTTGTTTAACTGGGTTCTCTTTATCTACCTTTAGGACTTGTGTGAAAATCTGATGATGTTGTAGGTCATATTTATGCAGAAATATAGAAAATTCTAAAGGGTTCACAAACTTTCAAGCACCACTGTATATATACACATGGACACAACCCCGATGTGTGTGTGTGTGTGTGTGTGTGTGTGTGTGTGTGTGTATATATATATATATATATATACACACACACACACTCAGCTCTCACTTCCCCTCTTCGCGACGTATTGTCTAGTAACCCCCCTGTCTAACTTTACCGAGCTGTTTGTTTTCCGCCTGGTTTCCAGTTTATGACCCATGTTTACATTTATCCTCGACTTCATCTTTTGCCCACTCTCCATTGTATTGTTTTCTAATCAACTGACCCTCACTTGTTTTCGGACTATGATTCCTGCACTACGATTTGGCTCAGCATGCTGTTTGCGAAGCCCCCAGTCTCCCCTGTGCCTGCATCCATAAGTGCCTGCACTCTGACAGGATACTTCGCCTCACCATGGATGCAGCAGAGGAGTCGAAGCAGGCTGCACTCAATGTTCAAGGGAACTTGTTAGGTGAACATCAGCAGGTGCTTAGCGACCTCAACACCAGGATGACGCAGCCTGCTGCTCTTATGTTGTAGACCCTCCTAACACACCCCGCATCTCCTGCCGGCGCAGCTCAGCTCAGCTCATTCCTCTCATTCCTTTTCAGACTACGATTCCAGCTCTATGATTGGCTCAGCATGCTGTTTGCGAAGCCCCCAGTCTCCCCTGTGCCTGCATCCATAAGTGCCTGCACTCTGACAGGATACTTCGCCTCACCATGGATGCAGCAGAGGAGTCGAAGCAGGCTGCACTCAATGTTCAAGGGAACTTGTTAGGTGAACATCAGCAGGTGCTTAGCGACCTCAACACCAGGATGACGCAGCCTGCTGCTCTTATGTTGTAGACCCTCCTAACACACCCCGCATCTCCTGCCGGCGCAGCTCAGCTCAGCTCATTCCTCTCATTCCTTTTCAGACTACGATTCCAGCTCTATGATTGGCTCAGCATGCTGTTTGCGAAGCCCCCGGTCTCCCTGGCGCTCGCATCCATAAGTGCCTGCACTCTGACACAATGATGGATACCATTAACTTTTGTCAGTTTCAAGTTATTTTAGAGATAGCTGTGGGTTCTTTTTCTTCATGGAAGGGTACCAACAAATTTGTCCATGTCTGTAATATCCATGGAAAGAAAAATAAAAAGCATCTTCACATATTTGGGGATCTTCATGATAGTGTGTGCATGTGTGCAAATTAGAGATGGAGGCAATGTGATAGAGATTCAATTTTTCAATAATACAGATGTTTTAGTGGTGTGCTTGACAAGCTGATTAATTGTTAAACTAGAAATGCAGCAGAGTACTTACCTGTGAACCCTATCAGACATTCACAGACGTAACGGTCCTTCCCATTAGTACATATTCCATTGTTCTTACAGGGCTGGGAAGCGCACTCATTAATGTCTATCTCACAGTTGTAACCTTGAAATCCAGGCACACAGAAGCAGTGGTACACATCAATACCATCAAGGCAGATGGCACCATTCTGACAAGGCTGAGACAGGCATTCGTCAATATTATGTTCACAGTAGTTCCCCTGAAAACCACGACCACACTTGCACTCATAGCCATGTGATGCCTGTATGCAGGTTGCATTGTTAAAGCAGGGATTATCTGAGCAGTCCATCACATGAGTCTGGCAGTCCTCGCCACTGTAGCCACTAGGGCAGTGACAGGAATATCCATTAACCACATTCACACAGCGGTTCTTTATTCCAGTGCATGGGTTGCTCTTACAGTTGTCCAAGTTATGAGCACAGTCAGGGCCTTCAAAGCCCTCTGGACATGGACAGAAGTAGTTATCTATTCCTAGGGTGCTGATGCAGTTATGACAGTTGACATGCACACAAGCATCATACAGTAGCTCACAGTCTTTGCCTATATAGATAAGTGGTTCCTCTGGGCATAAACATGTATAGTCAGCCATTGCTTTGATGCATGTGCCTCCATTCTGACATGGGGAAGACAAACATATGTCCGCCTTTGTTGTGCAGAATATTCCTATGGAAAAATATAATAGTTATTTACCTTATCACAATGAAAATATATTGAAACACATATTTTAATTCAACCTTAACCCCCTAAACTCTTGGACATTCCTCAGACATTCCACGCTTGTAATGACATACCCTTTCCTATTAATTTCCAATTTTTTTCTGATTAGCTTTATTTTAATTGCTGAAAAATACATATAGTTAGGTCCATATACAGTTGTGCTCATAAGTTTACATACCCTGGCAGAATCTATGATCCTTTGACCATTTTTCAGAGAATATGAATGATAACACAAAAACATCTTTTCCACTCATGCTTAGTGGTTGGGTGAAACCATTTATTGTCAAACGACTGTGTTTTCTCTTTTTAAAATCATAATGACAACAGAAACTACCCAAATGACCCTGATCAAAAGTTCACATACCCTGGTGATTTTGGCCTGATAACATGCACAGAAGTTGACACAAATGGGTTTGAATGGCTACTAAAGGTAACATCCTCACCTGTGATCTGTTTGCTTGTAATCAGTGTCGTGTGCATAAAAGCTGAGTGAGTTTCTGGGATCCAGACAGACTCTTGCATCTTTCATCCAGCCACTGACATTTCTGGATTCTGAGTCATGGGGAAAGCAAAAGAATTGTCAACGGATCTATGGGAAAAGGTAGTTGAACTGTATAAAACAGGAAAGGGATACAAAAAGATATCCACGGAATTGATAATGCCAGTCAGCAGTGTTCAAACTGTGATTAACAAATGGAAAATCAAGGGCTCTGTTAAAACCAAACCATGGTCAGTTAGACCAACAAAAATTTACGCCAAACAGCACAGAGACAAGCCTCATAACTTCTGGAACAAGATAATTTGGAGTGATGAGACCAAAATTGAACTTTTTGGCCACAACCATAAACGTTACATTTGGAGAGGTACCAACAAGGCCTATGATGAAAGGAGCACCATTCCTACTGTAAAGCACGGAGGTGGATCGCTAATGTTTTGGGGATGTGTGAGCTACAAAGGCACAGGAAACTTGGTCAAAGTTGAAGGAAAGATGAATGCAGCACGTTATCAGCAAATACTGGAGGCAAATTTGCACTCATCAGCCTGGAAGCTGCGCATGGGACGTACTTGGACATTCCAACATGACAACGATCCAAAACACAAGGCCAAGTCGACCTGTCATTGGCTACAGCAGAACAAAGTGAAGGTTCTGGAGTGGCCATCTCAGTCTCCTGACCTCAATATCATTGAGCCACTCTGGGGAGATCTCAAGCATGCAGTTCATGCAAGACAGCCCAGGAATTTACAGGAACTGGAGGCTTTTTGCCAAGAAGAATGGGCAGCTTTACCATCTGAGAAAATAAAGAGCCTCATCCACAACTACCACAAAAGACTTCAGGCTGTCATTGATGTTAGAGGGGGCAATACACGGTATTAAGAACTGGGGTATGTAAACTTTTGATCAGGGTCATTTGGATGTTTTTTGTTGTCATTATGATTTAAAAATAGAAAACACAGTTGTTTATCAATAAATGGCTTCACCCAACCACTAACCGTGAGTGGGGAAAAAAGTTTTTGTGTTATCATTCATATTCTCTGAAAAAAGGCCATGAAAGCAAAAATTCTGCCAGGGTGTGTAAACTTATGAGCACAACTGTATATTTGGACACTGACACAAAGTTTGTTTTTTTACCTGTTTACTGAAACATATTCAAGTTATAGTTATATAATGGACAACACCCAGGTATTTGTATGTGTTCGTTCTTTCTACAGTTGCCCCTTTAATTTCCACTGCCTCAGTGGATCTCTTGTTTCTTCTAAAGTCAATCACTAGTTCCTTTGTTTTCTTGACATTAAGCTCTAGAAAATGACTGTAACAGTACTCAACAAAGGAGTTTATCTCTTTTCTGTAGTGGCTATCGTCATCCTGTTCTATTAGACCTACAGTTAGGTCCATATATATTTGGACACTGACACAAATTTTGTTTTTTTACCTGTTTACTGAAACATATTCAAGTTATAGTTATATAATGGACATAAAGTCCAGACTTTCAGCTTTCATTTGAGGGTATCCACATTAAAATTGGATGAAGGGTTTAGGAGTTTCAGCTTCTTAACATGTCTTTAAACCTGTTTTTAAAGGGACCAAAAGTAATTGGACAATTGACTCCAAGGCTATTACATGGGCTGGTGTGGGCAATTCCTTCATTATGTCATTCTCAATTAAGCAGATTAAAGGCCTGGAGTTGATTTGAGGTGTGGTGCTTGCATTTGGAAGATTTTGCTGTGAAGAAAACATGTGGTCAAAGGAGCTCTCCATGCAGGTGAAACAAGCCATCCTTAAGCCGCAAAAACAGAAAAAACCCATCCGAGAAATTGCTACAATATTAGGAGTGGCAAAATCTATAGTTTGGTACATCCTGAGAAAGAAAGAAAGAAAGAAAGAAAGAAAGAAAGAAAGAAAGAAAGAAAGCACTGGTGAACTCATCAATGCAAAAAGACCTGGACGCCCACAGAAGACAACAGTGGTGGATGATCGCAGAATAATTTCCATGGTGAAGAGAAACCCCTTCACAACAGCCAACCAAGTGAACAACACTCTCCAGGAGGTAGGCCTATCAATATCCAAATCTACCATAAAGAGAAGACTGTATGAAAGTAAATACAGAGGGTTCATTGCACGGTGCAAGCCACTCATAAGCCTCAAGAATAAAAAGGCTAGATTGGACTTTGCTAAAAAACATCTAAAAAAGCCAGCACAGTTCTGGAAGAACATTCTTTGGACAGATGAAACCAAGCTCAACCTCTACCAGAATGATGAAAAGAAAAAAGTATGGTGAAGGCGTGGTACAGCTCATGATCCAAAGTATACCACATCATCTGTAAAACATGGCGGAGGCAGTGTGATGGCTTGGGCATGCATGGCTGCCAGTGGCACTGGGTCACTCATGTTTATTGATGATGTGACAGGACAGAAGCAGCCGTATGAATTCTGAGGTATTCAGAGACATACTGTGTGCTCAAATCCAGCCAAATGCAGCCAAACTGATTGGTCGGCGTTTCATAATACAGATGGACAATGACCCAAAACATAAAGCCAAAGCAACCCAGAAGTTTATTAAAGCAAAGAAGTGGAATATTCTTGAATGGCCAAGTCAGTCACCTGATCTCAACCCAATTGAGCATGCATTTCACTTGTTAAAGACTAAACTTCAGACAGAAAGGCCCACAAACAAACAGCAACTGAAAACTGCTGCAGTAAAGGCCTGGCAGAGCATTAAAAAGGAGGAACCACAGCGTCTGGTGATGTCCATGAGTTCAAGACTTCAGGCAGTCATTGCCAACAAAGGGTTTTCAACCAAGTATTAGAAATGAACATTTTATTTACAATTATTTAATTTGTCCAATTACTTTTGAGCCCCTGAAATGAAGGGATTGTGTTTAAAAAATGCTTTAGTTCCTCACATTTTTATGCAATCATTATGTTCAACCCACTGAATTAAAGCTGAAAGTCTGAACTTCAACTGCATCTGAATTCATCATCTCATTATCTCTAGCCGCTTTATCCTTCTACAGGGTCACAGGCAAGCTGGAGCCTATCCCAGCTGACTATGGGCGAAAGGCGGGGTACACCCTGGACAAGTCGCCAGGTCATCACAGGGCTGACACATAGACACAGACAACCATTCACACTCACACCTATGGTCAATTTAGAGTCACCAGTTAACCTAACCTGCATGTCTTTGGACTGTGGGGGAAACCGGAGCACCCGGAGGAAACCCACGCAGACACGGGGAGAACATGCAAACTCCACACAGAAAGGCCCTCGCCGGCCCCGGGGCTCGAACCCAGGACCTTCTTGCTGTGAGGCGACAGCGCTAACCACTACACCACCGTGCCGCCGCATCTGAATTGTTTTGTTCAAAATTCATTGTGGTAATGTACAGAACCAAAATTAGAAAAATGTTGTCTCTGTCCAAATATTTATGGACCTAACTGTCGTAGTTACTGATTAACATTAGGCATATCAGGTGAAAATTAAAATTCAATCCAAATTGCTTGAAACTGCTCTTACTGAATTCAGAATTGAATGCTAAACAACATACCTTTTACAGAATTAAAATATGTTTATCCATTCTTGAGATATTGCAAATCAAATATTTTAAAAAGGCTTAATTTTTAGAAAACTGATGTAATATTATGTATTCAGATAACATGGTGCAAAATGGGCCTTATTAACGAATGAGATCAAATGTTTTTTTCTTCACTTTTTTTATCTTTCAAGATATTTACATGGAAATTGGCAGGCAAAGATGTATACTGAATACAAAGTTTGAAAAATTAGTAAAAACTAATTAGGCAAATTAGTATTTAATTTGTATTAATTACACTAATTAGGTAAAATGTTAAATCGGTACACTCTCTTCTTCAAAGTTTCACCAAATGGCTTTATTTGTGCAATATAAAGCTGATCTTAACTCTCATTTATACATCACAAAGGAGAAATCAATGTTAATGATAAAATATGCATAAATAAGCACTGAATGTTATTCACATCTACCATTCTCTATCAAAATAGATTCAAGATTCAAAGATTCAAAGATTTTTTATTGTCAATTCACTATATATCCAGGACATATAGGAGAATCAAAATGTCGTTTCTCTCTCACCTTACTTGTAAAAAACAGATAAAGATTACACACAAAAAAATTAAGAAAAACAATATATATAAATATTTATAAATATAGATAATATAGATAAAAATATACTCTAAAATCAAACGATGTACAAAATAGCAGTAGTGCAAATACAGTACAATATCTAACAGAGAAGAGTGATGCAGCCAGTGAGGACACTCTCAATGGTGCCCCTGTAGAATGAGCACATGATGGGGGGTGGGACTCATGCACTCCTCAGTTTGCGGAGGAAGTAGAGGCAAGTTTGAGCCTTCTTGGCCAGCAACACGGTGTTGTTGGACCAGGAGAGGTCCTCAGTGATGTGCACCCCTAGGAATTTGGTGCTCCTCACCCTCTCCACTGTAGCACCATCGATGGTCAGAGGGGGATGCTGTGAGTGACCTCTCTTGAAGTCGACTACAATCTCTTTTTGGTCTTCTCCACATTCAGGAAGAGATTGTTGTCTTCGCTCCACTAGACCAGTTGTCTCACCTCATTCCTGTAGTTGGCTTCACTGTTGTTAGTGATGAGGCCCACCACAATCGTGTCATCCGTAAACTTGATGATGTGGTTGGTGCTGTAGATTGGTACAAAGTCATGGGTCAGCAGGGTGAAGAGCAGCGGGCTGAGCACACACCCTTGTGGGGCCCCTGTGCTCAGCATGATGGTCCTGGAGGTGTTACTGCCAACCCAAACGTTCTGTGGCCTCCCTGTAAGAAAGCCCAGCACCCAGTTACAAAGAGAGGTGTTGAGTCCCAAATGTCTGAGTTTTTGTATTAGCTGCTGGGGAATGATTGTGTTGAATGCCGAACTGTAATCCAAGAACAGCATTCGCACATAGGTGTTCTTTGAGTCCAGGTGAGTGAGGGCTGGGTGGAGAGCAGCGGAGATAGCGTCCTCTATGGACCTGTTTGACCTATATGCAAACTGGAATGGGTCATGAGAGGGAGGGAGAATGGACTTGATGTTCTGCATGACCAGTCGCTCAAAGCACTTCATGATGATGGAAGTCAGTGCTACAGGCCGACAGTTGTTATAGCTGGATGGGAGGGGCTTCTTTGGCACTGGTATTATGGTTGTAGCTTTGAAATACGTGGGGACAACAGCTTGGTTCAGGGAGATGTTAAAGATGTCAGCGAGGATGTCCTTGAGCTCCATGGCACAGTCCTTCAAAACACGACCAGGTATGTTGTCTGGTCCAGCTGCCTTACATGGGTTGATCCTGGAGAGGATCCTCTTTATGCTGGCTGGAGCCAGACATCCAGGGGAGGAGTGGTCTTCAGTGCTGATGTGTCGTTTTGTGTTTCAGAGCGTCCAAAGAGGTCATTTAGGCAGTTTAGCAATGTGATGTCACTCTCACAGGTCCGTGGTGGGGGTTTGTAGCTTGTGAGGGTTTGAATGCCACGCCAAAGAGACTGTGCTTCTCTGGTGTTGCTCAAATCAAATCAAATCAAGTTTATTTGTATAGCGCTTTTAACAATAAACATTGTCGCAAAGCAGCTTTACAGAATTTGAACGACTTAAAACATGAGCTAATTTTATCCCTAATCTATCCCCAATGAGCAAGCCTGTGGCGACGGTGGCAAGGAAAAACTCCCTCAGACGACATGAGGAAGAAACCTCGAGAGGAACCAGACTCAAAAGGGAACCCATCCTCATTTGGGCAACAACAGACAGCCTGACTATAATATTAACAGTTTTAACAGGTATAACCCTCAACTGTCCTCATGGGGCCGTCCTTCACAGGAGTGGTGTGATAAAACTCCGACCAGACACAGGGCACCAGGATGGATCAAGCAGGTCCAAGGGGCAGAAGAGGCCAGCATCTCAATCCCAGGATCAACATGTAACTCAGAGGGACAGATTGGGCGGGGGGGGGAAGAGAGAGAGAAAGAAAATACGTTGTTAGGTATGCTCTAAAAATGACAAGTATTAAATCTGTGTGGTAGGCTCGCAGAGATGAGAGTCTTTACATCAGGCATAACACACAACAATGGCATGTTAATATGGTAAAATATATCATGACCTGCTCTGGCTGGATGCTTGATTGGGTGATGGGAGCACACTCCTCAGCAATGATGAGATGCAGATGGGACCCTTAGGGCTGGCCAAGACAATTCAGTTACATTTCACCGGGTCTGGGACATGCGACAGAATGTCTGACGGCCGATTCCCTGCAGGCTACGATAGCCAGTCGAGGTCTCCACCCTCTCCACCAAAAGATTTCCTGTTGACTCCATGTAACTCAGAGGGACAGATTTGGGGTGGGGGGGAGGGAAAGAAAACACAGGTGTTAGGTATGCCCAATGTCACCTGAATAAGTAGGAACAGTATACATATTGCACCGAGTACAAGCAGGGACTCCGGCAACTAACTATGACAGCATAACTAAAAGGAGAGAGCCAGAAGGTAACACAGGCATGAGGGAGCCCCGGGACATAAAGCAGCCAGCCACTACACCGTCAACAAACTCGAGTGAGCAAGCGAGTGGGGACTGACAGCATCCATACATCCCAGTTTACCAAAACACTCTATGTCTGAGGACCCTCCAGATCTACTCCTTTACCTCAAACACCATTAACAAAAGGCTTGACTAAACAGATGTTTTCAGCCTAGACTTAAATGCTGAGACTGTGTCTGATTCCCGAACATTACTTGGAAGGCTGTTCCATAACAGTGGGGCTTTGTAAGAAAAGGCTCTGCCCCCTGATGTAGCCTTCACTATACGAGGTACCAGCAGATAGCCTGCACCTTTTGATCTAAGTAGGCGTGGCGGGTCATAGAGGAGCAGAAGTTCACTCAGGTACTGTGGTGCGAGACCATTTAGTGCTTTAAAGGTCAATAGTAGTATTTTATAATCAATACGAAATTTGATTGGGAGCCAATGCAGTGTGGATAAGACAGGCATGATGTGGTCATATTTTCTAGTTCTAGTAAGGACTCTTGCTGCTGCATTTTGAACTAACTGGAGCTTGTTTATGCACTTATTGGAACATCCAGACAGTAAGGCATTACAATAATCCAACCTGGAGGTAACGAAAGCATGGACTAGTTTTTCTGCATCATGCAATGACATTAAATTTCTTATCTTTGCAATATTTCTGAGATGAAAGAAAGCTATCCGGGTGATGTTATCAATGTGAGTTTCGAATGAAAGACTGGGGTCAATAATCACTCCGAGGTCTTTTACTGCTGCACGTGAAGAAACAGAAAGGCCATCCAGAGTTACTGTGTAATCAGAAAACTTACTTCTAGCTGTATGTGGTCCTAGCACAAGTACTTCAGTCTTGTCAGAGTTAAGCAGAAGGAAATTAATAAGCATCCAGTGTCTAATGTCCTTAACACATTCCTCAATTCTATTAAGCTGGTGTCTCTCATCAGGTTTTGCAGAGACATACAACTGTGTGTCATCAGCATAACAGTGGAAACTAATACAATGTTTACGAATAATATCGCCCAGAGGTAACATATATAGAGAAAAAAGCAGTGGACCCAAGACAGAACCTTGTGGAACACCAAACTTTACCTCGGTACGTCTAGAAATATCACCATTTATATCAACATACTGATAACAATCAGTTAGATAAGACCTGAGCCAGGAGAGGGCCATATATGTCCAGTGTCCAGATATTTTATTGCTGTACTGACGTTTTGCCTCCCTGATGCCGTGGGACAGGTTGGCTCTGGCTGTTGTTAGACCTGCGGTGTCGCCAGCCCTAAAGGCTGCAACCCAAGCCCGCAGGAGCCTGTGAACCTCTCCTCTCAGCCAAGGCTTCTGGTTAGCATCAACAGTGATGGTTTTGCAGTGAGTGACATCATCAGTGCATTTAGCGATATATGCTGTGATGGCCTAGGTATATTCCTCTAAGTCCTTGTGGTCGTTGTAAGTGGCTTCTTCTTTGAAAATGTCCCAGTGTGTAGTACTTAAACAGTCTTTCAAAGCATAGGAGGCCCTCTCTGGCCACACACGTACCTCCTTTTGTGTTGGTCTGATGGCTCTCACTCTGGGTCTATATGCAGGTCTCAGCATGATGGTAATGTGATCAGAGAGGGGGGAAGTTGAGTTGTGTACATCAAGTCCAGTAAGTTTTCACCTCTTGTTGGAAAGTCCATATGTTGATGTAATTTGGGCAGTAAAACCTTTAAATCTGCATGAATGAAGTCACTTGCTGTGATGAGGAATCCGTCTGGGTGCGCTGTCTGTTGCTCACTGATGGCCTGGTAGAGTTCATTGAGTGCCTTGCTCCTAACATTGGTGTTAGCTTTGGGAGGGATGTAAACAGCAACAAGCAGAATCGATGTAAACTCCCTCGGTAGGTAGATGGATCGGCACTTGATGATGATAAACTCTGCCAACGGAGAACAGTGTTTGTGCACAACAGTAGCATTCCGGCACCAAGCATCGCTGATGTGAACACACACTCCCCCGCCGCAAGTCTTGCCTCCTTCCATAAAGGCTCGGTCAGCACGGTAGCATGTTAGCCCAGCTAGCTGGATAGCAGAGTCCGGGATGTTGTTATTCAGCCAGGATTCCATAAATTGAAAACCCAGCAGTCCCTCACATCACATTGTGCAGATCTCATGAGTTCTATGTGATCTATTTTGTTGTCAAGTGAGCCTACATTGGCCAGAATGAGGGATGGTATTGCGGGTCTGTGTGGGCTAGCGGCAAGCCTAGCCCCGATACCTCCGCGCTTGCCACACTTCAGTTTCCTCTCACACCGCTTCTGGCGCCTCCTCTCTGGGTGAGACACAGCAGGCGAGGCCGGTGATGTAATAGTCCGGCGGAGAAGACCCAGGCCTCGCCTGCTGTGTCTCACCCAGTTATATTCTAAAATATAAAACTAAACTAAAACTAGTTATACTCTAAAATAATTATTTATTTACAGGAATCACTTTGATTTGAAAAAATAAGTTGTTAAAGCGGGTGGCACGGTGGCGTAGTGGTTAGCGCTGTCGCCTCACAGCAAGAAGGTCCTGGGTTTGAGCCCCATGGCCGGCGAGGGCCTTTCTGTGCAGAGTTTGCATGTTCTCCCTGTGTCCACGTGGGTTTCCTCTGGGTGCTCCGGTTTCCCCCACAGTCCAAAGACATGCAGGTTAGGTTAACTGGTGGCTCTAAATTGACCATAGGTGTGAATGTGAGTGTGAATGGTTGTCTGTGTCTATGTGTCAGCCCTGTGATGACCTGGCGACTTGTCTAGGGTGTACCCCACCTTTCGCCCGTAGTCAGCTGGGATAGGCTCCAGCTTGCCTGTGACCGTGTAGAACAGGATAAAACAGCTAGAGATAATGAGATGAGAAGTCGTTAAAGCTATTAAAACTCACTTCAAAGTTTCCCGTGAAGCATAACATAACTACCAGATGGGAAATTTTGCTGAATACTTCATCAGAAACAGTGAGAACTAGAGAACATCCCTATAGGCATTATATTCACAAGTAATCCAGTCAGAAACCAATCAGCAGAAAGCCTGATCACTTTCCCTGACTCAAAAAGTACCAGCAGTTTCCCGATATCCCGCAAGCAGAGAGTGTACTCTCTTGTACCCACTTCAACCTGCCATTACTCCCAAAGTAATCTTAATCTCTTAATGAGATTTTTTTTTTTGGAAAAGCAGAAAGTATAAGCTTTGTAATGATAGTATTCACAATAGAAAACACTCAAGAGTTAAGCAATGACAGATGTGGAAACTTAGATGAGCTTCTGCATGCACAATTTTCACAGCACGGTTAGCGAGCATCTGATATGCCTAATTAGAGCACTTGCCAATAAAAACAGATAAAATGTTCCTCTTCAGACACGTTTAAAAAAATGTAAAAAAAAAAAAAAGAAAGACTCTGCTATGGTTAATATTTAGTTAAATATTATTTTTCCCACATAAAAAGTACAAAAAAATATGAGGGGGGGGGGGGATGGGGGAGCGTTTGTCAAAATAGATTCATTGGTTGTAAGAGCTCATAATTCATATTCATGTGCAATATTTTTCCAGTAAAAAGACCCGTGGTCTTTTCATTTACAGGAATCACTTTGATTTGAAAAAATAAGTCGCAACAGTACAGGGTTATTGTTGACATATTTTTTGTTTCAAAATTCGCTACACATTCTCCATTGCTGTCACACCCCTGTGCACTGGTGCACACAACTGGCTCTCTCTCATGCATGCTCTGGACAGCACATGTGGTTTTTCTGTAGTTAACCACAGGAATTCACTTAAACTGAGCTTCCCTTCTGCAGCTAGCTTGAGAGTCAGTTCATAGCAAGCTCTGTCCAGAGCATGCATGAGAGAGAGCCAGTTGTGTGCACCAATGCATGGGGGTGTGACAGCAATGGAGAATGTGTGGCGAATTTTGAAACAAAAAATGTCAACAATGACCCCGTACTGTTGCACACCTTAAGACCTGTTTGCAAGAAGAATGGGGAAAAAATAACATCTGAAACCCTTCATCACTTGGTGTCCTCAGTTCCTAAACATCTTTAAACTTTTGTGAGAAGGAATAGCAACATTATGAGACACACCTGCATTGGATTAAGGCGCAATCAACGCACCTAAATAAGACACAAAAGGCTCATGGAGGTTGCAAAGTATTAAGTTGTTGAGACACATTAGCAAGCTGTGCTTTTGTATTGTTTTTCTGGTTTCCTGATTCCTGCTCCTGGTCTTTTAATTCGGCATTTGTCTGTGCCTTAGATAGTCTGTTTGTGCCTTGTCCGACCTATTGCTTGTTCACCGTTTACAATTTATGCCAGCTGTATTGGATTGTTTGCCTGATTGCTATTTTTCAAATAAAACTCTTCTGCACATACACCATCTCCACCACCCTTCTCTGACAGAATACTTTGCCACGACATTGATGTAGCAGAAGATAACCAGCATGCCCCTTTACGCCATACCCGTGCTTCCGTGCCTCAACCTCTAGCTGTGTTTTTCCAGCAGCGACTTGGGATAGACACCCCGACACCCTATGATAGGGTGGAATATCACCCAAAAGGATTCACCTTGCAATGTGCCTTTTTTATGCTGACCTGGAGAAGCCCAAGCCTCCAGAGCCAGTCTGGGTCAGCTGTATGATACACTGTCTCATGGGATGAGCACGCCAATGGGCCAATTACCTCGTCAGAGTAAAACACCCTTACCTACGAAATGCCCAGTCATCTCATGTCATGCTCTGGCAGCTGTATGAGGTTTTAGAGAAGAAGGACCCCCATGATATTTTTTTTTTTGGGGGGGGGGCTACAATGTTAGAGGTCAACACAGCAGCAGCAGAGGAGGCCATTGCTCCAGAGCTCCTTCCAATGGCTGACACAGCAGCAGCGGAGGAGGCCATTGTTCCAGAGCTCCTTCCAAAGACTGGCACAGCAACAGCGGAGGAGGCCATCACTCCAGAACTAATTACAGAGCCAGTTCCAAAACCAGGCCCAGAGTCAGCACCAGAGCCAGAGCAAGCACCTGAGCCAGTGCCAGAGCAAGCGCACAAACCAGTGCCAGAGCCAGTACCAGAGCTAGCACCAGTGCAAGAGCCAGAGGCAATGCCAGAACCAGCCCTAAGTCGGAGCGAGTGCCAGAGCCAGTGCCAGAACCAGAGCCAGAGACAATGTCATAGCAAGAGCCGGAGCCAAAGCCAGCTCCAGAGCCAGTTCCAGAACCGGTGCCAGAGGCCGACAAGGCAGCCCCAGACCTCAGTGAAGACGAGCTCACCAAGCCACCACTGCCCAGCTTTGAAAACATTGTCAACCTGCCACCTGGCTTTGAAGACAATGTCATCCCGCTGCCACCCAGCTTTGAAGATGTCGTCATCCCACAGCTGCTCAGCTTTGAAGGCATCGTGCTACCGCTAGGTTCTGAGGATGTCACCAGGACAAGAGTGGTGCTCAGATGGAGTCCATGTCCAGTCCAGAGCCCAAGTCCTGTCCAGAGCTCAAGCCCACGTCCATGTCCAGTCTGGAGCCCAAGTCCTGGACAGGGCCCATGCTCGAGCCATGTTCAGAGTCCAGGTCCTGTTCAGAGCCCAAGCCCAAGCTCCCACCTGAGCCAAGAATCCGGTGCCACATCTGCCCAGGGCGGAGTGCCAATGGCACGGCGTCCAGTGCCAGGCCCTCATCCCTGGGGCCAATGAAGATGGGTTTAAGCTCCCAGAGAAATCTCTTTAGGGAGGGTTCTGTCACACCCATGTGCACTGGTGCACACAACTGGCTTTCTCTCATGTGCATTCTGGACAGCACGCACTACATGTCAACTACTGCACAGAGCTTTATAAATGATCTCCCAGAGTTATCAACTTTGATTGGGTCACTGTCAGCCCCTGCAGAACTTGATCAGGCAACTGAATGCTTAGAGTCAACATTCCACCACACCTTAGATAATGTAGCTCCACTAAAAAGGAAAATCGTCAGAGACAAAAAATTAGCACCCTGGTATAATGATGACACTCGCACATTAAAACAGACCACTTGAAAATTGGAACGTAAATGCCGTCAAACAAAATTGGTAGTGTTCAAATTAGCGTGGAAGGAGAGCTTCCTGAAGTATAGAAAATCTCTTAGTGCTGCGAGATCAACATATCTCTCTTCCCTAATAGAGGATAACAAAAATAATCCTAGATTCCAGTTTAATACTGTAGCTAAATTAACCAGGAATAAGTCCACTATAGACACACGCACACCTGCAGTATATAATAGTAATGATTTCATGAATTTTTTTAATGACAAAATTGAGAATATCCGACAAAAAATTCAAACTACTAATTTAAGGTGTTACTAATTTGAGTTATATGGTTAACTACAAGGTCACAATGAAAGTGACCTTGTAGTTAACCATATACTGTAACTCTATCAGATCATCAATTAGAATGTTTTACTCCCCTTAAAGAAACTGAATTACTTTCATTAATCTCAGCATCAAAAGCCTCAACTTGCGTACTAGATCCCTTACCTACACGTCTATTCAAACAGATAATACCTGAAGTAATTGAACCGCTTCTAAAAATAATAAATTCTTCTCTCATGATTGGCTATGTACCCAAATCCTTTAAACTAGCAGTTATCAAACCCCTGGTTAAAAAAACGGACCTTGATCCCTGTCAGCTGTCCAATTATAGGCCAATATCAAACCTCCCCTTTATCTCCAAGATCCTTGAAAAAGCTGTGGCACAGCAGTTATGCTCATATTTACATAGGAATTACATCCATGAAATGTATCAGTCAGGATTTAGACCTAATCACAGCACAGAAACAGCTTTGGTTAAAGTAGTAAACGACCTACTGTTGGCGTCTGATCAGGGCTGTGTCTCGCTGCTTGTGTTGCTTGACCTTAGTGCAGCATTTGATACCATTGATCATTCCATTCTTCTGGATAGACTAGAAAATGTTGTGGGAGTTAAGGGAACGGCCCTCTCCTGGCTCAGCTCTTATTTAACTGATCGTTATCAGTATGTTGATATAAATGGTGATATTTCTAGACGCACTGAGGTAAAGTTTGGTGTTCCACAAGGTTCTGTCTTGGGTCCACTGCTTTTTTCTCTATATATGTTACCTCTGGGTGATATTATTCGAAAACATTGTATTAGTTTCAACTGTTATGCTGATGACACACAGTTGTATGTTTCTGCAAAACCTGATGAGAGACACCAACTTTATAGAATTGAGGAATGTGTTAAGGACATTAGACACTGGATGCTTATTAATTTCCTTCTGCTTAACTCTGACAAGACTGAAGTACTTGTACTAGTACCACATACAGCTAGAAGTAAGTTTTCTGATTACACAGTGACTTTGGATGGCCTTTCTGTTTCTTCACGTGCAGCGGTAAAAGACCTCAGGGTGATTATTGACCCCAGTCTTTCATTCGAAACTCACATTGATAACATTACCTGGATAGCTTTCTTTCATCTCAGAAATACTGCTAAGATAAGAAATTTAATGTCACTACATGATGCGGAAAAACTAGTTCATGCTTTCGTTACCTCCAGGTTGGATTATTGTAATGCCTTATTGTCTGGATGTTCCAATAAGTGCATAAACAAGCTCCAGTTAGTTCAAAATGCAGCAGCAAGAGTCCTTACTAGAACTAGAATATATGACCACATCATGCCTGCCTTATCCACACTGCATTGGCTCCCAATCAAATTTCGTATTGATTGTAAAATACTACTATTGACCTTTAAAGCACTAAATGGTCTCGCACCACAGTACCTAATTGAACTTCTGGTCCTCTATGACCCGCCACGCCTACTTAGATCAAAAGGTGCAGGCTATCTGCTGGTACCTCGTATAGTGAAGGCTACATCAGGGGGCAGAGCCTTTTCTTACAAAGTCCCACAGTTATGGAACAGCCTTCCAAGTAATGTTCGGGAGTCAGACACAGTCTCAGTGTTTAAGTCTAGGCTGAAAACATATCTGTTTAGTCAAGCCTTTTGTTAATGGTGTTTATGAGGGAAAGGCGTAGATCTGGAGGGTCCTCAGACATAGAGTGTTTTGGTAAACTGGGATGTATGGATGCTGTCGGTCCCCACTCGCTTGCTCACTCGAGTTTGTTGACGGTGTAGTGGCTGGCTGCTTTATGTCCCGGGGCTCCCTCATGCCTGTGTTACCTTCTGGCTCTCCCCTTTTAGTTATGCTGTCATAGTTAGTTGCCGGAGTCCCTGCTTGTACTCAGTACAATATGTATACTGTTCCTACTTTTTCAGGTGACATTGGGCATACCTAACAACCTGTGTTTTCTTTCCCTCTCTCTCTCTCTCTCTCTCTCTCTCTCCCCTCCCCCCAAATCTGTCCCTCTGAGTTACATGGAGTCAACAGGAAATCTTTTGGTGGAGAGGGTGGAGACCTCGACTGGCTATCATAGCCTGCAGGGAATCGGCCGTCAGACATTCTGTTGCATGTCCCAGACCCAGTGAAATGTAACTGAATTTTCTTGGCCAGCCCTAAGGGTCCCATCTGCATCTCATCATTGCTGAGGAGTGTGCTCCCATCACCACATCAAGCATCCAGCCAGAGCAGGTCATGATATTTTTTAACCATATTAACATGCCATTGTTGTGTATTATGCCTGATGTCAAGACTCTCGTCTCTGCAAGCCTACCACACAGTCTTATGTCATTTTTAGGGCATACCTAACAACCTGTGTTTTCTCCCCCCCCCCCCCCCCCCCCAATCTGTCCCTCTGAGTTACATGTCGGTCCTGGGATCAAGATGCTGACCTCTTCTGCCCCTCGGACCTGCTTGATCCATCCTGGTGCCCTGTGTCTGGTTGGAGTCTTATCGCATCGCTCCTGTGGAGGATGGCCCCATGAGGACAGTTGAAAGTTACACCTGGAGGACGCTCTGGACTTTTAGAGTAATGCTTTTATCGCTGAGGACTACAGTTGACTTGCTAACTTTAGGACTGCAGTTGTCATGAACAGTTTTGCACTCAAGTTTCCATCAATGAATAGTTACATCAACGAAACTGTCTTCATGTTAAAACTGTTAATGTTATAGTCATGCTGTCTGTTGTTGCCCAAATGAGGATGGGTTCCCTTTTGAGTCTGGTTCCTCTTGAGGTTTCTTCCTCATGTCGTCTGAGTGAGTTTTTCCTTGCCACCGTCACCACAGGCTTACTCATTGGGGATAGATTAGGGATAAAATTAGCTCATGTTTTACGTCGTTCAAATTCTGTGAAGCTGCTTTGTGACAATGTTTATTGTTAAAAGCACTATACAAATAAACTTGACTTGACTTGACAAACTGAACACAGAATGATGCCGCATTTTTCATCATAGGTTAGCCCAGGGGCATTTCTAGTTATTAAAAAGACCAGGGGAAAAGTCAGGTTTTCCTGAGGCTTATAGTTTTTAAGGGAGATTGGCACTGATAGGTTTGCGAGGTTATATCTAACTGTACAAGATAATATTATCACCCACGCACATATTGGGCATACCTAACAACCTGTGTTTTTTGACACTGATAATATTCTGCTCCTCGGACCTGCCTGATCCATCCTGGTGCCCTGTGTCTGGTTGGAGTCTAATCACATCGCTCCTGTGGAGGACAGCCCCATGTGGACAGTTGAAAGTCACACCTGGAGGACGCTCTGGACACATACAGTAATGCTTTTATGGCTGAGGACTACAGTTGACTTGCTAACTTTAGGACTGCATTTGTCATGAACAGCTTTGCACTCAAGTTTCCATCAATGAAGAGTTTATAATATCAATGAAACTGACTTCATGTTAAAACTGTTAATGTTATAGTCATGTTGTCTGTTGTTGCCCAAATGAGGATGGGTTCCCTTTTGAGTCTGGTTCCTCTCGAGGTTTCTTCCTTATGTCATCTGAGGGAGTTTCTCCTTGCCACCGTCGCCACAGGCTTGCTCATTGGGGATAGATTAGGGATAAAATTAGCTTATGTTTTAAGTCATTCAAATTCTGTAAAGCTGCTTTGCGACAATGTTTATTGTTCAAAGCGCTATACAAATAAACTTGACTTGACATTCAAAGGTTATGTCATCTTTATTACTGATTTTTGCACTGTTCTTTTTAAATTTATGTAGTTCAGTTTATGTCTCCTTATGGGTGTTATTATCAACGCCCATAATGTCTCAGGTAACTGAGGCATGTGTTAATTCACTATTAAATATCTCATCTCATCTCATCTCATTATCTCTAGCCGCTTTATCCTTCTACAGGGTTGCAGGCAAGCTGGAGCCTATCCCAGCTGACTACGGGCGAAAGGCGGGGTACACCCTGGACAAGTCGCCAGGTCATCACAGACTATTAAATATCACTCATAAAATTAAAAATCAGTTTCATAAAAATATATCATTTCTCACTCACATATCTCTCCTTTAGGACCACATAGACACCAATTCAAAGCTACATTATTATATTTCAACATTCAAAGTCCCAGATGACATCCAAGTTAGTTGTTTTCCATTAATCTCTTACTTTTTTTGAGGGCAAAAATGCCCGGGACTATAGCCCTGAGTGATGGGGTCTAACGACGCCATAGTGTTAGCCGTGGAAACGCAACATGCCATGGCGCCCGAAACAGAAACATAGCTCCCCTCCAGTCGCTTATTGCAGCTGACAGCACTTTCATGTTGCTATTTTTTTTCAGTTGTTTGTTTGTTTGTTTGTTTGTTTGTTTGTTTAAATCCTATGGGTCTGAGGGTATTTACTGCACTCTAATGATTTTTGCATACTCTGATTTTGTTGTCAATTTCACCAAATCTAAGCAGTATTTTCAAAGTCATATGACTTTTGTATTCAGCACAAGTTCAGCTACAATAATATCTATGTCGTACATATGTCACGATTGTATTTAAAAAATAACAGATAAATGAAGATGTTGTAAAAAGCAGTTTTAGAATTGTGTTGAAAATGTGTGAAAAAACATTACCTTACCCATTGTGATGAACCGTTTTGATCACTTGAGGTGATTTTGTTCAGTCTCAGGAATGTATCAAGCACAAAAAACTGAAATATGCTCCACTGATTTGGACAATTAACTGGCCATCAAAAGTTTACGTCCTATTGTTTTGGGACAAAGGATTGGGACAAAGGATTGGGAGTGGGAGGAGTATTCAAGGAATAAAAATTTCATTCCATTCAATGAGAAGAGTGAATACCCCTCCCACTGCCATCTCTTAATCCCATCAGGTCAAGTGATCAAAACAGTTCATCACAATGGGTAACGTAATGTTTTTTCACAACATTCCAACACATTTCTAAAACTGCTTTTCACAAACATCTTCATTTACCTGGTATTTGACTTTATTTTGGTATTTGACTCTTTTCAGTGTGTCTTGAAATTAACTCTTGTACTATTTTGCTCAGTTCAGAGCAACAACAAACTCTGTTACTCATACACAATTACTCTCTAATTTTGCTCCCACTCCAACTCCAGATTTTACTCTCTAAACTCAAAGTAGAGCAAAATTTACTATTTTTGAGAAACACTTTTATCTCTGGAAAAATTCCTCCATCATTTTTCCTGTGTATGCACTACACCAGGGGGTTCTCAACCTTTTCTGCTTTGAGGCCCATCTATTTATACTTGTACAAGTCGGAACCCATTAAAAAAGATCCCCAATTATTTTGGCTCATATATTCTATTAGAATCTAATAACCTATTATAACTTGTATTAATGGGATGCAACATCACTCCCTGTTACATATGGGGAGTCCAGGAATTAAAGAAATGTAATAAAAACAAACTGGTGTTAATTGTAGGTATTGTATTTAAAACTGTATGGATGTGCCAGAAGCCAACATAAAACCATGCATGCAGGGCATTCTCAGTCAAAAGGGATTAATGATCCAAAAACTGGAGTCTGGTCCATTAACACAAGAACTTATTGCCATGTTTATGTACAGAAAGCAAGCAAGTTATTAAAACCAAGAAGTACACTCACAAATCAGTGGATATAGAAACCACTCAATGGGATAGATCCTTACACACTAACAAAGAAGGATTTTTCCTATGAAAGAAAAATTTACTAGTGCTAAATTTGACATTAGTAGAATAAATTTTGATCCCTATCGTAGCCGTAACTAAATACAAAGACAATAGTTATGCATACTATTAATTAACTTAATGTGAAGATAATTAACAGACAATCAACAGATTTGAGGGTTTTTTTTAAAGATTGTGTATATTTTTAGTCTTTCATTCGTTATCGTTCATTCATTCATTCATTCATTCATTATGAGTTGGAAAATTATCCATCCGTTGTAGTTCCCCCCGACATCCCAAACTACCTGGTGACAAACTGATGCTGACAAACAGATGAAAACCTGGAAGAGCATGGAGGCGTACAACTTTTTATATGTGGCTGGGTTAAAGATCTGAGGATCAGGACACCACAAGATAAATCTGTTATCGTTTTTGGCCCAGGTCACTAGGAGTTTCCGCTCTTTTTGTACACATCTTGAGAAGGTTGCTAGGACACTACAAGTTTTTAGTATCAGGTGATAAACGAACCACAGCCGCTCAATTCTCAATCCCCTCTGCTCTTCTCTTCCAGCAGGCAACACAGATCCATATAATTTTACCCCACAAAAGTATTTATTTATTCAGCCCGCTGCATGCACTTTCTCTCTCTCTTTCTCTCTCTCTTGTGTGTGCACACATGCACAGGTTAAATGTGACAAAATAAAGGCTTGTTCTTCTTAATTTACCCACAAGTGTATTTATTCTACTTGAAAAGTATATGGCAAACCAGGCTACCGGATGTGGGACCCTATGACATCCTGAACTATTTAGTATTTGGCTTCAAACTTAAAAAAAACTTGCGGCCTACTGATGGCGCTTCACGGCAAGTTTTACGTTTCATCTAATTTAGGTAATTTAAAAAATATAATATTATTTGGTAGTGGGCACATAGAAAAGTGTAAATTATAAAGTTTCTGTCAATATGTTTATCATGGCTTGTATGATAAAAAACTCGCAAACATATTTATCTAAATACATGACCTACTCATTCTAAGACTGCCGAACTTTGCCAGCAAACCCCAGAGGCTTAAACAACCCCTGTATCACTCAGTGCGTTTACATGCACATAGAGAAAATCGAATTTCTGCCGTAGCTCAGCTGAATCAAAGTTCTAAATGCCATGGAAACACCTTAGCTTGGCTGAAATCGAACCGAACTGGATTTCTCGTAATCAAGCTACGCGACCTAGATTATGCGATTGTAGCCGAGCTACTTAGTGCATGTAAACCCTATCAAGCTACGTAGTTGAGCTACTTACTTCAGCACTGGCCCCTTCCGGAAGTGACGAGTGACGAGACCACAAGCGGGAAACACAACAGCCTCGGTTGGCATGACAACAGTAGTAGTAGCGAGCAGCAGAAGAGGTCAGGAGAACAACATCTCTCGATGTTGCTGTCCTCAGTCGTCGTTCTTCTTGTGAACATGGAACTGATAACTTTTGTTTTTACTCTTGAATAGCTCTTCTTCATGACAACAACCAGAAGTGTACCAACACGATGGGGCGTGTAGCGCCACCTGTGGCTCGGGTGCACAATGTACCTCACACAATAGCTTGATTTCCTTGTGTGCATGTAGGATTGGATTCTCTGGGCAACCCATGCTGGGACCTTAGCTCGATTACTGACAGTAGCCTCGATTTGGATTGTGCATGTAAACGCACTGACTGACACTATCCGATGTGCTAAGGGGAAGGTAGGGGGCTCTGAGTGTGCCTCTCCCATGCCTATTTCAGCCTTTAAATTATCTTCAGTGCTTGAAGAAGCCTGCCCAAAAAACTTTGTCAACTTAGATTGTGCCATTATTTAGTTCATGCATAGATAATTACAACACCACACCAGGCCAATTAAGACACATTTGGTCAAAAGCTTGGCGCCCATTTGGTCATTTTATGTCATCAATTTTTATTGGTCACAAGCACGTGACCACTCTGGCTTCCCGCCATCTCTTCACTGGGGTTAGATTTTGGCAAACGGAGGGATTCATGGAGGGATTTCTAGAAAGATGACTGACTTATGATAATGATGACAAATACATTCGTCACTGTGATGACTGCTAGTAATTTTCTCTTTGTCACTGCCGGATTATGTCCGTCAATGACCAGCGTGATGAGCACCAGCAGGAACCCTGTATTTCAAAGCTATTGCTCTCACTCACTCATTCAGTTTCAGTAACTACTTATCCTGGTCAGGGTTATAGTGTTTCCATAGCCTGTCCTAGGAATACTGGGTGTGAAGCAGGGCCACACCCTAGATGGGACACCAGTCCATTGCACAAACACTCATTCACAAGTAGGGGCAATTTATCTTAGCCAATCCACCCACTGGCATTTTTCTTGGGAGTTTTTCAGGACAATGGAGAACACAGAATAAATCAACATGGACACAAGGAGAAAATTCACAGAGGCTACACACAGATAGTAATTCAAGCTCAGAATGGAATCTAGGAACCCACTGCTCCACCATGCCGCCCAAAGCTGTTGCTATGAATCAAAAATATGCAGGGTAAATTAATATCTACAGAATTCACTGAAGTCTTAGAAAGATGCAAATAAACTTTCCAAGCATTAAACACTGTGAAATATTCGACCATAACATTTGCATATCTGGAAGGTCATGGCCTAATGGTTAGAGGAAGCAGCTTTGGGACTAAAAGGTCACCGATTTGATTCCCTGGACCAGCAGGAATGGCTTGAGCAAGGCATCTAACCCCCAACTGCTCCCCAGGGTATGCTGTATATCACTCTGGATAAGAGTGTCTGTTAAATGCCTGTAATGTAATGTAATATTTGTGTTCTTGCCCCCAAATGCAGTCCCACAGCCAAGACAAGTTTGGTGTCTGAAATTTGATAATTTAGTTTTGCATGGAAGCTAAAAGGCTAATATTGCGAATGAGAAAGTCAAGCTTACAACTACCAATTTAGCACTGTGCCAGCTAAATCATGTTTAAATCAATACATGCTTACCTTAAACTGTGCTGAATTATTAAGATGGTTGTAAAAAAAAAGAATGTTGGAAGCAATATCTTGAAATTTAAAACCATAGTATTAATGCTCCAATTCCATCTCTTCTGAGTGTCTCCCATGTAGTGTTTCATGAAAACTACCATGATGATCAAATCTAGGCATTCAAAAAGTCAATTTGAGAACTTATACCAAACGCAAATCTAACAGAATTTTGATTGTGGTTGGTTCCTGTATCAGCTAGCCTCATAATACTTAATACCTTGTTAAATTCCTCATTTAGGGGCGGCACGGTGGTGTAGTGGTTAGTGCTGTTGCCTCACAGCAAGAAGGTCCGGGTTCGAGCCCCGTGGCTGGCGAGGGCCTTTCTGTGCGGAGTTTGCATGTTCTCCCCATGTCCGCGTGGGTTTCCTCCGGGTGCTCCGTTTTCCCCCACAGTCCAAAGACATGCAGGTTAGGTTAACTGGTGACTCTAAATTGACCGTGAGTGTGAATGGTTGTCTGTGTCTATGTGTCAGCCCTGTGATGACCTGGCGACTTGTCCAGGGTGTACCCTGCTTTTTGCCCGTAGTCAGCTGGGATAGGCTCCAGCTTGCCTGCGACCCTGTAGAACTTGGGTGGCCAACCCGCGGCTCGCGAGCCGCATGCAGCTCTTTGCCCGGTGTCATGCGGCTCTTACGTTCATATCGAAGTTTGTGTATGTGTTTGCTTGAGTTCAGTATGGTATTTTCATCAAATGCATCTTCGCTTTGCTTGGGTATATTACAGTATTTTCAGGTCATGTCAAATGCGCATGTGCGTGAGATAATCGCTAAGATTTAGCGATTATCTCACGCACATGCGCATTTGACATGACCTGAAAATACCGTGCACTAAGTTTTTGGGCAAGGTGTATCTTGTGTCAAGTAGCCTTTCAAAATGGCAATGAAAAAATGCACAGCAAAACGAAAATATGAAGACGAACATAGGACATTTTTAACAGAGTGGGAGAGTTTATACTTTTTTGTTGAACGTAATGGCAAGCCATTCTGCCTTATATGTCAGTCGTCATTAGCTCATTTCAAAGCTTCCAATCTTCAGCGCCACTTCAGCTCACTTCATGCTAACATCGACAAGGAATTTCCAAAAGGGACTGAACTTCGCAAGAACAAGTTGGCCACTTTAAAGAGTCAGGCAGAAAAACAGGTACAGATTTTCCAAAAATTTACGAAGCACTCAGAGACAGTAATGCTTGCATCGTATCAACTGGCTTGGAACATTGCACGGGCTAAAAAGCCATACAACGAAGGGGAGTTTGTTAAGAAATGCCTCAGTGACGCTGTTGAAATCTTGTCTCCTGAAAATGACAAACTAAAACGCATGGTATCAGACATCCAACTGTCCCGCCACACTGTTGAACACAGGATATCGGACATTAACACAGCTATTGAATCACAGTTGCACTCCGACCTTCAAGCCTGTGTGTATTTTAGTGTCGCTTTGGATGAGAGTTGTGACATAGAAGACAAGCCTCAGTTAGCAATATTTGCACGCTCTGTGTCAAACGATTGTGTGATCAAAGAAGAACTCCTTGATATTGTGCCATTGAAAGACAGAACCCGTGGTATAGATGTGAAAGAAACAATGATGGCTGCCTTTGAAAAAGCAAATTTGCCCATACATAAACTAACTGCGATAGCCACGGATGGAGCGCCAGCCATGATCGGATCCGTGAATGGGCTTGTTGGGCTGTGCAAAGCTGATGAAACATTTCCCGAGTTTTGGAATTTCCACTGCATCATCCACAGGGAGCAACTCGTGTCTAAATCATTGAATTTAGACAACGTCATGAAACCTGTGATGGAAATCGTCAACTACATCCGCACACATGCTCTTAACCACAGGCAATTCAAGAATCTCATCGCTGAGCTTGACCAAGGGCTTCCAGGTGATCTGCCACTGCACTGCACTGTGAGGTGGCTGTCAAAAGGCAAGGTACTCTCTCGCTTCTTTGAACTTTTGGATGCCGTGAAACTGTTCATGGAAGAGAAGGACAAAGACTATCCGGAGCTCTCGGACCTCAAGTGGATTATGGATCTGGCCTTTTTGGTCGACATGTTGTGCCACTTGGACAGACTGAACCTTACCCTGCAGGGTAAATTAAAAGTGCTGCCTGACCTTGTGCAAAGTGTGTTTGCGTTTGTCAACAAACTGAAGCTGTTCAAGGCGCACATTCAAAAGGGAGATTTAACGCATTTTCCCACTCTGCTAAAAGCCAGCGGGCAAGTCACCACCGCCTCCCTGAATAAGCAAGGAGCCAGATATGCAACACTAATTGAAAACCTGCACGAAAGCTTTGTAACCCGGTTCTGTGATATACAACTGAAAAGGCCACAGATTACATTCCTCGTCGACCCATTCAATGCGGAGACGGACTGTTTGAAAGCCCCGCTAGTCACAGATGAGGCTGCGGCTGAGTTGGAGAAGATCGATTTTCGTGAGGAAGACCAACTGAAACCTGTTTTGAGGGAAGGCACCACTGAGTTTTGGAAAAGTGTGCCATTGGAAAAATACCCGAATGTGAAACGGGCTGCGCTTAAGATACTGTCAATGTTTGGGTCAACATACGTCTGCGAGTCTGTGTTCTCTACCATGAAACACGTTAAGTCAAAGCATCGTTCTGTTCTGACTGACACCCATGTGAAAGAACTGCTTCGAGTGGCAACGACGGAATACAAGCCAGATTTGAAGAGGATTGTTCAAGGCAAGGAATGTCAGAAGTCCCACTAAGCAACATGCATAGTAAGTGCACACAATATTGATTGCTGTAAATGACTGGCCTGTGGTATTAGTACTGACTGAAGGAGTAAATTTCTCTCATGTTGGCGTGTGACATTTACTATTAATCTGGCTGAGCAGAGGTGTGTGTGTGTGTGTGTGTGTGTGTGTGTGTGTGTGTGAGAGAGAGAGAGAGAGAGAGAGAGAGAGGAAGGGATGGGTGATGTTCGTGTGCCCATGTGTATGATGTGGCTCTTTGCGGTAACACAGTAAAAAATGTGGCTCTTGGTCTCCAACTGGTTGGCCACCCCTGCTGTAGAAGGATAAAGCGGCTAGAGATAATGAGATGAGATGAAATTCCTCATTTCTTCTCCAGCTCTAGTTGCAAAGTCAGTGGAATGAAAACATTTTACTTTATCATTGTCTTATGATGTAAGAATATTAACCAAGGGCGGCTGGTGCATAAGGGCGATTGGGCGATGCACTGCCAAAACAAAAAAAAAAAAAAAGTTTTTTTTCTTTTTTTAAAATAAATTTTCAGTATCATTGTCCAATCAGGGTGGTCTTGCTTCTAGAGTACCGCCCCTTTTGGGGCGATTTCAGTCACGCTGAAAATCGCCCAAGAGTTCACTGATAGAGTCCCATGTTAATATATTTTTTTTCTCCTGACTGACACTTCAATGCAATCTCTATGGGTTCCGGGGGGGCTTGCCCTAACGTGCTTACGTCACTGCGAAGCGCGGCAAAGTTGCGTTCGAGCCGCTCAGTTTCTGAGGTAAGATGGATGCGGAAAGCAATTCAGTGCGGCCCTTAAAAGAAGTTCCATTTAGTCAGCGATCAAATCGAGCTAAATTAGCAACAAAACAAGCTGGACCCCCTCGACCAAATCTAAACATAAAACAAATTTCGACAAGGGGGGGAATCATATACTCGAGGTTTTACTTCAACATGGTCCCAGCGCAAATCCTGGCGAGCTGGCTGCGAGGACGCCTCAGCAGTTTTCTGCTCCCCCTGCTTACTTTTCCACCCTGGAGGTGGCTCCACGGACAACACTGCTTGGACGGTCACTGGAGTTTCGGACATGCATCATTTGTCGGAGAAAATAAAAAAACATGAGTCATCAAAGATTTACATGGGCAGCTGCCTGAAATTTTCGGCTTTTGGGAGAGTGAACATCGCTACTCAACCGGATGAGGGCTACAGGCTAGCAGTTCACCGCCACAACGATGAGGTGAGCAAGAACAGGCACATATTAAACCGGCTCACCCAATGCGTGAAATTTTGTGGAGTGTTCGAGTTAGCTCTACGAGGCAAAGATGAAACTGAGGGCTCCAGTCACCGTGGTGTTTTTCTGGGTTTGGTTGACTTCGTGACTCACACACACAGTCACAGAATCCGTTCACTTTTGATGTTTTCAATGTGCATTTTTATATTTGCCACACTTTGCTCTGAGAGTTAGCACTTTGGTAATATCCTTGGTAAATACCAGTAATTGCAAGATCTAAAGATCCACTCATCTATTTATTCAACTGCTATTGTTATGTTAGCCAACTATTTACAATGTTTTGTTACAGTAAGTGCACTTTCCTGTTTGTCCTTAAGTTGCACAGTCTGTAAAATTCTTGCTGGTCATGGAGTTTGAAGTACAAAATCTATTTACAGAACATTCTGTAGAACAGTTGACTTGCTACCTAGGTCAATTTACTTCAGTCCTGTGGACATTTATGCTCCATGTAGACATAACGGGGGAAAATTGCCCCGCCTGAAAAAAAATTCAGGAGCCGCCACTGATATTAACAAATACCAAACAGTGCATTTGGAGTAAGTGCATAATATATTACTTCTCTTAACTATTTCATTCATGTGTTTTTGCTGTCCCATAGACAGTGCAAGGTCATTGTACCCATATGTTACGGAAACATATTTTTACTGAAAATTTATATTTACTGTTACTTTAAATTATATTGTTAATTCAATGTTTACCACGGCAGTTTTTCTTCACAGTCTCGCATAAAGAAAATACACATGCCCACCAACACAACCGTCTCAGAAACCCCTTCCAAAGAGAGACCACCGAACCGCCATTCAACCAAAGACAACAGTAGAGTAGAGTGGGGTAATACGCCCCCGTGGGGTAAAAGGCCCCCGGCCTGTTTTACCCAAAATAACCACCAGATGGCGCAAAGTTACATTTCTATTGTTGCTATGGACTGGCTTGACAACGGGGATATACAAATATCCACTGTGGATCGCATATCAGCAACGCAGTGGAGAGAAATCAAATTTCATGGTAAGTGATATAATTTTCAGATATCAGTAAAACTGTATTTAGATAGCTGCTATTTTGTCAGATATCACAGCTGTGTATGTGGTATGAGTAGACAAGTCAGTACGTTAAAAAAATACATTAGGTATAAAAAGTTGAATCACATTTTGAAAGTAAGACCCTTTTTTGTAAAAGTGTAGTCTGTGGGGTAAAACGCCCCCTTAATGGCGGGGTAAATGGTCCCCAGGGGGCATCGTTTCCTTTTCTCATAATTAGTGTAGAGTGGGGGAAAAAGCCCCCCCTTAAGGAAAATTCAGTTTTTCTCCAAGTTGAAATGAACCATGTGTTTAGTTTTAATCATATTTTTTGGCAACAGTGACATGAACAATAATGCCACCTAAAGTTTGCCTAAAGTTTTTTTTTTTTTTTTTAACAAAAACAAACATTGTGCCAAGGGGGCCTTTTACCCCCCCCCAGTGGGGTAAAAGGCCCCCTGAGGTGGGGCAATAGGCCCCCTCACTCAAAAAAAAAAACAAGAAAATATCCCTGAATTAATGAATAGCTTGTTCTTTGTTAATTCATGTTCAATCCACACAAAATTATATTGAAATTAAAATGCGAAATATGATAAAATAATGCATCTATTCATTAATTCAGGGATATTTTCTTGTTTCTTTCACATTATAGGCTTAAGTAAACACTTTTGCTATCCAAACAGCTTTTTTTGAGTGAGGGGGCCTATTGCCCCACCTCAGGGGGCCTTTTACCCCACTGGGGGGTAAAAGGCCCCCTTGGCACAATGTTTGTTTTTGTTAAAAAAAAAAAAATAAGTATTAACTTTAGGCAAACTTTAGGTGGCATTATTGTTCATGTCACTGTTGTCAAAAACTATGATTAAAACAACACATGGTTCATTTCAACTTGGAGAAAAACTGAATTTTCCTTAAGGGGGGCTTTTCCCCCCACTCTACTCTAGTGCGCGCGAAAGACTAGCGGGCCACCATGGCGACAAGAAACAATGGCGTTGCCAGTCTACGTGAAAATCCCGAATTTCGTTCGTTAACAAAAGAACAGAAAATAGGTCACTGACTCATTAAGCAGAATGCACGACTCACCCCCATCCTCATAAAACATGCGTAGGCCTATTCATGACAAGATACCGCAAAGTCAAATAATATTAGCTAAACTACCCTTCTCATATGGAGAGGTTTTTTTCTTCGCTTTAAAAATATCAGGCGCAAGCGTGGTCTACACTGCAACACAAGTGAAAACCTTATTTTAAACCAACGAGGTCTTATGATTAAGCAATTGTGAGATTTAAGTAGCCAATTAGTAGGCTACTGACAGTTACAGCTAAGCTTATTGCGGGTTGGGGGATAATTTTTGTACGAAACTGTTTTGTTTATAGGTAAGATATGTATCTTAATTTTGTGCTGTTAAAGCGAATTTAAGCAGCGCCCCGCAATTTTGACAGCACCATGTTCTGACGCAGACTGTGTCTGAGAGAATTTGCAGAGAAATAAATAGATTAACAGATTAATACAACAAGCAGTTACCTGGAAGTTTAACATTGGATCAGTAGCTCCCACCTGGAGATTTAACATTGGATCGGTGGCTCTACTTATGGGCTAAATCCTAATTACTGCGCTGTAGCCTACATTTTTATTATTTATAGAGAAGCCGTTCACTGTAGATGGTGCTGATTAATCCACAACCACAACAGCGTCCTCAGCTCACATCTCTCTCTCTCTCTCGCTCTCTCTCGTAGCCTATGCATTGTGTGGATTCTCTTGCGCAAACAGACAAAGATGAATATTGATCAGGATCACGCTCCTATCATACAGAACTGAGGAAACACACACACACACACACAAACAAATTTGTCAGTCTAGTCCCTTTTTGGCCAGCTCTTCCGCTCGCACTCCATCTCTGCTTTAGGTCTGTAAAACACACCTGCCAAATGCTGCTGACTTTTATAGACTAAATAAGAGGAAATATCCTTATGTAACATACTGAAGTTGAAGCTGATACCCAGTTATCAAAGTAAAGTTATGTATAAATTTCTTTAGCTACATGAAATCATACCACATCCGACATTAAAACAGCATTGCTTCGATGGATCCTTCTCACATCTCTAACTTTCGTGAAACCATCTTATTCTCACAGCAAATATATATTTATTCAGGTTTCCCCAGAGCTAATTACGTAGCAAATTCATGCTTTAATTCGCCATTACCCCATTTGAACACCATCATGGTGAGTAGCAGCGCTCTGGACCTTAAACAAGATTGGCCCAACTCCATCGCCTCCTGGGACTTCTGACTTCCTCTTCTAATAATTCCAGTGCTCAAAATGTTTCCTCAGCATCTCTTTGGGTTGCTCCGATTTTCTTTATTACACAGCAGTCGTGGGTGTGTAAGTGTCCCAAGCTTCAGCAGTGTATTCGGACGTTACACTTATACCGTTAGGGTCGGGGGTAAAACATGGAGTGGAACGCAACTTTGGACCTGAGTCTGGTGTGTACTAGGGTGAATGTCTATTTAATCAAAGCTCACCATTCTGTTCCTTCTGTCTCTGATTTGCATCAGTTTGGTTTCGTGATCATGTTACAGATCCGCTATTAGTATGACTGCGCAAGTAATTATACTATTATTATTCTTATGTTTTATTCTTATTTTTCTTCAGACCACTTTTTTTTGTCTCACTTCTTCTCCTGCAGATTTTGAGATATTGACTCCAAACCAATTTAAAATCGTCCGTCCTGTTCGACAATAGTGTGCTTGTATATAGCTTTTGGAAAGACACTTATCTCGTTTTTTTTTCGTTTTTCTGTAAATTTTTTTGGCCCTATTGAAATTAAGAGTTTCAGAATCAAAGTGTTCCTGCTCGGTTACGCTTCATTGGAGAGCCACCAAACTTCATACAACACTTCACGCCAACTTATCCAACACATCGATGAAATCTGCTCTGACCCACATTTGTCTTTTTCTTGCTTTTTGCCCATCCCTTTTTTCCCCATTTACTTCAATGCATTTTTGGCCCCATTGACATGAATGCAGTTTCGGAATCAAAGTCATCTTGCTCAGTCACGCTTCATCAGAGAGCCACCGAATTTCATTCTACAGCTTTATCTGTCATGAGCCGCACTCATCTTTTTTGCAGTGTCACAATCACACTTTTCTCACACAAATGCATCTCTAGTTTGTATTGTCCTCTTTTAATAAATTTTCATGGTTGCTTCCATATGGCAGCTCCCCAACAAACACGGGACATCCGTCAGACATTTACTGGATGTTTTTGACATCCCCATTGGTCCCCACCACAATGCTTTCTGCAGGATATTACCAGAATGTTACTGACATTCATAACATGTTCTCGTTTGATCCTTGTGCAACATTCAGAATGAGACATAAACAGACCCGTTGCAACAAGGTAGGCAGACTTGGCAATTGCCTAGGGCCCCAGCCCTCGAAGGGCCCCCGCTGCCGAACGACTGGTTATGTATTCAATAGCAATGACAACTTTTTGAGCGCGGCAGCGCAGCACCTAATGACACTTGTTGAAATACCCTAGTTCCAAGGGGGGCCCCCTAATGCACAACAGCACCTCCCTACACGCTTTGGCTGAAAAGTGCAATGACAGTCTGTTGTCAACCCCTCAATGCCCATCTCCGTCCAGTCAAGTGGTTGCAGAGCTCCGCGGCAAAAAAAAAAACAAAATCAAATATGAAGCGAAATTACCCCTCAGGGAGCCAGAAGAGAAAGAAGAAAAGGGAAGAGGAAGACAGAAAAAAACAAGACACTGGTAAGTGAGAATGTACACACTCATTAATACCAAGCGGGTCGACAAGCAAATTTGGTAGCTAGCTTACGTTAATGGTAGACAGTGGTAATCTTGTAGACAGTGTTTATAACAGTGATGTAAACATTGTCATGCACAACAGGCTTACAAACTTGCAAGGACTGGCTAAAAATTCTAATATGTGCCACACAAATAGGTGAAAGACTGTCAACGTCTCCCAGATTAACTTATTGCGTTTATCAAAAGGTCATAGTCAGAGTTAGTTTCAGCGAGCTGCATGGCTTTCATCAGAAGTAGCTAGTGTGTCGTGAGCATGAATGGAGTAGGACAGGGGATGGCTCACAAGAAAGCTCTTTTTTACATAAATAGGCTACGTTTGTGACCTTGGTCGGATATTAATGCAGTAATTCAGCTAAGAAACCCAAACTTTCTGCAAGGAAGCCCTGCTGCGATCAGCACGGCTAATGGCTACGACATGGCAAGTTTGCTTCGCTTGTGTCTCTGTATTGTTTTTGCTTCCATGGGAAGGAAGGACAGCCCTTGCCATTTTCTCTGATTCTAGTAACCTCTGCAAGAATTCCATGCATCATGACTGAACTGGAACGTGAACGTAATGCATAGATGCAGAGCCCTTTCGAATATTTAACTGAGCCAAGGAAAGGTGACAGCAAGCAACCACACCCGCGACATGGATTTTAAATGCTTATGATCTAGGGCGTAATTTTGGGTAGGGACGCTAGGGACGTGTCCCTACCAATATTCAGCCGCTACTGTGGAATCACGATCAATAAAACCGATGTCCTAACCTGAGCAATGATTATATGGCACACAAAGGGTTAAATGTATGACACTGCTAATAATCCCCCCTCTAACGTAGATATCATTCTCTGATTAGCTACCTGTTTCTCGCTAACTTACATGGTTAGCTATCCCAGCTGTCACTCCATCTGCTGTAAAAGCAGCACACTTCCCACAGCAGCCGTGACTACCCGCCCATCAACCCCCCGTATCTCACACAGCCATGGATGGAGATGTAAGGGTGGGATTTGAACCTACAACTCTGGGATCCAAAGACCACCTCCCTAACCATTAGGCCACAGCTGCCCTCATTAACCTATAAGATCTGCATGACATGAAATTATAATTGCTAATGGAAAAAAAACACCTTTCGGAAGCTCTGCCTTGGATCACTTTTGTGTCCCCACCAATGTCAAAATCAAAGTTACTCCCTTGCTTATGATCATGTTTGTAAATCTTCATGTCAACCACGTTTGGCCAAAGCCCGCAAGCAGCAGTTTTAGACATTTTGCCCATGATTCTAGTTGTGTATTCTTAAATTTTTATGTGTTTTTCTATACCTTTTGCACTTTTCTGTGTGTGCTGGTTCTTATTAAGATTCTTATTCATGTTTGTAATCATTTAATCACCATTTGAAGTTATTTCTACTTGTGTATATACTGTAAATATTTAGTGTTGTGTTATTTGCACATTTTATATTACTTTGTCTTATTTTCATATTTGATTTATATATATGTGTGTGTGTGTGTGTGTGTGTGTGTGTGTTTTGTCTATTCATGTGTTTAATTGGGTTTGATAATTATTTATAATAATGTAAAGAGTTCATTTATTAAGTAAAAATCGTAAGAATGATTACAATATGTGTGATGTTTATTTATTAAGTCTTCAGTGGGTAGGCGGCCATAAGGCCTTTCGTCGAGGGGGGGATAATTATGGGCCCCAGATCCCCTTTTGCCTAGGGCCCCCAAATAGCTTGAAACGGGCCTGGACATAAATCAAAACTTCAGGGAGCATTTCCAGTTGGTCCCTCTGATAACATCCTCATTTGATCCTTAAAAATGTATTAAGAATGTCCTGACATTTTGATCTTGGGAAATCTATTTTTAGTGCGTCTCTTGTTAAATTATGACTGATGTGCATGTTGAATAATTGCAGATTCTTCTAGAAGTTTTGCAGAAACAAATCACAAGTGATCTCCATTTAAAAAACAGTCACATGTGGTCAGACCTAGAGATGGAAAGGTAAGCTGACATTTATTTTCATGGTCCTCTAAAAATAACAAAAATTAACTGACGATTTGAGCCAACTTAGCTATCAAACTACACTGCAACCCCAAGAACTCCTTTGGGGACATCCAAATTGTTTGTTATATTGAAAAGTTCATAATGCTGAAATGGACCCACTTGTCACACCAAACACTCATATTATATGCAAAATTTTAGGCACATTCTCCTTATGATGAATTTCTCTTTCCAAGTCACTATCGCGGAGTTACAGGATCACAAACAGTGGCAATGATTTCTTCATCTGTTATGGAAATGACAGAGGTTACTGGTGTATTATTGTCAATGTCCACCCACTGACTCACTATATATTTTGAATCCTCACCATTCAGTTCATTCATGTGTTGCCAAATACCGATGACGTCATTTATGTTGCACTGCAGGGCTGGCAGGGGGTATAAAAATGCCACCAGTACGCTTTAACTAGGTATTAAGTTTAGCGGTATCAGCAGTAATTTCATCTTTTTTTATCAATCCTTTGATGTACTTGCAGGAACAGGGTTTATTTACAAGCAGGCAGGCAAACAGTTCAAAAACATAAGACAAAGGCAGGGTCATGAAACAGGCAATGGTCACACAAGGCACAAACGGAATGGCAGAGGCAAAGACAAAAGGCAGAGTCCAAATACACAAAACAAAGTCAAAACCAAAAAGGCAATACAAGTCTTGGTAATGTGAGACACTAGGTACATCGTGTATACTTTTCTAAGTCTGTGTGTTTAGACTGTCCTTGTAAACATGCACTGTGATTGATTATGCTCCAACCCAGAACAGGTGCATAGTAATTAGTCCTAATGGCGCTGCATGCAAGTTGTAACAGTGAGTTACAATGAGTTTTGTAACAATGAAGAAGAGTCTTAAAAAAAAAAATCAGTGTGTTACATCCACACGTTGCACACTCTTTAAAGACTCTGACTCATTGTCATTAATGATGGGGGACACAAACTTATTTTTTATAAATTAAGAAAATAATTCATTTTGGGATAAAATTAATTCATGTTTAAAATATTCAATTTTCTGTAAAGCTGCATAGTGACAATGTCTGTTATTAAAAGTGCAATACAAATAAACTTGACTTGACTGCTGGTCTGTAAATGCCATATTAACATTAAGAAAAAGAAACAAAGTTTAAAGCTACTCAAGAAACTAGATATGCCCATGACCAAAGACACACACACAAAAAAAATGCTGAAGTTGTTTCTGAAAGTGAAATGACCTGGATGTGTAGACAACTGGTCTAAAATTAAGGATGTGCTTCTAGATGCTGGAAAGCAGGTGTTTGTTAAAAAGGAAAAGAAACTCAATGACTGGTTTGACATACAGAGACTTCTCGGTGAAAAGAAAATAAGTGGAGATGGGTACTCTCTTCGAGAACATATAAGGATGCTTAAAAAGAACTGGTTCCAGAATAAAGCAGAAGAAGCAGAAAGATACTGCCAGGAGAGGAATTATCATGAATTTTACGCTACACTTAATGCTTTTTATGGCCCAAGGTCTAAAAGTTTACACCAAGTCAGATCTCAAAGTGGTGAACTACTGACATCTCCTGATGAGATTAAGGAAAGGTGGTGTAGAATCAAAGCAGGTGGGTGGAGCAAAGAAGTACGGCAGGCCAGAACTGAGTTCTCACAAACTTATATAAATATATATATATATATATATATATATATATATATATATATATATCTTTTCAGCTCACTCACTCTCACACACATTTCTGGTCGGGAGAGAGCCCCCTTTCTCTGCTCTCTCTCTCTCCTTTTATAGGGCACGGTCACTGGAGGAGACACACAAACACAGGTTAATTCACATCAGGTGCAGTGATACTACCACTTACCTTCCCTAACTCCACGCCCCCGCTGCCATAGATGGATAGAGTATTTAATGTACTACTCAATCAGTCTAGTGTAATCACAGATATACTCAACAACATTGAACAACAACCAGCCATTGAAGAATTGGATAACCCAGTTACTCTGGCTGAGCTGGACAGTGCTCTTCAGAACTCAAAGCTTGGAAAAAAAAAACCTAGGCCTGATGGGATACTTCCAGAAGTGCTTGTCCATGGTGGAACTTCTTTGGAAGCATCTTTGATAACTTTATTTAACCTACTGTGGACAACCATAGACATTCCATCAGAGCTTGTTGATACTAATATTGCTATTCTCTTTAAGACAGAAGATCACAGCCTATGTAACAACTACAGAGGAATTTCTCTCCTTAGTGTTGGAGGCAAGGTATTTGCAACAGCTGCACTTACTTACAGAAAAAAATCTATCCAGAATCTCAGTCCGGCTATCATTGTGGCAGGAGTACCATAGATGGGATCGTCACTGTTTGCCAAATCATGGAGAAAAATAGAGAACACTTCAGAGACTTACATATAGCTTTTATTGATTTCACTAAAGCTTTTGACTTTGCTAACCAAGAGCTACTGTTCAACATATTGAGAAGGCTTGGCTGCCCAGCAAAATTCATACAAATCATCACAAAATTCAAACATGCATGCAAGACTAATGGAGAACTGACACAAGCCTTTGACTGGTGTGAAGCAAGGTTGTCAGTTCACTCCAATTTGTTTTGGAATCTTTGCAGCTGTTCTCCTTTGGCTAGCTTAAAAAAGCATCAAGCATAGTTTTAGCATCAAAGTTTGCTTCCACTATGATGGTGACATATTTTATATATGATATAATATACATGTATATTATACATGTAAATACGAGAAGCACAGTATGCAGATGGCATATTCTTATTCACTGACAGTGATCATAGTCTCCAACAACTTTTAACAGCCTACAATGAAACTGCAATGATGCTGGGTCTCAAAATAAATACTTCCAAGACAGAAACCATGAGTATCAGAATCCAACATGATTTCTTTATAGATGGAACAAAACTGACAAGAGTTGTTAATTTTAAATACCTGGGTTGTCTAGTCACCAAAGACTGTATGATGGATGATGTCCGAATTCAAAGTGCAACTTGTGCTTTTGTACAACTGAAGAAAAAAGTGTTTGACTGCAGAGATCTAAATGTTGAAACAAAATCAAAGTCTATGATCAATGTGTCACACCTCTCCTTATGTATGGCAGTTTATCATAAACATGTAAAACAGCTTCGGACCATTCAGCAGCGCCACTTCAAATCCATAATGAATATCAAATGGGCTCACTTTGTCACTAATGATGAAGTTTTAGAGAGGGCTGGTGTAGAAGATATTGCAATAAAACTAATTAGAACACACCTCTGCTGGATGGGACATGTAGCAAGGATGAATGATGAAAGACCAGTTAAAGAACTTCTGTATGGAGGACTGGCAGAGGGATCCAGGAAAATTGGTTGACCGCTACGCCACTATAAAGAAACCTGCAAGAATGCACTCACACTTGAAAAGGTACTTATTGAATGGAGTTCTACCATTAGCAACTGCAGTGATTGGAGGTTTCCCACTGATAAGATATGTCAGTGAATTGATACCAAAAGAAGGGAAGAAATCAAAGTGTCATGCTAAACAACATGAACAGCAAAATAGATAAACTTGACAGTGCCAATGTTGTGTTGAACACTCTTTGTTTCTTTGCTGAATATCATCCCATTATATTTTCTATGTTATAATCGGTTCTGTTTTGAGGCATACAGTGGTGCTTGAAAGTTTGTGAACCCTTTAGAATTTTCTATATTTCTGCATAAATATGACCTAAAACATCATCAGATTTTCACACAAGTCCTAAAAGTAGATAAAGAGAACCCAGTGAAACAAATGAGACAAAAATATTATACTTGATCATTTATTTATTGAGGAAAATAATCCAATATTACATATTTGTGAGTGGCAAAAGTATGTGAACCTTTAGGATTAGCAGTTAAAATTAGAAGGTGAAATGAGAGTCAGATGTTGTCAATCAATGGGATGACAATCAGGTGTGAGTGGGCACCCTGTTTTATTTAAAGAACAGGGATTTATCAAAGTCTGATCTTCACAACACATGTTTGTGGAAGTGTATCATGGCACAAACAAAGGAGATTTCTGAGGACCTCAGAAAAAGCGTTGTTGAAGCTCATCAGGCTGGAAAAGGTTACAAAACCATCTCTAAAGAGTTTGGACTCCACCAATCCACAGTCAGACAGATTGTGTACAAATGGAGGAAATTCAAGACCATTGTTACCCTCCCCAGGAGTGGTCGACCAACAAAGATCACTCCAAGAGCAAGCCGTGTAATAGTCGGCAAGGTCACAAAGGACCCCAGGGTAACTTCTAAGCAACTGAAGGCCTCTCTCACATTGGCTAATGTTAATGTTCATGAGTCCACCATCAGGAGAACACTGAACAACAATGGTGTGCATGGCAGGGTTGCAAGGAGAAAGCCACTGCTTTCCAAAAAGAACATTGCTGCTCATCTGCAGTTTGCTAAAGATCACATGGACAAGCCAGAAGGCTATTGGAAAAATATTTTGTGGATGGATGAGACCAAAATAGAATTTTTTGGTTTAAATGAGAAGTGTTATGTTTGGAGAAAGGAAAACACTGCATTCCAGCATAAGAACCTTATCCCATCTGTGAAACATGGTGGTGGTAGTATCATTGTTTGGGCCTGTTTTGCTGCATCTGGGCCAGGACGGCTTGCCATCATTGATGGAACCATGAATTCTGAATTATACCAGCGAATTCTAAATGAAAATGGCAGGACATCTGTCCATGAACTGAATCTCAAGAGAAGGTGGGTCATGTAGCAAGATAATGAACCTAAGCACACAAGTCGTTCTACCAAAGAATGGTTAAAGAAGAATAAAGTTAATGTTTTGGAATGGCCAAGTCAAAGTCCTGACCTTAATCGAATCGAAATGTTGTGGAAGGACCTGAAGTGAGCAGTTCATGTGAGGAAACCCGCCAACATCCCAGAGTTGAAGCTGTTCTGTACGGAGGAATGGGCTAAAATTCCTCCAAGCCAGTGTACAGGACTGATCAACAGTTACCAGAAACATTTAGTTGCAGTTATTGCTGCACAAGGGGGTCACACCAGATACTGAAAGCAAAGGTTCACATACTTTTGCCACTCACAGATGTGTAATATTGGATCATTTTCCTCAATAAATAAATGACCAAGTATAATATTTTTGTCTCATTTGTTTAACGGGGTTCTCTTTATCTACTTTTAGGACTTGTGTGAAAATCTGATGATGTTTTAGGTCATATTTATGCAGAAATATAGAAAATTCTAAAGGGTTCACAAACTTTCAAGCACCACTGTATATATATATAAATTTTTCATTCCACCTAATACGGGACAAACTCCCAGATGGCATGGAAGTTGTTTACAGGATAGATGGAGACCTATTCAACCTGGGCAAAATCCAAGACTAATGTTACATCTGAGATAGAACTTCAGTACACTGATGATAATTGTGTTTGTGCCATGATGGAAGACAATCTTCAAACCATCTTGAATACCTTTGACTATGCATTCAAGAGGCTTGGCCTTTCCATCAGTGTCAAGAAGATGGAGGTCCTCCACCAGCCAGCTCCTGGTCAAGAACTAACCTGTCTTTCATTCATGATCGATGGGACTGTACTAAAGAATGTGCAGAATTTCCCCTGCTTGGGCATCTTTCTCTCTACAAAATCAGATATTCATGCTGAAATCCAACACCGTCTTCAAGCTGCCAGTTATGCCTTTGGTTGAATGTGTGAGAGGGTATTTGAGGAGAGAGGCATAAGAACTGATCCCAAAAGATTGGCAGTTTTTTTGTCATCTCTCTTGTATGCCTCGGAGTCCTGGACCACATATAGGTGGCACCTCAAGGCACTGGAAAAGTACCACCAGTGCTGCCTCCGCCATGTCCTAGGCATCAGTTGGCAGGATTGACGGATGAGTAATAGCGTCCTGGAGGAGGCCAACTGTACTAGCATCGAGGCTATGGTAATACAAGGTCAACTCTGTTGGGTGGGACACATCCTTAGAATGGAAGACTCCTTTCTCCCAAAGACTCCTCTCTCCCAGAAAAGTCAACTTGGCTCAGGAAGGGCACAAGGGGGTCAGAAAAAAATGTTTCAAGGATAATCTTAAAGCCTCCATAAAGTCATGTTACATCAAGTATAGACAATTGGGAGGGCCTTGCCTGCAACACACCAGGATGGTGAAAGGTTGTTTGCAAAGGTATGTCCTACTTTGGGCTAGAAAGATACCACATGACTGAGTAGAAATGTCTATGATGTAAGGACCAAGAGAAGGTACCTCCACTGGCCACTACTGATTAACATGTGTGGAAAATTGTGTGCCTCTCACATTGGACTGACCAACCACCTAAGGGTACACAAGTGAAGTTTAAGTGGACAATCATACTCATTTCAAGTGATTCCTGATAATGATTTGACAAGCAATACAATATGGCGTTACATCCACAAATGTGACGAGTCATGGAATCCACGGACACATGTTGGCCGAAACGAATTAATTAATTATTTAATTAATGCTTCTTTTGCGATTTTCTCAGATTCGTTTCGGCCGACATGTGTCCGTGGATTCCATGACTCGTCACAAATGGCAGTTGAAACTTTACTGTACAAAAAAGGAAGTCTTATATTAACTGTGTCCAGAAGCGTCATCAACTTTTCTGGGCTTGGGGGCATCTGGAATGGATTATCACACAGTGGAAATGTGTATTGTGGTCAAGATGAATCAGTATTCCAGTTCTTTTTTTTTTTGGAACAAATGGACACCATGTGCTCCAGACCAAAGAAGCAAATGACCATCTGTTACCAGCAACAACTCCAAAAGCCAGGGTTTGTCATGGTATGGTGTTGTGTCAGTGTCCTTGGCAAAGGTAACTTAGACTTCTGTATAGACAATTGGGAGGGTCATCAACAAGATGGTGCCTGTGTTTGGCTTGGCCACTGCTACACTGTATTGGTGTTGACTCTCACAGTTTATACTTGTCTTTTTTTGTTCTCATATCAGCCCTATTGATTAATGATGGTGTCTCTGCTGCATGGACTTATGATAAATGCATTTTGATTGACATCAAAGTGTCTATGGAAAGACTATTTGACAGCTGGGAGTGTTATAATCGAACTTTTCCACCCCTGTTTGTGTGCTCTCCCTCCTCACCTGAGTTCTGACTTCTGTTCATGACCCACAGCCCTAGTAATCCCAGGAAGAGACCAAGGAGAAGGGGATGCAGGGCTGGCATTCAAGTTAGGATGAGACAAACTTCCTGGATGGGGGTGCTCTGGCCGTGTCACAAACAGAAGTGGACAAAGTACCCAACTTCATTACTTACATCAAAACAGATACCACTGGTCAAATGTTACTCTGATACAAGTGAAAGTTGTACAGTCAAATTTTTACTTAGGTTAAAGTACTGAAGTACATGCTTTTAATATACTGAAGTATTAAAAGTACATTTTCTGTCAATGGATTGCTGTATTATTGCCACAATGCTTACAATACCAAATATCTCTGACACAACCAGTAGGATTTACTGACTAGCTTGTAGAACCTGTAGAATATAGACCTTTAACCATAGATAAACCAGGGCTGCCAACTTTTCGAAATTCCTTGGAGTGAGATTTTTTTTTTGGGGGGGGGGGGGGGGGTCGACGGCAAAATTTTTCCGCACACCATGCAGTAAGTGGGAATTTTGTATTCAGTTTGATATTCACTTGTCCCCCTGCAGTCTGGTGTTTTGTTTGTGGGTCGTCCAGCTGGAGATGGACAATGGGGGGAGGGGGGGTTGAGATTTTGGATTTAGTAGATGTTCCTGCATTCTGGTGGATTTTTGGAGTGGCCTGCTGTGCCATACCTACATCCTTACACACCCTGACTTGCCAGGCCTTCAGCTTGTGGCCAACAAAAGCACCAAGTTTTGGCTTAAAAGCCCCACACTAGAAAACTACAGATGGCTGCCAATGTTCCTATAGCCCTATAGACCTGTGTTTCAGATTTAAAGGCAAGTTCATGTTTGAAAATATTTCATCAGCTAAGCCTAAACACCTTCTGAATTGAAACTAAATGTTAAGATTTTAATAACTGTTGCAAAAAATAAGATTGTCCCTCACTGACTATTCATTATGCATTTAAGGGCTTTCCCCACCACTGGGTTCAGCAGAAGATTGGCATGGGGAAAAATATCAACAGCAAAAGAACAAATAAAATGCTTAAACAGTAAGCAAAATGTGCATGTGCTACAAGAAACATTAAAATGATTAAGTTTGAACAGTATTGAAACACAAAAAGCTGAACCTTGGCCATAGGTGGGACTGTGCACACAAAGTTGGGCTTAAAAATTTTGGTCATACTTAAATAAGCTATATTAATATATTTATTATTAATTTATTTCTTATCTATGTTTCTTATTAGTAACAGAGCATTCATCAGGGCCTGTTATCTGACAAATATTCTCTACCTGTCTTGCCCTCTTTGAAACCCTGTCTCCTCAGTATATTGTTCTCTGTCTTTTTTTTATTATTATTCACAAGTTCAAGTTCTTTGATATTACAGGTGACCATGCTTTATTTACTTTAACTGAGCAATTACATACATCATAAATAATTAAAAATAAATACCCTGTAAATAAACATTAGGTATGGTGGCTAATGGCTCTTCTTGCATTTGTAATATTATCTCTTTTTTTTTAAAGATATTTTTTTGGGCTTTTTGCACCTTTATTGGATAGGACAGTGTAGAGACAGGAAACGAGCAGGAGAGGGATCAGGAAATGACCTCAGGTTGGAATTGAACCCGGGTCCCTGGATTTATGGTATGGCGCCTTATCCACCTGAGCCACAACACCCCCGTTTGTAATATTATCCCTTACTTGCTTTATTTTACAACATTTCCAGTATGGCTTCAAATAAAGTATGATAACATACAGTAAACAAACTAAAAATGCGCCTTAATAAACGTGTGCTAAGGAGGTGCTCTCTCATGCTGCTTGTTGGGGAAGATAGAGGCTGTGGCATGGCAGTAGGAATGATTTAGCATGCCTAGTACACAGCTCTCGATATGGCATTAAATATTCTCACAACACTTATAGGCTAAAACAATTAAGAAACTTTATATAAGTTCATAATTATGCTAGTAACACCACACATTGGCGTGCATATGTACAAACCTGTCTGAGACACTCGTCTTCAACTCGGATACCTTCTTCTCTCTCCTCTTCCTCTAAATTGACGGTAGGCAATTATCCAACTTCCGGCGAGTGCAGTATCATTAGATGCGCCACCTACCATAGGGGAGTGTGTACAGAAGGGAACACCTCTCTGCCTGTTTAGCCGTGTGTAAGGCGTAATTGATCGATCGCAAGTGGTTGGCGCGACGCAATGGGTAGCCTAGATCAGATAGATAAACTAGATTTTTTTTCTAGCGTGAGAAATCGGAGGTATGGCGTGTGAGCGTGTGAAGACAGTCAAATGCGTGTGTCTCATGCTCATTGCGTGAGAGTTGGCAGCCCAGGATAAACACAGATTTCTACATTCTGTTTATTTGGCAAGATTATGCTAAAACATATTTCTGAAAGAACTTCAGATAAGTTAATGTTATTCATGTTAGCATAACTCCATTTTTACATGCTAACTAACACTGTCCAAGTTAACTAGCTATGTGTTAAGATTAGCCATGGACAAGGCGATGGCAACTTGGCGGGCAAATCCATAGAAAGCCATTTGACTAACCAGACTGAATAGCTATTGCAATATTTTCGCTAACTCTAAAAGCATAGATAACTTCATTGCAAGCTTTCTCTTGGAATAAAATATTTACATACTGTAGCAAATCCCTGATGTGGGTGGAGTACAGAAGCACAGCAGGCGGGACCTGAAGTTCTAACAAACTTTTATTTTTAATGAGAGATATATAGATATAGCTTTTCAGCCTCACTCCCACACAGGCGCACACACATGCATTTTGGTTGAGAGCCTCTTTTCTCTGCTCTCCCCCTCCTTTTATGCTCCGTCCCTATAACATGCACACACATTAATTGACAGCAGGTGGAATGACTTAGCCACTTACCTTCCCCGACCCCGCCCTCCATTCAAAGACTGCTGCTTGGCCACGCCCCTGCTGCCACATACCCCCACCGCCCGACTCAGGCCAGGGAGCCTTCCGGCCTGAAGCTGACTCCCCCCCCCGACGGGACAAGAAGTCCGCCACCACCTTCTGTGCCCCCGGCCTGTGGATCACCTCAAACTTAAATGGCTGGAGGGTGAGATACCAACGGGTGATCCACGCATTGGCATCCTTCATGTGGTGGAGCCATTGGAGAGGTGCGTGGTCCGAACAAAGAGTGAAAGGGCACCCTAGCAGGTAGTATCGGCGGGTGAGGACCACCCACTTGATGGCAAGACACTCTTTTTCGATGGTGCTGTACTTGCTTTCACGCATCAAGAGTTTCCGGCTGATGTACAGCATGGGGCGCTCCTCGCCATCCACCTCCTGGGACAAAACAGCCCCCAGCCCTCTGTCCAATGCATCAGTCTGTAAAATAAAGGGGAGAGAAAAGTTAGGGGAGTGTAAAAGTGGCCCCCCACACAGTGCAGCTTTTACCTTAGAGAAGGGCTGTTGGCACTGCTCCATCCACTGAACCGGATCTGGAGTCCCCTTTTTAGTGAGATCGGTTAGCAGGCTGGTGACGTTCGAATAATTAGGTATAAACCTACAATAATAGCCAGCCAACCCCAGGAACCATCTCACCTCCTTTTTGGTCTTGGGCCTCGGGCAGGCTGCAATCACTGCGGTCTTGGTAATTTGGGGACGTACCTGCCCATGACCCAAGTGGAACCCCAGATACCGTACTTCCACCCGCCCAATTGCACACTTTTTCAGGTTAGCTGTAAGGCCTGCTCCCTTCAGTGAATTTAGAATGGCCCTCAGGTATTCCAAGTGCCACAGCCAATCATGGCTGTAGATTATTATATCGTCCAGATATGCGGCCGCGTGAGGGCGGAGGACCCTGTCCATAAGCTGCTGGAATGTAGCAGGTGCCCCAAGCAACCCAAAAGGGAGCATGACAAATTGGTGTAATCCAAACGGTGTGGAAAAGGTCGCTTTCTCTCAGGATAGAGGAGTCAAGGGGATCTGCCAATATCCCTTTGTTAGATCCAGTGTCGAATAAAAGCGAGCAGTGCCTAACTGATCAAGCAACTCATCAATGTGAGGCATTGGGTATGCGTCAAATTTAGACACCACATTGACCTTTCTATAGTGCACACAGAACCGGACCGACCCGTCAGTCTTGGGAACCAGGACCACTGGGCTGCTCCAATCACTGTGGGACTCCTGGATTATGCCTATTTCGAGCATGGCCTTGAGTTTATCCCGAACCACCTTTTTTTTTTAATTTGGGCAAGCGGTAAGGGTGGCTACGCACTACCACCCATGGGGGTGTTTTGATGTGCTGTTCTATGTGGTGGGTATGACCAGGAAGGGGTGAGAACACATCAGAAAATTCCTTTTGCAACTTGGCCACCTCCGTGAGTTGGGCCGGTGAGAGGTGGTCTCCACAAGGGACCGGAGTGGTCCAAGATGTTATATTTTTCACCTCTGGCCCCAGCTCCGCCTTCTCTGGGACTACTGATGCCAATGCCATGGAGACCCCCTCATTCCAGCATTTTAAAAGGTTGAGGTGGTAGATTCACAATGCCCTGCCTCTATCCATTTGCCTCACTTCATAGTCAACGTCCCCGACTTGCCATGTGACCTCGAAGGGCCCTTGCCACTTGGCGAATAATTTCGAGCGTGACGTGGGCAATAATATGAGCACTTTGTCTCCCGACGTGAACTCTTTAAGGCGTGTGCCCGTCATACAGCCGGATTTGACGTTCTTGTGCCTGCCGCAAATTCTCCTGGGTTAGGTGCATGAGGGTGTGGAGTTTTGTGTGCAGGTCAAGAGCGTACTGGATTTCGTTTTTGCTAGGCAAAGGGCCCTCCTCCCAATTTTCCCGCATCATGTCCAGAATGCCACGTGGCTTATGCTGATATAATAATTAAAATGGAGAAAACCCTGTGGAGGCTTGCAGGACCTTTCGTACTGCGACTAACAGGGGCTCGAGCCACTTATCCCAATTACGTGCATCTTCACTTATGAATTTCTGGATTATGTTCTTGAGTGTTTGGTTAAATCGCTCTACTAAGCCATCTGTTTGTGGGTGATGGACACTGGTGCAGATAGACTTAATCCCCAAGAACCCATACAACTTGCGCACTATGTGTGACATAAACGAAGTGCCTTGGTCTGTCAGGATTTCTTTCGGAATCCCGACCCGGGAGATAAAGCGGAAGAGTGCTTCCGCAATACTGCATGCTGAGATATTGCGGAGAGGCACTGCTTCCGGATATCACATTGCATAGTTCACCAGAACTAGAATAAAGCGATACCCTCGTGCCAACCTATCTAATGGCCCGACGAGATCCATCCCAATTCGCTCAAACGGGGTCTTGATTAGAGGGAGAGGGCGCAAAGGCACTTTTGGAGTGGCTGCAGGATTTGCTAATTTGCATTCAAGGCATGCCTCACACCATCGATGGACATCCCCGTGAATCCCTGGCCAATAGAACCAGGACATTATTTGGTTTACTGTTTTATCTTGCCCACCAGTGTCCAGCCATGGGATTAAAGTGAGCCACATGGAATATGAGTTCCCTGCGGCTCTTTGGGATTAACAACTGGGTTATTCATTCACTAGTTTGAGTGTCCTGCATCACTCGGTACAATCTATCTTTAATAATAGCAAAATAAGGGAAGGTTAGTGTCGCGCATGGCTGAAGAGTTTGACCATCAATTACTCTCATTTGGCCAAATGCATGCCGCAGAGTCTCGTCTCGCAACTGCTCTAACGGGAAATCCCCAAGGGAATCCCTGAGAGAGGGAGGAGGAGCAGGCTGCTCCTCACTCTGACGCGGTGCTGACATAGATGGCTCTGTGACAGATTCTCCAGTGAACACCACACCAGGATCTTCCCATGACCTACTAGTGCAGGACCCACGTGTTAAATATTTCATCAGCTTTTTAAACCCTGGCCAATCAGTACCCAAAATCAACGAGTGGGTGAGACGAGGACTAACCACTGCCTTTACTCTATGCATTTGGCCCCGGAATAGAATACAGACAGACACTAAGGGATAATTGTGAACATCCCTGTGCACACACAACATTTTCACTGCTTGTGTTCTCTCCAACTTTGGACCAGGCGTTGGTGAATTGAGGTCTGATTACAACCGGAATCCACCAAAGCATAATATATATCCCCTTGAACACTTACCGGTATGCGATATGTTCTGGCCCAGTTGGGGTCGGTCTCTGGCTCGTCGGGGATCTGGATCACAGCTTCCACCTCCCTTGCGGAGCCCTGATTCTGGAGATGCCCCTGCTCCCTGCCGCGCCAGCATACCGGCCCAGGCTTTCCCTCTGCACCGGTGTTAAGGGCGTCACTCACCTGAAGGGGAGAGAAACAGACATGGAAGAGGGAGACAGGAGGACACCACAGGTGTGATGGGCTGGTTGGGGAGGAGTTGGCACTGCCTCTTCAGTGGGGGAATGGGGAGAGAGGGCAGTAGAGAAGAGAAATGAGGAGAGGCGCTTTCGCCTCATCCGCCTGTTGTTGGAACCGCCGCCAGATGGTCCTCCGCCAACTCGATGGCTTGCTGGAGCGATGCCAGGCAGGGACACTGGACCCATTCTGCCATTCCCTCCGGAAGCCAAAAGATGAACTGTTCCAGTGCCACCAGGTCGATGATCCTGTCAGCATCACAGTCTTCCGCCCTCAGCCACCGTCGGCAGGCATCCCGGAGTTGTTGGCCAAATGCGAATGGTCGGCCGACCTCCTCCAGTGTCAGCTTCCGGGACCGCTGGCGATGTTACTCTGGGAAGTGGCCGACCCGCTGCAAAATGGCCCTCTTGAGGTCGGCGTAGTTGAGCAGGCTGTCGGCAGGGAGCTGCTGTGCCACGAGCTGCACCTCACCTATCAAAAGCGGGAGGAGGCAAGCTGTGTGCTGCTCGATTGGCCACCCCCATGCTTGGGCCGCTTGTTCAAAGAGAGCAATGAAGGCTTCAGGCTCATCATGCGGGCCCATCTTCGTGAGGGTGACATGAGGGGAGTCCAGGGTGGTAATGTTGGACACTCCTGTCGATGCCAGCAGATGCCGGAACACCTGGCAATCTTCCCTCTGGGCCAGTATCAAGGTTTCAAAGCATTGTTCCTGGTCCTTCCGGAGGGTGGTCAGCACTTGATGTTGGTTCTGCTGGGCATCAGCAAGGGCATGGACAAGCTCCATAATTGGCAAGGACTCCATGGGGTGAATCCCTTCCATACTTGATCCCGGGTTTTGGCACCACTGTAGCAAATCCCTGCTGTGGGTGGAGTACAGAAGCACAGCTGGCGGGACCTGAAGTTCTTACAAACTTTTATTTTTAACGAGAGATATATAGATATAGCCTTTCAGCCTCACTCCCACACACGTGCACACACATGCATTCTGGTCTGGAGCCTCTTTTCTCTGCTCTCCCCCTCCTTTCTGCTCCATCCCTGTAACAAACACACACATTAATTGACAGCAGGTGGAATGACTTAGCCACTTACCTTCCCCGACCCCGCCCTCCATTCACAGACTGCTGCTTGGCCATGACCCTGCTGCCACACATACCTCAATATGCTTCTGCAGGTTGGACGGCGAATTTTTGTAGGCCATGATGTGGTTTGTTTTAGGCAAACAAAGCAAACATTTAAAATGAAATGAATCCTTTCAGAAAACTGAAACATGGGTTCTAGGTATGGCCATAGGTGCGTGCATTCCCCAGAAGAACTGCTTCCTTCCATTCTGACATCAACTGATCATGTTCAAATAATGCTGCTGAGAAATCATTGAACTTGATTTTATACAGTCTATGGACATGATGTGACCCTAGTGATTAATGATAGGCTGTCTCAGTGTCATCTGCAAAAAAACCAATCATGTTTAAGAAAAGAAAAAACATCCACTTTCAAAGCTGCTTCATAGTAATGAGGAGGACCTTGATAGAAATGAAGTGGAGAGAAAAGTATGATATTTGTCTTTCAAATGTAGTGAAGTTAAAGTCATAAGTGTCAAAAAAAATACTAAAAGTACAGATACTCAAAAAGTATTTTTTCACCAAAAAAAAGGGTTTTTTCACCAAAAAACCCCTATGGAGAAAAAATCCAGGACCGTGACGTCGCCCGGTAGGACGCAGCCGGGGCCCCACCCTGGAGCCAGGCCCGGGGTTGGGGCTCGTATGCGAGCGCTTGGTGGCCGGGCCTTTGCCCATGGGGCCCGGCCGGGCTCAGCCCGAAGAGGTGACGTGGGCCCGACCTCCTGTGGGTTCACCACCCACAGAGGTAGCAGTAGGGGTTTGGTGCAGTGTGGATTGGGTGGCAGTCGAAGGCAGGGGCCTCAGCGACCTGATCCCCGGACACAGCGGCTGGCTGTTGGGACATGGAATGTCACTTCGCTGGGGGGGAAGGAGCCTGAGCTTGTGCGGGAGGTTGAGAGGTACCGGCTAGAGATAGTCGGGCTCACCTCCACGCACAGCTTGGGCTCTGGAACCCAGCTCCTCGAGAGGGGCTGGACTTTCCACTTCTCTGGAGTCGCCCGTGGTGAGTGGCGGCGGGCTGGTGTGGGCTTCCTTATAGCTCCCCAGCTCAGCCGCCATGTGTTGGAGTTTACTCCAGTGAACGAGAGGGTCGCCTCTCTGCGCCTTCGGATTGGGGAGAGGGCTCTTGCTGTTGTTTGTGCCTACGGGCCAAATAGCAGTATAGAGTATCCGGCCTTCTTGGAGTCCCTGGGAGAGGTACTGAGGGGTGCTCAGACTGGGGACTCCATTGTGCTACTGGGGGACTTCAATGCTCACGTGGGCGACGACAGTGACACCTGGAGGGGCGTGGTTGGGAGGAACGGCCTCCCCGATCTGAACCCGAGTGGTGTTTTGTTATTGGACTTCTGTGCTAGTCACAGTTTGTCCATAACGAACACCATGTTCGAGCATAGGGGTGTCCATAAGTGCACGTGGCACCAGGACACCTTAGGTCGGAGGTCGATGATCGACTTTGTAGTCGTGTCATCTGATCTCCGACCCTATGTCTTGGACACTCGGGTGAAGAGAGGGGCTGAGTTGTCAACTGATCACCACCTGGTGGTGAGTTGGATCCGCTGGCGGAGGAGGAAGCTGGACAGACCTGGCAGGCCCAAACGTATGGTGAGGGTCTGCTGGGAACGTCTGGCCGAGCACTCTGTTGGGGAGGTCTTTAACTCCCACCTCCGGGAGAGCTTTTCCCAGCTTCCGAGGGAGGCGGGGGACATTGAGTCTGAGTGGACCATGTTCTCTACCTCCATTGTGGATGCAGCTGTTCGGAGCTGTGGCCGCAAGGTCTCCGGTGCCTGTCGTGGCGGCAATCCCCGAACCCGGTGGTGGACACCGGAAGTAAGGGATGCCGTCAAGCTGAAGAAGGAGTCCTATCGGGCCATGTTGACCTCCGGGACTCCTGAGGCAGCCGACGGGTATCGGCAGGCCAGGCGTGCTGCAGCTCGGGCAGTTGCGGAGGCAAAAACTCGGAACTGGGAGGAGTTCGGGGAGGCCATGGAGAAGGACTATCGGTCGGCCTCGAAGAAATTCTGGCAAACCGTCCGGCGCCTCAGGAGGGGGAAGCAGTACTCTGCCAACACTGTTTACAGTGCGGGTGGGGAGCTGTTGACCTCGACTGGGGACATTGTCGGGCGGTGGAAGGAATACTTTGAGGATCTCCTCAATCCCACCGTCATGTCTTCCACTGAGGAGACTGAGGCTGATGACTCAGAGGTGGACTCGTCCATTACCCAAGCCGAAGTCACTGAGGTGGTTTGCAAGCTCCTCGGTGGCAAGGCACCGGGGGTGGATGAGATCCGCCCTGAGTATCTCAAGTCTCTGGATGTTGTGGGGCTGTCTTGGTTGACACGCCTCTGCAACATCGCGTGGCGGTCGGGGACAGTGCCTCTGGAGTAGCAGACTGGGGTGGTGGTCCCTCTTTTTAAGAAAGGGGACCGGAGAGTGTGCTCCAATTATAGGGGAATCACACTTCTCAGCCTCCCAGGGAAAGTTTACTCCAGGGTACTGGAGAGGAGAATTCGACCAATAGTCGAACCTCGGATCCAGGAGGAACAATGCGGTTTTCGTCCTGGTCGCGGAACACTGGACCAGCTCTATACCCTTCATAGGGTGCTCGAGGGTTCATGGGAGTTTGCCCAACCAGTCCACATGTGCTTTGTGGATCTGGAGAAGGCATTCGACCGTGTCCCCCGTGGTATTCTGTGGGGGGTGCTTCGGGAGTATGGGGTTCGGGGTTCTTTGCTAAGGGCTGTCCGGTCCCTGTACGAACGGAGCAGGAGTCTGGTTCGCATTGCCGGCAGTAAGTCAGACCTGTTCCCAGTGCATGTTGGACTCCGTCAGGGCTGCCCTTTGTCACCGGTTCTGTTCATAATTTTTATGGACAGAATTTCTAGGCGCAGCCAGGGGCCGGAAGGAATCCTGTTTGGGAACCACAGGATTTCATCTCTGCTTTTTGCGGATGATGTTGTCCTGTTGGCTTCTTCAAACCAGGACCTTCAGCATGCACTGGGGCGGTTTGCAGTCGAGTGTGAAGCGGCTGGGATGAGAATCAGCACCTCCAAGTCCGAGGCCATGGTTCTCGACCGGAAAAGGGTGGCTTGCCCTCTCCAGGTTGGTGGAGAAGTCCTGCCTCAAGTGGAGGAGTTTAAGTATCTCGGGATCTTGTTCACGAGTGAGGGAAGGATGGAGCGTGAGATCGACAGGCGGATCGGTGCAGCCTCCGCAGTGATGCGGTCGCTTTACCGGTCCGTCGTGGTGAAGAAGGAGCTGAGCCAAAAGGCGAAGCTCTCAATTTACCGGTCGATCTACGTTCCGACTCTCACCTATGGTCATGAGCTTTGGGTAATGACAGAAAGAACAAGATCGCGGATACAAGCGGCTGAAATGAGTTTCCTTCGCAGGGTGGCTGGGCGCTCCCTTAGAGATAGGGTGAGAAGCACAGTCACTCGGGAGGAGCTCGGAGTAGAGCCGCTGCTCCTCCACATCGAGAGGAACCAGCTGAGGTGGCTCGGGCATCTTTTTCGGATGCCTCCTGGACGCCTCCCTGGGGAGGTGTTCCAGGCATGTCCCCCCGGGAGGAGGCCCCGGGGAAGACCCAGGACACGCTGGAGGGACTATGTCTCTCGGCTGGCCTGGGAACGCCTCGGTGTTCTTCCCGAGGAGCTGGCCGAGGTGTCTGGGGAAAGGGAAGTTTGGGCTTCCATGCTTAGACTGCTGCCTCCGCGACCCGGTCCTGGATAAGCGGAAGAAGACGAGACGAGACGAGACAGATACTCAAAAAGTGTACTTACAGTGGTGCTTGAAAGTTTGTGAACCCTTTAGAATTTTCTATATTTCTGCATAAATATGACCTAAAACATCATCAGATTTTCACACAAGTCCTAAAAGTAGATAAAGAGAAACCAGTTAAACAAATGAGACAAAAATATTATACTTGGTCATTTATTTATTGAGGAAAATGATCCAATATTACATATCTGTGAGTGGCAAAAGTATGTGAACCTCTAGGATTAGCAGTTAATTTGAAAGTGAAATTAGAGTCAGGTGTTTTCAATCAATGGGATGACAATCAGGTGTGAGTGGGCACCCTGTTTTATTTAAAGAACAGGGATCTATCAAAGTCTGATCTTCACAACACATGTTTGTGGAAGTGTATCATGACACGAACAAAGGAGATTTCTGAGGACCTCAGAAAAAGTGTTGTTGATGCTCATCAGGCTGGAAAAGGTTACAAAACCATCTCTAAAGAGTTTGGACTCCACCAATCCACAGTCAGACAGATTGTGTACAAATGGAGGAAATTCAAGACCATTGTTATCCTCCCCAGGAGTGGTCGACCAACAAAGATCACTGCAAGAGCAAGCTGTGTAATAGTCGGCGAGGCCAAAAAGGACCCCAGGGTAACTTCTAAGCACTGATGGCCTCTCTCATATTGACTAATGTTAATGTTCATGAGTCCACCATCAGGAGAACACTGAACAATAATGGTGTGCATAGCAAGGCTGCAAGGAGAAAGCCACTGCTCTCCAAAAAGAACATTGCTGCTCGTCTGCAGTTTGCTAAAGATCACGTGGACAAACCAGAAAACTATTGGAAAAATGTTTTGTGGACGGATGAGACCAAAATAGAACTTTTTGGTTTAAATGAGAAGCGTTATATTTGGAGAAAGGAAACCCTGCATTCAGCATAAGAACCTTATCCCATCTGTGAAACATGGTGGTGGTAGTATCATGGTTTGGGCCTGTTTTGCTGCATCTGGGCCAGGACGACTTGCCATCATTGATGGAACAATGAATTCTGAATTATGCCAGTGAATTCTAAAGGAAAATGTCAGGACATCTGTCCATGAACTGAATCTCAAGAAAAGGTGGGTCATGCAGCGAGACAACGACCCTAAGCACACAAGTTGTTCTACCAAAGAATGGTTAAATGGTTTCCCCCCCCCCCCACTCTGTCCCTCTGAGTTACATGTTGATCCTGGGATTGAGATGCTGGCCTCTTCTGCCCCTTGGACCTGCTTGATCCATCTTGGTGCCTTGTGTCTGGTCGGAGTTTTATCGCACCACTCCTGTGAAGGATGGCCCCATGAGGACAGTTGAGGGTTATACCTGTTAAAACTGTTAATATTATAGTCAGGCTGTCTGTTGTTGCCCAAATGAGGATGGGTTCCCTTTTGAGTCTGGTTCCTCTCGAGGTTTCTTCCTCATGTCGTCTGAGGGAGTTTTTCCTTGCCACCGTCGCCACAGGCTTGCTCATTGGGGATAGATTAGGGATAAAATTAGCTCATGTTTTAAGTCGTTCAAATTCTGTAAAGCTGCTTTGCGACAATGTTTATTGTTAAAAGCGCTATATAAATAAACTTGATTTGATTTGATTTAAAGAGGAATAAAGTTAATGTTCTGGAATGGCCAAGTCAAAGTCCTGACCTTAATCCAATTGAAATGTTGTGGAAGGACCTGAAGCGAGCAGTTCATGTGAGGAAACCCACCAACATCCCAGAGTTGAAGCTGTTCTGTATGGAGGAATGGGCTAAAATTCCTCCAAGCCAGTGTGCAGGACTGATCAACAGTTACTGGAAACGTTTAGTTGCAGTTATTACTGCACAAGGGGGTCACACCAGATACTGAAAGCAAAGGTTCACATATTTTTGCCACTCACAGATATGTAATATTGGATCATTTTCCTCAATAAATAAATGAGCAAGAATAATATTTTTGTCTCATTTGTTTAACTGGGTTCTCTTTATCTACTTTTAGGACTTGTGTGAAAATCTGATGATGTTTTAGGTCCTATTTATGCAGAAATATAGAAAATTTTAAAGGGTTCACAAACTTTCAAGCACCACTGTAAGTACAGTACTCAAGTCAATGTAGTTTGTTACTGTCCACCTCTGGTCACGGAGGATGTACCTAGTGTTTGCAGCCGGTTTCCCTCTGAGCTGCTGGTGATGGCACTCCACCATTTCCGCAGCCCTGGATCTTCCCGCCTGTCAGATGTGAGCTACTTCTGCCCTGGTGACATGCTGTGGAGATTGCAGACCTTCCACTACCAACTGTGACCATCCTGTCTGACCAGCGACTGATTGCTCGACACAGCAGGAGATCACATGACCGCACCAGGTGTTTGCTGTCAGTTCCACTACAATCAATCGTTGAGGACTGTTATCATCGATCTGGACCATTTTGCTCAATGCTTGTTCCATCTCAAACAAATCCCTCATTCTGAATGAGCTTTTCACCAGAGAGAATGATTTTATGCTTCTTATGGAAACATGGCAAAGGGACAGGGAGTTTATTTGCCTAAACGAGCTCTGTCCTGTTGGATGCTCCGTTATTGGGACACCTCGACTGGCATGCCATGGTGGAGGTCTTGCAGTTGTATATAGTGACAGATATTTATGCAGAGTGACAAACTCTGTAACTTTCTCCTCCTTTGAGTCACAGATGATTAAGGTTGGTTCTATTAACATATTTTATTGTGTTAATATACTGCCCTTCTGGCATCTTTCTTTCTGAGTTTATTGACTTTTTATCTTCTATCATCAAACTCGAGAAGGTTTTAATTATTGGAGATTTTAACCTTCGTATTGATAATGTCACATGTAACAATGATCACGTGGCTGCTGATCTTCAATCCATCACTGACTCTTTTAATTTTATTCAGCATGTTTCTGGACCCACACATATGAAGGGACATACCCTGGACCTTGTTTTCTCACTTGGTCTAAATTTAATAAATGTGTCTGTGGAGGATGTACATGTCAGTGATCATAGCTGTGTATTTTTCAACCTTAATTTTCCTTTGGATTCTCCACCCCTGAAAATTGAGGCCCAAAGGGGGGTACGATCCTTGACCACTGTTACACCAAAGTCAAGGAGGCATATGTGTCCCAAAAGTTGCCAAATCTAGGGAAAGCCGACCATAACTTGGTGTTGCTTTGCCCCAAATACATCCCGCTGGTACAAAGACAGAAAACGAGAAAGGTTATTGTGAAAAAGATGACTAGTGACGTGATTGAGAGACTGCAGGATGTATTTGAAAAAACGGACTGGGCAGTTTTTGAGAACACTGCAAAGGACATTAATTAATTTACTGAGTCTGTTTGTGAATACATTAATTTCTGTACTGATGTGGTTGTCCCGGAGAAACAGGTCAAGGTGTATGCAAATTGCAAACCCTGGATGAATGATGAGATTAGAAGGTTAATAAGGTTAAAAGAAAAAAGCCTTTGCCAAGGGGGATAAAGAGTTACTGAAAATGGTCCATAAAGAACTTAGAAAGGAAATTAATAAGGAAAAATATAGGTATAAATGTGAAGTGGAAAACCATTTTAAAGAGAATGACATGAAGAAGGTGTGGAAAGGCATGAAGCTAATGAGTGGGTATGTAGGCATGGTGCCTGAAAGGCAACAACTAAATGGCACCATGGAATATGCAGATAATTTAAATAACTTTTATAATAGATTTGATAAAACTGACTTTTCTAATGAAAGAACTAGTCTTAGAGAGCAGTTACTTAGCACCATAGAAGGGGATTATACCCTACAAACTAATGAACATGAGGTCTGCAATATGTTTAGAAAGCTAAAGGCCACTAAAGCGGCAGGTCCCGATGGGCTTACACCTAAGGTGCTGAAAAGCTGTGCATTTCAGTTAGCCAGCATCTTCTCGACCATGTTTAACTATTGTTATTCTTTTAATGTTTTGTCTGACTAATGGAAGGAAGCCTGTATTATACCAGTACCTAAAAAGAAAGCAGTGGAGTGCATGAATGACCTGAGACCGGTGGCTCTCACCTCGGTCGTTATGAAAGTATGTGAGAAAATAGTGTTAAATAACTTAAAGGACATGGGACATGGATTTTTTTCTGGGTATAATTATGTATAAAGGACATAAGAAATGCCATCTAAATCACTGCAGGGTGTCAAAAATGTGAAAATCATCACATTATTCAACTTTTTTATATATCAGCGTAAAACAATGATTCGTTAATTAGCTAGGTGGTCACGTGACCCGTGACGTCACAAAAACTTCCAAGGAGCCAGCACTTGGGAATCTAATGTAAACAGGTTACCGAAATGGACACCATCGACAGTGACATTCCCGATGTTTCACAGAGATGTGAAGTTAGACCCTATCAATTCGAATCGATAGCTGGAAATTCACATGAACATAGATCTTGTCTTTACTCTGACGGGTCAGATGATTCTGAGAGTGAGAGTTCATTCAATCCCCATGAAACTGAAAGCAGTCTGCTCGATAACACTTCCTGGTAAGTTAAAAACAATTCTGCTCAAAGGTTAATGATCTGTTGAAAGAAGTATTATTTTTGTATCATACATTGAAAGTTCATCATAGATCTAGCTAAAGTCCTTTGCAAGCTAGTTTTTTTTTGCTGATATTTTTCGAGATTGATTGAGATACAATGCTTCCAGAGTCCGAGATGAAAACATTCAAAATGGCGAAACGAGTCAGAATTATGATAATCAATAATTGATACACCCAAAATTATAATACTAATCCTTACCTCGGCTTTCAGTCGCTTAGCAAATGCATCTCGGCATTTTTCCGCATGAGCCCCATGGTAAAACCACACTTCCAGGAGGGGCTGCCGTCTGCCTCCCAAGCCGGCCGAGAGCGATCCTCATCGGGCACGGCCAGGCGGGCGAATGCCCTGGTCCGTCCGCCCTGTCTAATAATGGTACAACTCCGAGTGAAGATATCAATGCGCTGTCGAAGCGCGCAGAAGGTGTTAGTACGCCTGTCATTATAGTGTGGACTTTCCATAGCATAGAAAATCGCTACGTTTCAATTTGTGTAACTGAACTTGTTTCATGTCACTGGTCATATAAACCTAGGTAAACAGGAAAAATGCGGAAGAGTTTGGTCGCATCTCACTACAGCCCCAAAAAATACCATTGGCCATGCTGAGCCTAGCTACATTGCTAACAGGAGTGACAGTGCGTCTGACTGACTGGGAGGTCGCTCAAAGCTCGGAGAGGTACGGAGCAGCTCGTCTCAATTCAGATAAGAGCATATTTCATTATGGAAGTACGGTGGACTGTTCCTATTTAAATGTCCATTAATGTTACAGGATTTCTTGACTGTCTCTACAGTTGTAGGAATGTTAGGCCCTGTATATTATGGCGCTATCACTGCCTCCATGAACGGCCTCTTAAATTTGGCTTGGCAATTAATATCGCTCAGTACCTGAGTATTAATGTTGAAAGAATCCTCAGTGAAATGGTCCGAACACAGTTTGTGGGAAACAGTAGGTGCAAAGTTTTTTCTACGGCAGTAGTGAGCCCACACTTTCCTCAGCTTCGGGTCCTTGGGGAATGCAAAAAAACTTACTCCAGGGCATTTCCCATTGGAATTGTTGCAACCATAAGCAGCACAATACACCATGATGTTCAATGTACATTAAAGACTATAAAAACAATTTTCTTGTCATTCTCTTCTCCATTCATCTACCCGCTTGTGCTGTGCCCGAAAGTTTTTGTGACGTATGATCACGTGACAGCGGCTCTTCCGGTTGTAAAATATGCATATCGGAGCTCGAGCAGAAATGCCATATAATTATCACGAATATAATGATTTTGCTGAATTTAATAGATGATTTTGTATTTGTTGATGCAATTAATTCATATTTTTAATGGAAAGAAACTGATATAGCGTGCATTTATGTTTCATGTCCCATGTCCTTTAAAGCCACATGTAGAGAAATACCTTGATCCCTGCCAGTTTGCATACCAGAAAGGAAGGGGGGCAGAAGATGCTATTGTTTTTAAACTTGACCATATTTATACACACCTGGACACCAGTGGACATTGTGTTAAGATTTTATACTATGATTTTAGCTCAGCTTTTAATACTATTCAACCACATTTTATGGTTAAAAAGCTATGAAGGTACCAAGGGTGTTCAGTTTATTTATTTTACATTTTCTAGAGAATAGAACCCAATTTGTCAAGTTGAACACAAATTCAAAGTCAGGAAAGATCAGCACAAATACAGGTTCTCCCCAAAGCACAGTTCTATCTCCTTTTTTATTTACTATCTACACAGCAGATTACCGCCCACAGCACTCAAGTTGCCAAGTAATGAAATTTTCAGATGACACTGCTCTACTACAGTTAGGTCCATAAATATTTGGACAGAGACAACATTTTTCTAATTTTGGTCCTGTACATTACAACAATGAATTTTGAACAAAACAATTCAGATGCAGTTGAAGTTCAGACTTTCAGCTTTAATTCAGTGAGTTGAACAAAATGATTGCATAAAAATGTGAGGAACTAAAGCATTTTTTAAACACAATCACTTCATTTCAGGGGCTGAAAAGTAATTGGACAAATTAAATAATTGTAAATAAAATGTTCATTTCTAATACTTGGTTGAAAACCCTTTGTTGGCAATGACTGCCTGAAGTCTTGAACTCATGGACATCACCAGATGCTGTGGTTCCTCCTTTTTAATGCTCTGCCAGGCCTTTATTCCAGCAGTTTTCAGTTGCTGTTTGTTTGTGGGCCTTTCTGTCTGAAGTTTAGTCTTTAACAAGTGAAATGCATGCTCAATTGGGTTGAGATCAGGTGACTGACTTAGCCATTCAAGAATATTCCACTTCTTTGCTTTAATAAACTTCTGGGTTGCTTTGGCTTTATGTTTTGGGTCATTGTCCATCTGTATTATGAAACGCTGACCAATCAGTTTGGCTGCATTTGGCTGGATTTGAGCACACAGTATGTCTCTGAATACCTCAGAATTCACCCGGCTGCTTCTGTCCTGTGTCACATCATCAATAAACACGAGTGACCCAGTGCCACTGGCAGCCATGCATGCCCAAGCCATCACACTGCCTCCGCCGTGTTTTACAGATGATGTGGTATGCTTTGGATCATGAGCTGTACCACGCCTTCACCATACTTTTTTCTTTCCATCATTCTGGTAGAGGTTGATCTTGGTTTCATCTGTCCAAAGAATGTTCTTCCAGAACTGTGCTGGCTTTTTTAGATGTTTTTTAGCAAAGTCCAATATAGACTTTTTATTCTTGAGGCTTATGAGTGGCTTGCACCGTGCAGTGAACCCTCTGTATTTACTTTCATACAGTCTTCTCTTTAAGGTAGATTTGGATATTGATAGGCCTACCTCCTGGAGAGTGTTGTTCACTTGGTTGGCTGTTGTGAAGGGGTTTCTCTTCACCATGGAAATTATTCTGCGATCATCCACCACTGTTGTCTTCTGTGGGCGTCCAGGTCTTTTTGCATTGATGAGTTCACCAGTGCTTTCTTTCTTTCTCAGGATGTACCAAACTGTAGATTTTGCCACTCCTAATATTGTAGCAATTTCTCAGATGGGTTTTTTCTGTTTTTGTGGCTTAAGGATGGCTTGTTTCACCTGCATGGAGAGCTCCTTTGACCGCATGTTTTCTTCACAGCAAAATCTTCCAAATGCAAGCACCACACCTCAAATCAACTCCAGGCCTTTAATCTGCTTAATTGAGAATGACATAATGAAGGAATTGCCCACACCAGCCCATGTAATAGCCTTGGAGTCTCATCTCATCTCATTATCTCTAGCTGCTTTATCCTGTTCTACAGGGTCGCAGGCAAGCTGGAGCCCATCCCAGCTGACTACGGGCGAAAGGCGGGGTACACCCTGGACAAGTCGCCAGGTCATCACAGGGCTGACACATAGACACAGACAACCATTCACACTCACGGTCAATTTAGAGTCACCAGTTAACCTAACCTGCATGTCTTTGGACTGTGGGGGAAACCGGAGCACCCGGAGGAAACCCACGCGGACACGGGGAGAACATGCAAACTCCGCACAGAAAGGCCCTCGCCAGCCACGGGGCTCGAACCCAGACCTTCTTGCTGTGAGGCGACAGCGCTAACCACTACGCCACCGTGCCGCCCCAGCCTTGGAGTCAGTTGTCCAATTACTTTTGGTCCCTTTAAAAACAGGGTGGCACATGTTAAGGAGCTGAAACTCCTAAACCCTTCATCCAATTTTAATGTGGATACCCTCAAATGAAAGCTGAAAGTCTGGACTTTATGTCCATGTCCATTATATAACTATAACTTGAATATGTTTCAGTAAACAGGTAAAAAACCAAAATTTGTGTCAGTGTCCAAATATATATGGACCTAACTGTAGGTCTAATAGAACAGGATGACGATAGCCACTACAGAAAAGAGATAAACTCCTTTGTTGAGTACTGTTACAGTCATTTTCTAGAGCTTATTGTCAAGAAAACAAAAGAACTAGTGATTGACTTTAGAAGAAACAAGAGATCCACTGAGGCAGTGGAAATTAAAGGGGCAACTGTAGAAAGAACGAACACATACAAATACCTGGGTGTTGTTTTTAATGACAAACTGACATGGACTGACCATATTTCATCATTGTTGGCTAAAGCCTAGGTCACAACTGGACGTACAGTTTTTTTGGCCGTGCGATTTTTGGCGTTTCCCAAATTGCTGCGTTTTTTTTGTTCATGGAGAAAGACGCACATTGGCCGTAAGTTTGTCTTGCAACCTGAAAAAAACGTAAGCGCCCGTAGAGTTTGTTTGACATGACAAAGAACCTCTGTGGCCGGTCTGCAGCCAGTCTACGGCTCGAAAATCAGCACGTCACACGCGCACCCTCCGTGCGTTTCTTGCATTTTTTGCACGTAGACCGGCCATAGGAGCATGTACGGCCGGTTGTGACCGAGGCTTAAATTGAGTCCACGCCTGTACTGTATGAGGAAGCTGCAGTCTTTTAATGTTAATTCTGAAGTAATGAAAATGTTTGCTATGTCTGTGATATGGAGTGTGTGGAGCTACTGTGTTGTGGGATGGGGAGGGAATGCGGGGGTTACTGAGAAAAATAGGATTGATAAAATGAACAAAAGGGCAGGAAAAATGGTGGGGTTGACAATTACATTGGATAGAGGAAAAAATGACAACCTGGAAAAAATGACCATTAAGATTATGCAGGACTCTGGTCATCCTCTCCATACTTGTTTAGGTAACAAAGTTATGGAGTGCAGTGGCCAGCTAAGACCACCTGTGATACGCACTAAGTGGTATGCTCTCTCCTTTATACCACAAGTGGTTAGGCGGCATAATGAGCACTTTAAACGCACCTTTGTAGAACTCTTTTAGCTGTATGTCTGTGTGTTTAATGTTAACTTATTATATTGTAGTGTTAATTTAATGTTATTTGTATTATATCAGTGCCTGTAACCATAGGCGCAGATGCATGTGTATACCCTCAACAGAGGCTAGTTTTATTTTATTATGTGGGCATGATGGTGGGCGTATGCAATGTAATTTCCATTGAGATAGATGCAATAAACTTGACTTTGACTTTGAAAGGCAGTTTATCAATCAGGAGGCTACTGAGAAATTCTCTGTCTTGTTTGACCCAAGTTTGCTGATGAAAGACAGTGATGCAGATGCTTTTATTCAGTCTTTTAAGAGTCAGTGTTTAGCTACTTTAGATAAAGTGAAATAAAGCCTTGTCTCACAAAAAAAGCTTTGTCCTTGGTTTAATGAATCTATCCAGAGTTTTAAGAGAAATGGTCAAAAAGGAAAGCGTCTTTGGAAATCAACTAAACTTGAGGTTCATAAGCTTCACTTAAGGGAATTAAGGGCTTCATTAAATAAAATGTTAAGTGATGCTAGAACTCAATATTTCTCCCAGCTAATATCCTCAAATAAGAAAACCCAAAAAATCTTGTTTGACACCATTAATTCCATTTTTCCCCTTCTGTCCCTCAAGCCCCTGTGTTCTTTAAAGCAGACAGTCATGATTTCTTTAATTTTTTTGCTGATAAGATTAGAGATATCAGGGCAAACATCTCATCATCAACTTTTTTCAACTCTGCCTGTGACTTGTCTCCTCCTCATATTTGGGTTTTATTTTAAACCTGTGACATGAGATCACTGTTTTGCTTGATAAAATGAAACCCTCCTCTTGTCCTATTGATGTTCTCCCTACTGTACTGTTTTTAAAAGTTTTTGATTCTATTGGCCCCATATTGTAGAAATGTCTAATACTTCACTTTTAACTGGTGTGGTTCTCAGCTTTTTTTTAAACATGCTGTTGTTGAACCAAAACTCAAAAAGCCCAGTTTGGATCCATCACAACCTATGAATTACAGGCCAATATCTAAACTCAGTTTCATGTCAAAAATCCTAGAAAAAGTTGTAGCAGAGTGATGGTCACAGCCACACATCATCCTACATTCTACCTTTGCACCTTATTATTTTGCTGTACAGTCTATCATTGACAGCCATTTATACAATCATACTCAAATAATTGACAACACAATTTGTTTGATTTACAGTTTCTTTGTGTGGCAGTTCGTGTAAATGGGTGGAGCACAGAAGGACGGCAGGACAGAACTGAGTTCACAAAAACTCTCTTTATTCAGCTTTTCAGCTGCACACACACATGCAGACACATGCACACACATCAGCTGTCTGGTTGTGGAGAGAGTCCCTCTGCTCTCACTCTCTCTCCTTAAGAAGGGCGCGGTCACTGGGAAGACACACAAACACATCAATTAACAACAGGTGTCGTGATTCTGCCACTTAACATCCCCGACTCCGCCCTCCTGTCACAGACCGATGCTAGACCACGCCCCCGCTGCCACACTTTGCTTTCACCTTACATTGTTTTATATGGAGTACACACCTTTAAACACTGTAGGGTTGTGAAAGCTATGTTTGTTTGTCAGTCGCCAAGCATATGTTTCTTTGTTTTAGTTTTCTTTGAGTTACCTGGTTAAGCAAAAGGCATGGCTGAGGAGACCTAAATTTTGGAGCCTGCTCATTAGGCCATACCACATCTCACCCTGTGCCTGAGGGGGATTTTGGCTTTTGTTAGTTTTGCTTTGTATCTGTTTGTAGTCAGTGTTTATTTTTGTTTACCTCTGTGTTATTTGGTTTGGCCAAGCCACTATATATGTTCTCTTTTGTCTCATTATGGGAGTTTTGCTCAGTTAACATCATGTCAGATAACAGCAGGAGGCCTGAGATGAGAAGCAGAAAGAAATAGCTGCAAGACAAGAACAGCGGTTTAAACCACTTCATCAGTTTCAGATGCTACAGTTAGAGGTACAAGCACAAGCATCCCCACTGCCAGATCCTCCATCAACAGACTCTGATCTGGAGGCCCTTCCATCCAGCAGACCTCATTCTCATGCCCAGGTCGAATCTTCCACCATGACTGATGCAACTATGGCTGCAGCAGGTCAGGAGTAAAGTAGAAGGCCATACGAAGCCCATGTCACTCACATCATGTGCCTAGATTGGAAAAATTAACTGACCATGACATTGAACATTTTCTCATTGCATTTGAATGTATTGCTCTAGCCTGCCACTGGCAAAAGTCAGATTGGGTTTTTCACTTGATGCCATTACTAACTAGAAAAGCTAGAAGTGCTTATGTGCATATGGACATTGATGATTCCCTTGAATATGACAAGGTTACATGTGGCATCCACTCCAAATATAACATTAACCCTGAGACCTACAGGCAAAGATTCTGTTTCCTAGAAGTGAATCCTGATGAGAACTCCAAGGAGTTATATGCAAGGCTTAAGGAGTTCTGTGGAAAGTGGATACAGCCAAAAGGTAAAACAACTCATGAAATTGGTGAAATTCTCATATTGGAGCAGTATTTGAGAATGGTGTCCCCTGAGTTTCAGGTCTGGATCCGAGAGTGTAACCCAGGTTCTGCAATGGGGGCTACTAAGCTTGCCAATGTCTATGTGGCAGCACAGAAGAAAGGACAGCCATAGATTTACAACTCATGGAAGATAAGAATCGTAAAACCACCCAGCAGCACCATCAGAAGCTGGTGGGCGTAAGCCTCCCATATGGGAGAATCAGTCTGCTAGTAGGCCATCGAAACCTTCAGGTAGAAAGCCGATCTGCTATCTTTGTGGAGTAGAAGGCCATACGCAGCCCATGTGCCCTAAAAATGCAACCAAGTTAACCCACATGTCAAGTCAAGTCAATTTTATAGCGCTTTTAACAATAAACACTGTCACAAAGCAGCTTTACATAATTTGAATGACTTAAAACATGAGCTAATTTTATCCCTAATATATCCCCAATGAGCAACATGTGTGTTGTGCCATGCAGAATCTGTTTTAAAGAATGACCAGGCTGTTAAGATTGATGTTGAAGTTAATGAAATTGCTCTCAAAGCCTTGATACTGGGAGTGATCAGATACTTGTGCACAGGAAGTTTGTACTATCCAATGTTTTCAGCACCAGAGACACCATCCCTACATAGAGATGAGCTATTCAACAGCTGACATGTATATCAAAGTTAAAGATCAAACATATACACTACCGTTCAAAAGTTTGGGGTCTCCCAGACAATTTTGTGTTTTCCATGAAAAGTCACACTTTTATTTACCACCATAAGTTGTAAAATGAATAGAAAATATAGTCAATACATTTTTCTGGCCATTTTGAGCATTTATTCGACCCCACAAATGTGATGCTCCAGAAACTCAATCTGCTCAAAGGAAGGTCAGTTTTTGTTTTCAGCTGTGCTAACATGATGGTACAAGGGTTTTCTAATCATCCATTAGCCTTCTGAGGCAATGAGCAAACACATTGTACCATTAGAACACTGGAGTGATAGTTGCTGGAAATGGGCCTCTATACACCTATGTAGATATTGCACCAAAAACCAGACATTTGCAGCTAGAATAGTCATTTACCACATTAGTAATGTATAGAGTGTATTTCTGATTAGTTTAAAGTGATCTTCATTAAAAAGAACAGTGCTTTTCTTTCAAAAATAAGGAAATTTCAAAGTGACCCCAAACTTTTGAACGGTAGTGTATCTTCAACATTGTGGTTGCTGATAAATTGCCTTATTCTGTTGTGCTAGGACGAGCCCGTCCAAGACTCTGATTTGTTGGAGCTAGACAAGAGCCAAAAATGTTACACTGCTATCATTAGGGGGCAGGCTCAGAATACTAATGAGCACCTGGAGAGCCTCAGTACTCTGCCATTCTACAATGATGAGTTGGCGGCAGCATCTGTGAAGTCTCTGAAAACTCGTAGGCAGAGAAGGTGGGAGAAATTCCTTCACACAGTTGTGGAACCATCAACTAACACTGAACCAGAGTTGCCATTAGGATTCCAGATGCCAGCCAGTATTGCTGACATGCAGAAAACTGACTCCTCTTTAGCTTCTCTTTCAGAAAGCCAAGGAGAAGGAGCCAGGAGCTGAGCTGGATGGTTAATGTCAGGGTTAATGTCAGAGAGGAGCACATACTACAAAATGGCATTTTCTACCATCAGCAGGGGTTAGTGTTGCAGCTAGTGGTCCCCCAAGCAGCTAGAGACACCATACTTGTGTTGGGCCATTCTGTTCTCTAGAATGACCACGTAGGTAAGCACAAAACCACAGCTTGCATTAGACACCACTTTCACTGGCCTGGACTGCACAGAGATGTTGCATAATTCTGAAGAAGTTGTCCTCCATGTCAAATGACATCTGCTAGCTTTCCCTCCAGAGCTCCACTCCAACCACTCTCTATTATAGGCACTAGAGGTCTGTGCGGGTCGGATTTTTCAGTCCCGCTTCCGCCCACGCCCGCATTGTGCAGTCCCGCTCCCGCCCGCGCCCGCAAAGAATTATGATTTTTCAGTCCCGCTCCCGCAAAGAATTATGATTTTCAGTCCCGCTCCCGCCCGCACCTGCCATATTTTGTCCCGTTCCCGCCCGCAAATCCCACATGATGCAGACGTTCGCGTTATTTCTCAGGAAAGTTCTTGTCTTGACACAGCGTGATGGTGCCCCGCCCCCTACTTTGAGTGGATTTGAGCATAAATATCTACAGCTCACGTTCATGTTTGTTATTATTTACCTTGTTTCTGAATTCAGAATGTTGAAATGGCAGCATGTAGACCTAATAATAATAATTATTTAAGTAGGCTAATCATTTAAGTATGCGCTCTCCCGTGGTGCGTCTCCTATGAATAATTAGTGTGAAAGGAGAGATGGATCGCACTCTTGAACTTATTCTTTTAGTTACATTTCTTTTCAGTAGTTTTTAGCAGCAGAAGGAGACAAACGTTTCGGCTGTTGCCTTCGTCAGTGTCTAATAATAATAATAATAATAATAAACAATAAAAAAAGACAGGCGAGCACGTAATTCCAAGTGGAAATTTGGTATATTTATTGTTCAGCCATACAAAACATTAGGCTAACCCAGTTTACATTTGTAAAGCATTTCTAACTAAAATGTCCGATGTCAGGACTCTTGACTTTTTAACGGTAAATGTACCTCTTTTTAAAGCAGCACTTACTTTTGAAGCACTGTGAGCTTCAGTAAAGGAGCTCTGCTCTTCTGCCATGATCGGAGATCTCAAACACGGAAGAGGAAAGGAATCGGAAATGTACGAGAGATATTTATCCTCTCCTGGATCAGAATCAGAATTCTGATGACCAGCTCATCTAAGGTGTCATTGAGGCATCATGTTAGTGTGGGTCACTGGAGGCTGGGTGTGAACGGCGAGTCATTAGAGTGATCAAAGGATTGCCCGTTAGGGTGATCAATGGCAAATTTAAGATGCCATTCCTCACTCAATCTGGCAATTTGACTCTCTCTGCAAATTTAGGCATCTTAAAATGTTTTTATTAATGCCAAATAAAATATCCAGCACAAATTATATATGATAGACATAAATTAATAATTTATAAATTTTATTTTAAACACGTTTTTAGTTAGCGGGACTGCAGCTTATCACCGCTCCTGCCCGTGCCCGCATATGTGCACTCCCGCTCCCGCCCGCACCCGCATATGTGCAGTCCTGCTCCCGCCCACACCCGCAATGAGCTTTCAAAATTTGTCCTGCGCCGCACTGCTTTGCGGCGGGTCCCGCGAGTCCCGCGGGACTCCCGCGGGAGTGCAGGGCTCTAATAGGCACTCCATTCGAATGCCTCAGAATGGACACTGTCACTCTTGTGGAGAAGAGTAAGGCTGGAAACTGTTACATGCTGGTCATAAAATATTATGCAACCAAGTACCCAGAGGGTTTTTTTCCATTGAAGTCTATAAAGGTGAAATCAGTTGCTTTTTGTCTGGTGCAGTTCTTTTCTAGAGTGGGGTTCCCTTGTTAAATACTGACTGACTGTGGAATTAACTTTGTCAACTCTGTTGAAGCAGGTCTACCAGTTGCTTGGCATTAGGTGCCTGAGAACCACAACTTACCCCCCTCAAACTGATGGGCTGACAGAACACTTCAGTAAGATGCTGAAGCAGATGCTGCAGAAGTTTGTGAACAGTGGTAAAGACTGGGCTCTCTGGCTGCCATATCTCCTGTTTAGAGAAGTACCCCAAGCCTCCACGGGTTTCTCTCCCTTTGAATTTCTTTATGGGCATGAAGTTCGAGAGCATTTTTCTTTGATGAGGGAGATCTGGGAGGCAGACCAGGGGAGAGGGGATTCTGTTAATGTATTCTATGTTGTGCAGATGAGAGACTGGTTGGAAAGAATCAGCAAGCTTGCACAGTCACAGAGGCCCAGCAACAGCAGAAGTTCTGGTATGATCAGTCAGCCTGTCAAAGATCCTTCAGCCTGGGACAGAAGGCATTAGTGTTTTTCCCCAGTGATAAGTTGTTGGCAAAGTGGCAAGGTCCATTTGAGGTTCAGAAGAAACTTGGGCCTACTGTACTGTACTGGATATCAACCTCAGGTCAGTCACACTCCACTAGGGTACTGCATGTAAACTTCCTGAAGGAATGGGTGCAGTGACAAAGAAAAACAGAAGTGATGCTCATCAGAAGTGTATTGAAAGAGGAGGAAGTGGATGAGCTATACTTACCCCTTGCTGGTGTTCTGGTGGACTTTGACCTCAGCCACCTCTCCAAAGACAGCCAGCTCCAGGTGAGGTCGATATATAGTCTAAGTATTCCAGGAGAATCCTGGGAGGACTGAGCCTGTTGAACATGATCTCTTCCTTAAAGAAGGTGCTTTTGTGAGACAACTTGGTTATAGGATCCCTGAGCACCTGCTGACTGCACTGAAGGAGGAGGTGGATCTGATGCTGTCTCAGGGTAATCATAGAGCCTTCTAAAAGTGAGTGGTGTACTCTAGTCCTTGTGCTGAAAAAGGATGGCAGCATAAAATTCTGTATTGATTTCAGGTACCTGAATTCAGTTTTTCAGTTTGAGTCCGATCCAACACCAAGGATTGATGACTTGCTTGAACGACTAGGAAAGGAAAAATTCTTGACAATTGATCTCTGTGAAAGTTACTGGCACGTCCCACTGACTGAGCGGTCCAGAGAGCTGATGGCCTTTTGCACTCCATGGAGCCTATTTCACTTCACCGTGCTACCATTTGGGCTTCATGGGGCCCCAGCCAGTTTCCAGAGGATCATGGACCAGATACTCTGTGATTTTTCTGGGTTTGCGGCAGCTTACAGTGATGGCTAGGATAAGCACCTGTAACATCTGTGCATCGTCTTGGGCCATCTCCACTCTGCTGGGCTGACTGTAAATCCTGCAGTGTGTGTTTGCCATGTCTGAGACTGAGTACCTAGATCACGTCATTGGTAATGAGATGATGCAGCCACTGGTCAGTAAGTTCCAGGCTATTGAGTCATGTCCTTTGCCACAAACAAGAAACAACTCCATTCCTTTTTGGGGATGGCGGGCTTCTATCACTGCTTCATTCTGCAGTTTTCCACCAGGGCGGCTCTGCTCACAGACTTGACTGGATCCCAGAGCCCCAATCAGGTCCAGCGGACAGAGAAGGCTGTGGCAGATTTCCATGATATCTGGCAGTCATTGAGTAAGCAACCAGTATTATACAGTCCAAACTTTGATCCCTTCATCATGTAGACTGATGCTTCTGACAAGGGCTTGGGGGTTGTGCTTCTTCAGGGGCCACCTGACAATTGCCATCCTGTTGCCTACATCAGCAGAAAACTGTTTCCTTGGGAGGAAACTATTCCTCCCTGTTTCATAGGGAGGTCTGGTATTCAGTGGTGGAAAAGGAGGTACTGGCTATTAAGTAGACCCTTGACTCTTTCCGTTACTACCTCCTGGGTAGAGAGTTCACACTGGAGACTGACCATAAAGCACTGCAATAGATGGAGATGGACACCAATGGAAGAATTATGCAGTGGTACCTGGTGTTCCAACTGTTCTGCTTCAGCATCCAGCACATCCCAAACAAAGAGAATCTAACAGCTGATTACCTCGCTCACTATGTCAGAGTCCTGGGGGGGAGGAGAAGAGTGTGTGATGGCCACACATTCTACCTTTGCTGCAGAGTCAGTCATTTATAGTCATCTATATAATCACTCAAATAATTAACAGTTTGATTTACAGTTCATTTGCTTTAACCTTACATTGTTTTATATGGAATGCACACCTTAAAGGAACAGTCCACCATACTTCCATAATGAAATATGTTCTTTTCTGAATTGAGACGAGCTGATCCGTACCTCTCCGAGCTTTGCGCGACCTCCCAGTCAGTCAGACGCGCTGTTACTCCTGTTTACTCCTGTTAGCAATGTAGCTAGGCTCAGTATGGCCAACGGTATTTTTCGGGGCTGTAGTTAGATGCGACCAAACTCTTCCACGTTTTTCCTGTTTACATAGGTTTATATGACCAGTGACATGAAACAAAGTTCAGTTATACAAATTGAAACGTGGCGATTTTCTATGCTATGGAAAGTCCGCACTATAATGACAGGCATACTAACACCTTCTGCGCGCTTCGACAGCGCATTGATACCTGCACTCAGGAGTGATGGTATCAATGCGCTGTCGAAGCGCGCAGAAGGTGTTAGTACGCCTGTCATTATAGTGCGGACTTTCCATAGCATAGAAAATCGCCACGTTTCAATTTGTGTAACTGAACTTTATTTCATGTCACTGGTCATATAAACCTATGTAAACAGGAAAAACGTGGAAGAGTTTGGTCGCATCTAACTACAGCCCCAAAAAATACCATTGGTCATACTGAGCCTAGCTACATTGCTAACAGGAGTAAACAGGAGTAACAGCGCGTCTGACTGACTGGGAGGTCGCGCAAAGCTCGGAGAGGTACGGATCAGCTCGTCTCAATTCAGAAAAGAACATATTTCATTATGGAAGTACGGTGGACTGTTCCTTTAACACTGTAGAGTTGCAAAACCTGTTGGTCACTAATCATGTGTTTGAGTTACCTTGAGCATTGGGGGTGGTCCCTTCCTGGTTAGGCAAAAGGTGTGCCTGAAGGCTGAGGAGACCTAAATTTTGAAGCCTGCTCATTAGGCCATACCACATCTCCCCATGTGCACAAGGGGGATTTTGGCTTTAGTTTTGGCTTGTATCTGTTTGTAGTCTGTTTTTGTTTACCCCTTCTGTGTTGTTTGGTTTAGCCAAACCATTATACATGTTACCTTTTGTCTCATTGTGGGAAGTCAGTTTTGCTCAGTTAACATGCCAGATATCTTTGCTAAGTTATATATTATTGACCTCTTTTATAGGCATTATTAATTTTGGGCTTTGTAAACATTTGCAACATTTTTAACTCATTGGCCACAGGCCAAGCTGGACAAGCTTATGCGATCACACATCGTCCAACAGTTGTCAGCCCACAAGTTACAGAAATGGCTACTCCTAAAAGATTGATCAGATTTCAAACTCACAACGTTCCCCAAGTGGGTATGCATAAAAATTGTCAAGATGGTGGTGCCACAGGAATATGTGAACAGCATCCCCCTCAGCTAAGGAGGGAAAACAGCAACAACAAAAAGTAAACAAACAATAATACACATTAGGCTGAGGAGACCTAAATTTTGAAGCCTGCTCATTAGGCTATACCACATCTCCCCATGTGCACAAGGGGGATTTTGGCTGGAGGCATAACAGGCTATTTTTAAGTAAATAAAACCCTGCCTTTTGAGCCAAAAACTCCTGTGTCCTCTTGCCTCGCTGTTTGGCCCTTTACACAGAGCAACTTATCAATTTTTAGGGCCCATGCACTGTAGGTGCAAAGCCCTATTGTTTTCAGCCTGTTTCTTCTTCTTCTTCTTCTTATTATTATTATTATTATTAGGGCCTGTGCACCATAGGTGTAAAGCTCTACTATTTTCGGCTTGTTTTCTCTTCCTCTTCTTTTTCTTCTTCTTATTATCATTAGGGCCTGCACACTATAGGTGCAAAGCCCTACTGTTTTTGGCATGTTTTTTCTTCCTCTTCCTCTTATTATTATTATTAGGGCCCGAGCACCGAGGTGCAGATGGCCTGCACCTTAGGTGCAAAGCCCTATTGTTTTCGGCATGTTTTTCTTATTAGGGCCTCGCAAAAGCCCTATAGGTGCAAAACCCTATTGTTTTCTGCATGTTTTTTCTTATTATTGGGGCCTGAGCAATGAGGCGCAGGCCTATGGCTTGCACCATAGGTGCAAAGCCCTATTTCTTTTAGCATGTTTTATTATTATTATTATTATTACTTTGGCTCTTGTGTCTTTGTAGACGGTCTTAGCAGCTGCTTGTTGGATGCACAACAAGCACATTCATGACTGATTCTGCCGATGTTGGAGAGGCACAGACGATTGCATTTGCGGCAGGGGAAGATCGGTCCATCGGGCGTGGAGGATGATGATGGTCAGTCTTTTCTGCACTGTTGCTTTGCCTCGTGGTCACTGCGCTGCTGTCTCTCGTATGCTGAGGCTCCCTTGTGGATTGCTGCCCTCCATCTGCTTCTGTCGGTGGCTATTTTCTCTGAAGTGTCGGGGTTTATCTGAAGGTTCTTCATGGTATCTTTGCACACATCCTTGAAACCGAGTTTGGGACATCCTCGATGCCATTCACCTCCAGCCAGAGCGCCAAACAGGAGCTGCTTAGGGATGCAGGAGTCCTCCATCCGCCTGATGTGACCCAGCCACCTCATCTGCCTTTTGCTCAGGATGGTTGCAATGGACGACTGGTGAGACATTTTGAGCACTCGGGTGTTAGGCAGTTGGTCCTGCCACTCGATGCCAAGGATTTTCCAGAGACAGCGAAGATGAAAGATGTTGAGTTTTCGTTCCTGACCCTTGTACGTAGTCCACGTCTCTGATCCATACAGAAGGGCGCTCAGCACGCATCATACACATGGATTTTCATCTACGTGGTGAGGTACTTGTTTTGCCAGACTCTCTTTGTTAGCCTACCGAAGGAGGTGGCTGCTTTGCCTATTCTGCAGTTGAATTCCTCATCCAAGGAGACAGAGGTAGTGATGGTGGAGCCCAGATAACAGAACTTCTGGACAGTGTCAAGGGGCTTGTCATCAAGTCTTATTGGCTCTTGCATGTTATCAGGTGTGCCTTGATGGAGAACAACAGTTTTCCTCACACTCACAACCAGGGAGAAGGCCTTGCAGGTCTTGTTCAGGCTGTTGATCATCTCCTGAAGGGTGGTGGGGTTGTGAGCAACAAGTGCAGCATCATCTGCAAACAGCAGGTCTGTCGCAGCATTGTCTGTCGGATTTTGGTTTTGGCTTTGAGACGGGCGAGGTTGAACAAAGAGCCATCAGTCTTCCAGTGTAGGAGTACATCCCCTTCAGAGTTCTGGAATGGTGTTTCTAGCAGTCTGGCAAAGTAAATACCGAAGAGGGTAGGAGCCAGTACACACCCCTGTTTGACCCCGCTTCTAATTTCAAAGCCTCTGATCTTACTCCGTCAAACTGGATTGTGGCTTTCATTCCATCATGGAAGGAAGATATGAGCTTCAGTAGGGTTGGTGGGCATCCAACAGCTCTGAGAACTGTATACAATCCAGATCTGCTGACCATGTCGAACGCCTTGGTTAGGTCAACAAAGGTGATATGGAGGGGCTTCTGTTGTTCACAGCACTTCTCTTGCAGTTGTCTCAGGGAGATCATATTAGTTGTAGCATGCTTTGAGCAGAAACCGCACTGGCTCTTGGGTAGCACTCTCTCAGCTAGTCACTGTATTGTTGTAAGGATGACATGAGCAAAGGCCTTTCCTGCAATGCTAAGTAAGGAGATGCCACGGTAATTGTTGCAGTCCCCTTTATCACCCTTCTGAGAGTGATGTTAGCATCTTTCATGCTAGATAGTACTGTTCCTTCCTGCCAACAGAGAGTCAGGAGTTGATGTAAGTGTGGTAGGAGGGATGCTTTGTTCAGGTTTAGCAGTTCTGCAGGGATGGCATCTGTTCCAGGGGTCTTGCTGCCAGAGAGCTGGTCGATTGCTTTGCTCAGTTCCTCCATGGTTGGGACCATGTCGAGTTCAGTCATCACAGGGAGAGTGATCAGCAGTGTTTGGTCTTCCAGATGGCATTCCACTGAGTAGAGGTCCGAGTAGTACTCAACCCAGTGCTCTAGCTGCTCCTTCTTATCGACTATGATCTCGCCAGTTTTGGACTTGATGGGGGCCACCTTGGTCTTGCTTGGGCCAATTGCAGTTTTGATTTTGTCAAACATCATCTTTGAGTCACTTCTATCTTTCGCATTCTGGATATTGGAGCAAAGCTTGGTCCAATACTCGTTTGCGCATCTTCTGGATTCCCTTTGAAGATTACTTTTGCCGTTTTTTAGTCGATCTGCATGTGACTGGGTGGGTGTGGAGTTGTAGGATAACAATGCTTTCTTTTTCTCTTCCAGGAGAGGGAGCAGAACCTCAGCATACTCTTCCATCCAGTCTTCATGCATCTTCTGCTTTCTCCCAAAAGCATCCATTGCTGATTCAAGCATGGCAGAGCTCAGGGTTTTCCATTTCTGGTCGATGGACTGTGCTGTGTTGGTGTTGGATCCTTGGTCTGCAAGGGTAGTCCGTGAGCTTAGCTGTGAATTCACTTCATCTGGCAGGGTCGCGCATGTTGACAGTGTTTAGCCTTGGGATAATGGGCTGCTTAGCTGAATGGGATGACTTCTTTGCCAGCTTGGTTTTGGAGAGAACTAAGGCATGATCTGTGTCACAATCTGCACTGTGGTATGATCTGGTAGACTTCACTGTGTTCAGGTTGCTCCTCCTTGTAAGCACAACATCCAGCTGATGCCAGTGGGATGACTTGGGATGGCGCCATGAGACTCTGTGTTGCTGCTTGCTTTCGAAGAAGGTGTTGGTCACGCACAGCTGATGCTCAGAGCAGAACTCCAGCAGCCTCTGTCCATTGTTGTTCATCTTGCCAATGCCAAATTTGCCAAGACAAGATGGCCCACATGGGCATTGAAGTCACCAAGGATAAAGAGATAGTCACTGGCTGGTACTCATTGCATGGCTTGGCCGAGGTCTTCGTAGAACCTGGACTTGCATTCCTGGTCAGCAGCCAGGGTTGGTGCATAGGCACAGATGATGCTGATCTGAACAGAGTGTGTCTCCAGCTTCATGGTGATTATTCGCTCTAAGAGTCCAACTGGGGTACTGATGCTTTCTAGGAGGTTGTTGCGCACTACGAAGCCCATGCCGTGAAGTCATCTGTCCTCTTCACCAAGTCCTTGCCAAAAGAATGTGTAATTCTTTCCTTGATGGAGCTGGCGTCAGGTAGCTGAGTTTCTTGTAGAACTGCTATGTCCATACTGAGTCTGTCTAGTTCGAGATCGATGATTGCTGTTTTCCTGGCACTAAGGTCTTCTTCATCAGTTCCAGTGCAGAGAGTTTGGACATTCCATATTCTGAGACGTAAGTGTTTCTTTCCGGATCCTTGGATACATCTGCTGTTTGACTTTTGGTCTATCCTCTTGCACCCACAGAGGCAGGCAGATATGATGGATCAGTACCTTATTGGCCTAGGGCTGCTCAGCTTGGGCGAGCAGTAACCGATCAGTGGAGTGCGATGACTCCTCCCACCATCAAAGAAGACCCCTGGCATCTCCTCTTACATCAATTCGAGGGGGCTTAGAACTGGTAGACTGCCTTCTTCCGTGTTGATCCCTCATGATGCAGCCATCACGAGCGTGAAGTGTCCTTTTCACCCACCAACTTGCTGTTATGCTTGGGTGATGGGTATGTAGAAAGTGCTGTGCCCAGGTTCCACTTCCCCCCTCTTGGTCATGTTGAATGTTTCCAAGGAAAGACAAGGTTGATACATTTGGAGTTTCAGCAGGACTGCAGGGGATGCCAGTCATGAGCATCACATGCATGGTGACTGCCTAACGGGTATCTCCCTCCGGATTTTTCATTCAGGGTTGCCTAAAGAGACATGACCAACAAGGCAGCAGGTGGGTTTGATTTCGGAGTCGCTTTCTCCTAGCCTTGACCTCTGATAGCATACCCTACAAGGCAGCAGGGGGCTGATTAGTGAGTGCCAGGGCATGTCCACTCGCCGGTGGGCCTGTACACTGCACTTCTGGGGCTCAGACCTGCTCTGAGATCCCTCACAGTTCAGCATTATCCATGGTGTGCCAAGTAGGAGGCACTGTGAGAGTCCTGGTGTGGTAGCCGTAAAACCATCAGGAGAGGGCTTATGTACACGGCCTCTCTTTTCACTTGTGGAGCTAGATGGTGGCTGCAGCTGGAAGTGGAATGACAAGCACACACACACACACAACTACAACATAACAGCACACACATACCCTGTGCATAAGCACCACACCACTATTATTATTATTATTATTATGTTTTGGCACACTGATCAAATGTGTGGAAAATCACAAAATTACACTGAGCAAGGGACTGGGCGTGGTCCCGGAGCTCAATAGCGCCCCTGAGAACAAGCTATGTTTGAGATGAAGTTAGTCGGATCAGCACGAGATTTGGTGTGATCAATACTCATGTGATACAGGACAAAAGTCACTGAGTTGTATTTGACTCCACCCAACAGAAAGTCAGCCATGTTGAATGGAATGTGGGATTTTGAAATTTTCCCATGCTGTTTTGAGGGGCTTATGATGGCTAAAAACTCATGAAATTTTGCAAATACATTTGTCCTATGATACAATTTGAGGTGATATGGTAAATTAGTCTACAGTGGTGCTTGAAAGTTTATGAACCCTTTAGAATTTTCCATATTTCTACATAAATATGACCTAAAACATCATCAGATTTTCACACAAGTTCTAAAAGTAGATAAAGAGAACCCAGTTAAACAAATGAGACAAAAATATTACACTTGATCATTTATTTATTGAGGAACATGATCCAATATTACATATCTGTGAGTGGCAAAAGTATGTGAACCTTTGCTTTCAGTATCTGGTGTGACCCCCTTGTGCAGCAATAACTACAACTAAGCATTTCAGGTAACTGTTAATCAGTCCTGCACACAAGCTTGGAGGAATTTTAGCCCATTCCTCCATACAGAACAGCTTCAACTCTGGGATATTGGTGGGTTTCCTCACATGAACTGCTCGCTTCAGGTCCTTCCACAACATTTTGATTGGATTAAGGTCAGGACGTTGACTTGGCCATTCCAAAACATTAACTTTATTCTTCTTTAACCATTCTTTGGAAGAATGACTTGTGTGCTTAGGGTCATTGTCTTGCTGCATGACCAACCTTCTCTTGAGATTAAGTTCATGGACAGATGTCCTGACATTTTCCTTTAGAAGAACAAACCTTTATTCATCACATGCACACTTCAAGCACAGTGAAATTCATCCACTGCATTTAACGCATCTGAAGCAGTGAACACACGCACACACTCAGAGCAGTGGGCAGCCACACCAGAGCACCCGGGGAGCAGTCAGGGGTCAGGTACCTTGCTCAAGGGCACCTCAGTCCAAGGCCACCCCACGTCAACCTAACTGCATGTCTTTGGATTGTGGGGGAAATCGGAGCAAACCCATGCAGAAGATGCAAACTCCACACATAAAGGCCCTTGCCGGCCGCTGGGTTCGAACCCGGAACCTTCTTGCTGTGAGGCGACCATGCTAACCACTACACCACCATGCCACCCTAGAATTTGAATTAGAATTAGAATTTGCTGGTTATAATTCAGAATTCATTGTTCCATCAATGATGGCAAGCCATCCTGGCCCAGATGGAACAAAACAGGCCCAAACCATGATACTACCACCACCATGTTTCACAGATGGGATAAGGTTCTTATGCTGGAATGCAGTGTTTTCCTTTCTCCAAACATGATGCTTCTCATTTAAACCAAAAAGTTCTATTTTTGTCTCATCTGTCCACAAAACATTTTTCCAGTAGCCTTCTGGCTTGTCCATGTGATCTTTAGCAAATTGCAGACGAGCAGCAATGTTCTTTTTGGAGAGCAGTGGCTTTCTCCTTGCAACCCTGCCATGCACACCATTGTTGTTCAGTGTTCTCCTGATGGTGGATTCATGAACATTAACATTAGCCAATGTGAGAGAGGCCTTCAGTTGCTTAGAAGTTACCCTGGGGTCCTTTGTGACTTCACCAACTATTACATGCCTTGCTCTTGGAGTGGTCTTTGTTGGTCGACCACTCCTGGGGAGGGTAACAATGGTCTTCAATTTCCTCCATTTGTAGACAATCTGTCTGACTGTGGATTGGTGGAGTCCAAACTCTTTACAAATGGTTTTGTAACCTTTTCCCGCCTGATGAGCATTAACAACGCTTTTTCTGAGGTCCTCAGAAATCTCCTTTGTTTGTGCCATGATACACTTCTACAAACATATGTTGTGAAGATCAGACTTTGATAGATCCATCCATCCATCCATTCATCATCTGTAGCCGCTTATCCTGTCCTACAGGGTCGCAGGCAAGCTGGAGCCTATCCCAGCTGACTATGGGTGAGAGGTGGGGTACACCCTGGACAAGTCGCCAAGTTATTGCAGGGCTGACACATAGACACAGACATCCATTCACACTCACATCCACACCTATGGTCAATTTAGAGCCACCAATTAACCTAACCTGCATGTCTTTGGACTGTGGGGGAAACTGGAGCACCTGGAGGAAACCCATGTGGACACGGGGAGAACATGCAAACGCCACACAGAAAGGCCCTCATCGGTCTCGTCGGCCACTGGGCTCAAACCCAGGACCTTCTTGCTGTGAGGCGACAGCAAGAACCATGCCACCCTCTTTGATAGATCCCTGTTCTTTAAATAAAATAGGGTGCCCACTCGCACCTGATTGTCATCCCATTGATAGGAAACACCTGACTCTAATTTCACCTTCAAATTAACTGCTAATCCTCAAGGTTCACAACTTTTGCCACTCACTGATATGTAATATTGGATCATTTTCCTCAATAAATAAATGACCAAGTATAATATTTTTGTCTCATTTGTTCTCTTTATCTACTTTTAGGACTTTCTGAAAATCTGATAATGTTTTAGGTCATATTTCTGCAGAAATATAGAAAATTCTAAAGGGTTCACAAACATTCAAGAACCACTGTACATGGGCTTCATTAACTCCATTGTGCGACCTAGTTCAAAAATACAGATTTGACACCTTGTACATACTTGACAATTCATGAAATTTGGTACACATCAGTCATGTGCAATGAAACTCAATCATAGGGGCTTGACCCCAGGTGTGTCCGGGGACTCCATAGTGCCCCCATATGTCATGGAAACTCCTGCCCGGTATACTGTATAGTTTCACCTATCCATGTCAAATTTGGTAGGTGTGTGGAGTGCCCAGAGATGAACAAAATTGCCTATACATTGCATCAGCCATCTTCAACAGGAAGTGAGATATTTTTGGTTTTGTGTGTTTTGACACGTGTTACGTTTTAACAAACTCCTCCTAGACGGTTTGTTGGATCCATGCCATGTCATGGATCATTGACATATGTCATGTCAAGATGTTGCTGATGTTAAATGGTGAAGGCATTTGCGATATGTCACAAGATCACGGGCGATTGCTCTAAGACAACGAGGGAGGCTCAGCCTCCTCTAAAAATGACGAACATCGTGTAGGATGAATTGCGCTAGGCTTATGTTATAGCCGACCTTATAACATTGCTATTTCAGATCCAGAATCATAGAAATATATGTGCTCAACCCACTACAGTGCGAAATCATTCCCTTATAACTTTAATGTGTGCATGAGTTTTTCCCCCTCGTGACAGCGCGATGCAGCGCAGCCTCAGTGGACTTCAATGGCATTTGGGAGCTCTGCGCTTTTCAATCTCAAAATGCAAGACGATTATTGGACAAATACTGCGAAAACGCCCGCCCACGGAGTCTCACGGACTCCCAGCCTCAGTGGACTTCAATGGCATTTGGGAGCTATGCGCTTTTCAATCTCAAAATGCAAGACGGTTATTGGACAAATACTGCGAAAATGCCCGCCTACGGACTCCCAGCCTCACATGGGAGGGACATGGCAGTTTCCGTGAGGAGACTGGTGATTGGTGAAAGCGGCCGGATATTTTCTTTGATTGACAGCTCGTTTCAACTATAGACAGGCAGCGGTGAATTTCAGTTCAGTCCCATGCGGATTCGCAAGTGCTATGGTGTATTGTAAGAAATCAGCTTACATTTCGATTTCATTCATTACATACGGTTTCTACCAGCTTTTTTAGTTTGTATATATTTTCATTGTAAATAAAGTGTAAATATAGTGTTGTCAAGTTTGTTATCTTAGTTCCAGAAATTTCGTTTATTTGAGTGACTGAACTTGAACTTGAGGGGGCTAGTCAGCTAGCAAGAAAGCTGCGCACAGATGCCAAGCATTGCTGATTTAATTTTGGCGAAGCCATTTGCCAGTCTTCCTTTCGAGGAAAAAATTAAAATTAAAGAGCAGGGTAGACCAACGCCTCAAATTGACTTGGTGAAAAAGGTAGGGAATAATACTCGTTCCTTTCAGCTCTCCTGGTACGAGAAAGTGAATTGGCTAACAGCAAGTGACCCACATCAACAACAGTAAATAGGCTACTTTAGTAATATGTCATGGATGGACCAAAAATATAGAATCTATTTAAAATGTTTATGCTGAGTATATTATATTGGAATATATATTTTTCTGGATATGAATTAAACACAGCTACAATTTGGAAAACATTTTTAAACAAAAACACAGCCGAGAACATTTCACACTACAGACCTGGATTAAAAGTGAAGGGTTATCAAAATTGTCAATAAAACATTTCTCAGTCAAAATAAGTAAAATATAGGGAAAGTGTCATTGAATGAAATGTGTGGCACCCAGCTCTACTGCTGAGGTTCCTGACAAAGAGCTGCTTTCAGTAATGATCAATTTTTAAACAACATGCCACAATTTTAAAATATAAAATGTTAAAATATACCCCTCCCCCCCAACACCACCATCATGTATATTGGACAGTAGGCTAATGGGCCAAAAGAACCTGTTATTTCACAGTTTGTGACGCTGCCAACAATCAGCCAGATCAGAGGCAAGAGTATGGGCAAAATTTGAAATATCATAACCGACCAGCCTCCCCTGTTTGAAAGACTACCAGCCGCCACTGCACAAGATGTTGAAATGGTGAACCAATAAATTTATACGTTATGCCATGCAAACACAAAGTGAGTCATAAATTCACCATGCATTGCCTGATACGGCTCAACGTTCACAGGTTATAGGATACCATGGTTCTGAAGATATCAGTGGCGGCTGGTAGTCTTTCAAACAGGGGAGGCTGGTCGGTTACGATATTTCCAGATTTTAAAAGAAAAAAGAAAAAACACAAATTTTGCCCATACTCTTGCCTCTGATCTGGCTGATTGTTGGCAGGGTCACAAACTGTGAAATAACAGGTTCTTTTGTCCCATTAGCCTATTGTCCAATATACATGATGTTGGGGAGGGGTATATTTTAACATTTTATATTTTAAAATTGTGGCATGTGGCATGTTGTTTAAAAACTGATCATTATTGAAAGCAGCTCTTTGTCAGGAACCTCAGCAGTAACAGCAGAGTGTTCTGGAATAGGCACAAGCACTGACCTTGGGGAGGTCAACAACGCTTTTTCTGAGGTCCTCAGAAATCTCCTTTGTTTGTGCCATGATACACTTCTACAAATATATGTTGTGAAGATCAGACTTTGATAGATCCATCCATCCATCCATCCATCCATTCATCATCTGTAGCCACTTATCCTGTCCTACAGGGTCGCAGGCAAGCTGGAGCCTATCCCAGCTGACTATGGGTGAGAGGTGGGGTACACCCTGGACAAGTCGCCAAGTTATCGCAGGGCTGACACATAGACACAGACATCCATTCACACTCACATCCACACCTATGGTCAATTTAGAGCCACCAATTAACCTAACCTGCATGTCTTTGGACTGTGGGGGAAACCGGAGCACCTGGAGGAAACCCACGCAGACACGGGGAGAACATGCAAACTCCACACAGAAAGGCCCTCGCTGGCTGCTGAGCTCTTGAACCCAGGACCATCTTGCTGTGAGGCGACAGTGCTAACCACCTGGGTGCGATTTGCTGGGGGGGATGGGGGGGATCATCCCCCCCTCTGGTTTTTATCTCTGCTGAAAAAAAAATCCTCAGGGACAACCCCGTCAATAAAACAAACAAACCAAAAAAAAAGTTGACATGACAGGCATGTTGTGACACAGTTTTCTATGGTCTACATTGCACTCACTTTCAAAATGACCCGAAGTGGCAGCTTTGATGTTCACGAACGTCCCCAGCAAATAGATACATTGTAGATAATAACAAATGCCGCCTTTTTCACGGCTGAATCACGCAGATCCGATTTTTTTTGGGGGGGGGGGCGTTGGAGTGTCTGATTATAATTTCAAAGTAAATTCTGTATTAAAATTACTAAATAAGCAAATCCGTTACAGTCCATGAAATTTAAACTGTTTTTTTCTCATCCTTATACTTCCTATGTTTCATGGACTGTAACGGATTTGCTTATTTAATAATTTTAATACAGAATTTACTTTGAAATTATAATCAGACACTCCAACGCCCCCCCTAAAAAAAAATCGGATCTGCGCAATTCAGCCGTGAAAAAGGCGGCATCCGCCAAAAGGCGCGCTGTTTGCATCCCTGAGAGCAAACTGTTCATTTAGTATTCATGTATTTTAGTGATTTTCAAGTCACTGTCCATTTAATCCAGAGGGAGAGAAACATCACAGCAACCCGACAAGCAATGCGAACTTTGTTGTGTGTTAGTGTTCGTGTATTTAGTCAGAGAGCTAGGAAGATGAATTTACTATCTCTAGTTTAGTGTTCGTTTTCATTTAGTGTTATTCATTTGATATCATCGGATGTTATTGAGCTGTTAGCCTACTGTTACCTTAATTTTGTGACGTTTCATGATTAAAAAAACATCCCCCCTTCTGGTTTTTTGACAAATCGCACCCTGCTAACCACTACACCACCATGCTGCCTGCGGCTATATTTATTATTTATTTATTTATTCTCAGTGGAAGAACTTGTATTTGAGGCACTTGCAATGCTTGAAAACTCACAAATTTTGGCAAACTGATCAAATGTACATAAAATCACAAAGTTCCACTGAGCAAGGGACTGGGGGTGGTCCCAGAGCTCTATAGCACCTCCGAGAACACGCTATGGTTGAGATGAAGTTGCTTGGATGGGCACGAGATTTGTTGTGATCGATACTCATGTGATACAGGACAAAGTTGACTGAGTTGTATTTACTTACTTACTTACTTACTTAGGCCGCCCTCAGGCGAGCCTCCTGTCTCCCACGCCAGTCACATTTTTCCATCATTAACGTGGCAAGCTCATTCAGGGTGGCAACCCCGGCATCAGATTTAAGGATGTCAATAAACGTTTTAATGGGCCGCCCCTGGTTTCTCCTCCCATGGGTGGGTTCCCACAGGAGGACTTTGCTGGTAACAAGCTCTTCATGCCATTGGCAGTGACCTGCCACGCCCATTTTTCTACTAGCAATTACATTGCTTAGACGTGGCAGATCACCATATAGAATGGCATTAGGTATTTGATCATGCCAATTTACATTGAGCACTGTACGCAACATTCTGGTATATGTTCCATCCAAGGATTTCTCGAGATGTTTTGTCAAAGTCCAACATTCCGAACCATAAAGGAGAACTGTCTCAACTGTTGCTTTAAAGAAGGAAAGCTTTAAATCTCTGGAGAGATTGGAGGTCCACACTGTTTTCATCTTATTCATTGCATTCCATGCTAGTGCTTTTCTAACTTTTATGTCTTGCTCTGAAGATTTTACCCATGCCCCAAGATATTTGAAGTCATCCACTTCCTTAAGTTGTTGTCCCTCTCTTGTCTTAAGAGGAAGGGTTGGCCAGGGGATGTTCGTTGTTATTACTTTAGTCTTTTTGGCATTTAGGTGTAGACCAACTTTGTTACATTCTGACTCTACATTTAGCAGTAGTTTTTGTGCTTCCTCTAGTGTGTTGGAGAGTAGACAGATGTCATCCGCAAAATCAAGATCCATTAAGGTAATTGCATGGTGTCTACTGGAGCGTCTGGGTGTGATGATAAAACCCAGATCTTCACTATGGTAATCAATAGCTTGTCGCAGGGCGAAATCTAAGACAATAACAAAAAGGTATGGTGCAAGGGTGTCTCCCTGTAGCACTCCAGCTTTTATTTCAAATTCTTCTGTTATTCCATCTGGAGAAAGTACTCTTGCTCTAGTATTAGTGTACATTTCCTGAATCGCGTTTAGAAGGCGCGTTGGAATGCTGTAGGCTTGAAGGATTTTCATCATTTTCCCTCTGTGTATACTGTCAAATGCTTTTTTGAAATCTATAAAGCACATCACAGCCGAGAGATTGTTCTTCTTTGTTTCCTCCATAATCCGACGCAGCGCCAAAATCTGATATAGTGTGGATCGACCTTGTCTAAATCCATTTTGGTTTGGTCTTAGATGTATATCTAGCTTGTCCCTGATTCGGTTCAGTATCATCCTGTTCATGACTTTTGTGATGACACACGTTAAGCTGATGCCACGATAATTATCAGTAATAGAGAGATTTCCTGACTTGGGAATAGGTTGTATGTGCGAGAGTGACCACTGTTCTGGTCTGTTCCCTTCAATTAGTACCTTATTACAGAAACCAAGAATGTAGTTATCAAGATCACAATACTTGAGCACTTCCATTGGAATACCATCTGGACCAGCACTTTTATTATTCTTCAATGCTCTACAACAGGGGTGTCCAAACTGATCCATAAAGGGCCGTGTGGCTGCAGGTTTTCATTCCAGCCATGCAGCAGCACACCAGCAGCTCATTCAATCAACTGAACTGTCTTCACACAGTCAAATACTTGCAGCCACACCCACCCTTGATTAAAGGGTGGGTGTGTCAGTTGATTGAATAAGCCAAATCAGGTGTGCTGCTGCATGGCTGGAATGAAAACCTGCAGCCACACGGCCCTTTATGGATCAGTTTGGACACCCCTGCTCTACAATGAGTTGTATTTGACTCCGCCCAATAGGAAGTCAACCATGTTGGATGGAATGTGGGATTTTGAAATATTCCCGCACTGTTTTGAAGGGCTTACGATGGCTAAACACTCATGAAATTTTGCTCATATATTTTCATCATGGTAGCCGCGGGGTCTTAAAAAAGTCTTAAGTTTAATATTCCAAAATTAAGGCCTTAAAAAGTCTTAAATTGCTTTGCCCAAGTCTTAATTTTTTAAACAAAGGTCTTAAATTTACTCATACTATTCTACAATGTGAAAACGTGGGTTTTGCGTAACATCAGTGAATTTCTTGGAGTATGCGCAAAGAAAGAAACAATATTGATACATTTTCGCGCCGGCGCAATCGTCGGAGTCCGTGGTGGAGAGGAGGCTCCGCGAATCGCAGCATGGGGAAGTGTCGTTTTAATCAGCAGTGGCTTTCAGATGAAAGATATCGTGATTGGGTGAGGGAGGTTCCTGGAAGTGACGTTGAAGTCTCACATGAAGAGCTCAAAGCACATTGCATCTGCCCTCCACCGCCACCAGCCCATCGCTCACAGCAGGGGTGTCAAACCTGATCCATAAAGGGCCGTGTGGCTGCAGGTTTTCATTCCAGCCATGCAGCAGCACCCTGATTTGGCTTATTCAATCAACTGACACACCCACCCTTTAATCAAGGGTGGGTGTGGCTGCAAGTATTTGACTGTGTGAAGACAGTTCAGTTGATTGAATGAGCCAAGTCAGGTGTGCTGCTGCATGGCTGGAATGAAAACCTGCAGCCACAAGGCCCTTTATGGATCAGGTTTGACACCCCTGGCTCACAGGGTTTCCCATACATAGACCATTGTGTGGCGCAGCGCCACACAATCAGACTCGCGATTTTGAAAAAAAAAAATCCGTTCCGTTCATTCATAGTGCTCACTCTTCTCGTTCGCGCGCGCGCGCACACACACACACAGAGGGAGAGGCGTGTACACAGGCCTGCCGTTGCACATAATATACCCGGTGTCACGGTCTGATCGCACGCTGGTATAAATTTACCATGCGCAGACCGATTTTTTTTTTTCCCGGTCAACTTCCGGGAAGTCTAAATTTACCATTTCTTGCTGCGATTTTGTACCGAGCATTTCAACACATTTGTGGACTAATAGAACGCGAATTGTGACTACAATTGTGAGATTTGATTATCAGTAGACAAGCTGTTGAATATGGATGAGGAAACAATCATTTCCCAGTCACAAAATGAAGATCAGCAAAACACACAGTCCAAAGAGGCACGAGACCAGCGATTCGCCATTTTCAAAAGAAAGATGACCCAATTCTGACTAGGTCCAATGACAGGAGTCTAATTATACCAGGTTGGTAAATTTGACAGAATAACTGTATTATAATCATGATGAGTCTCACTCAAACAAATCAGTATTCATCAAGATAAAGTGAAAATTTATTTGTGGATCAAGTATGATCATAAATCTCCTATCATATTGGGCTGGTAAATTCTGACTAGGCCCAATGACAGCAGTCTAATTATATCAAGTTGGTAAATTTGAGAGAATAACTAAATTATTATAATCATGAGGAGTCTTACTTAAACAAATCAATATTCATCAAGATAAAGTGTAAATAAAAGTATGAACATGAACATAAATCTCATATTAGGCTGGTAAATTCAGACTAGGCCCAATTATACCAAGTTGGTAAATTTATACTGTGGTAGGGTTAGACCGTGGCTGCTACAGGATAAACTTACCTGGTAAATTCAGACTGGTGGTAAATTCAGACCGTGACACGGGACTGCAAATAGGCCTGTTAGGCTAATTAAAAATAACGCAGCCTTCCCGATTCGCCTTCTGACCCCTTATTTTAAAAGGTAGCCTACGTCGTGCTCGTGATGAGTTTTATCATAGCCTTCTTGGCTTACAGGAAACGGACATCCCTGAGTCAGGCTATAAACCAATTTTGATGCAGACAGTAGCAGCTTGACGCGAGGAACCGGCCTTATTGCATTATCCCGTTTATCCCGCTTCAACATTCATGCAAGTTATTAATAATGGCTTGACATTCACAATAAATAAGGATTTCCCACTAGCCTAAATAAAATGTTATACTCGCAGGGATGCCTAGTTGATGCTATCTGAAGCATAAAATCTGAATATTTTAAGAAACAATGCGGTAGTTGAGATAGGCTACTGTAGGATGCCCATAGGCTAATAATAACTTCGTATTTATTTGACTATTATAATTTCATTGACTCTCAATGTTTGCTGCTTTAACCCAGATGAGTATTGAAAAGTTTTTTTCTGAATTGCGAGCAGGATTTCTCAGCTATGAATAGGGTAAGCACATAGAAATTCAGTATTCCTTTGTGGTTTTTTTTGATGTAATGGAAATTTTTAGTGCTTTGATGATGAAGAAAATGTACTTTTTTATCCATAGATTAAAACAGACCTCAGGAATAGGCTCCAAGGGGAACACCTGGCAGCCTGCTTACGAATCTCCATAAATGGTCCCGAACCCAATGACTTCCCGTAAGATAGGGCACTGGAAGTTTTTTCAGGAAGCCACGCAGAATTAAATGTTCTGATAGGGCATGCAGGCTTTGCACCAATTAGGGTAATGCTTTTTCATTATTGTTAGTTGCCTTGGTGTTACCTTACGTGGTTTCTTACATCTAATTATGATATTTTTTATTATTTTGTTGTTACATTATACTATTTATTTCATTTTAGTATTGGTTGAGGTAAGTGTTGAGTTCAATATTTAAAATAAAAACCTCCAGCTTGTTTTTTGCAATTTATTCCTTGAATGTCAACTAAAGAATGATTGAAAGATTGCCACCAAAAAGGCAAAAAACTAAGGTAAAAAACTTCAATTTTGGTAAGTAATTTTCATAAATTTAAAAGACATGTTTTCCACCAACATCAAGCCCAGCAAACTAATGGCCTGCCCTGTAATGTAAAGTTGGGTCGAGGAATGAAACCAGGCAGGGTTCTGGTAAAAATTGTTTTAGCTGTCTTCTCTTAAAGAACTTAAAGGAACAGTCCACCATACTTCCATAATAAAATATGCTCTTATCTGAATTGAGACGAGCTGCTCCGTACCTGTCCGAGCTTTGCGCGACCTCCCAGTCAGTGAGACGCAGTCAGACGCGCTGTCACTCCTGTTAGCAATGTAGCTAGGCTCAGTATGGCCAATGGTATTTTTTGGGGCTGTAGTTAGATGCGACCAAACTCTTCCGCGTTTTTCCTGTTTACATATGACCAGTGACATGAAACAAGTTCAGTTACACAAATTGAAACGTAGCGATTTTCTATGCTATGGAAAGTCCGCACTATAATGACAGGCATACTAACACCTTCTGCGCGCTTCGGCAGCGCATTGATATCTGAGCTCCGTATCAATGCGCTGCCGAAGCGCGCAGAAGGTGTTAGTACGCCTGTCATTATAGTGCGGACTTTCCATAGCATAGAAAATCGCTACGTTTCAATTTGTGTAACTGAACTTTGTTTCATGTCACTGGTCATATAAACCTATGTAAACAGGAAAAACGCGGAAGAGTTTGGTCGCATCTAACTACAGCCCCAAAAAATACCATTGGCCATACTGAGCCTAGCTACGTTGCTAACAGGAGTGACGGCGCGTCTGACTGCGTCTGACTGACTGGGAGATCGCGCAAAGCTCGGACAGGTACGGAGCAGCTTGTCTCAATTCAGATAAGAGCATATTTCATTATGGAAGTACGGTGGACTATTCCTTTAAAAGAATTTAGATTGAACTGAATAATCTCAATTGCTTTTTGTAGCTTTAAAATAGTCCCAGCAGGTGACTCTGAAGAAAAGTACTGTGTGTTTGAACACCGCCCGCTGTAAACACTTTGCATACATCCCAATGACCGACTCCACCGACCGCCACGACACCACCGTGCACGATTCCCTCATCGGCACAGTGGAGCACCACAAATTGCTACCTGGTCTGTGGGAAACACTGGCTCAGTTCTGCATGGTTCAAGCTCCGAATGCACCTGGAGTTGGCACTAGCACCACTGTCAAACGTCAGCAGCATCAGCCAAGCCAGACATAATTGGCAAGGCTAGCAACAACACAAAGGCCGAGCAGTGGCATGATGGGTGTTGGTGGAACCCCGACACTTCGGGCAGAGGTGCTCTGGATTTTAAAAACAATTATGGAACACCACTCGTACAGCTCGAATGAGGGCATAAGCGAACTCTTTAAGGCTATGTTCCCAGACTCGGAAGTCGCTACAACGTTCTCCTGTGGAAAAAACAAAACGTCTTACATAACAAAATTCGGTCTTGCTTGTCTTGAATGTAAAGATTCGACAAGCAATGCACATAATGACTTTTAAGTATATAACTTTTATAATAAAAGTATTTTTACTTGAAACATTTGTCATTATTGGGAATTTGATCTGGTGTTCTACGACCACATAATGGGTGCGATGTAGGTCTTAATTCTCATTTAAGTGGTCTTAAAAAGGTCTTAAAAAAGTCTTAAATTTATGGTGGTCAAACCTGCGGAAACCCTGTTCATGTGCACTGAGACTCATTCATACGGGCTTGACCCCAGGTGTGTCTGGGGGACTCCACAGTGCCCTTATGGAAAGTCCTGCCTGGTATATAGTTTCACCTATCCATGTCAAATATGGTAGGTGTGCAGAGAGCCCATTGATGAACAAAATTGCCTATACATTGTATCACCCATCCTCAACAGGAAGTGAGATATTTTTGGTTTTGTGTGTTTTGACATGTGTTACGTTTTAACAAACTCCTCCTAGGCAGTTTGTTGGATCCATGCCATATTTGGTATACATCATGTCAAGATAAATTAAATTAAATTGCGAAGGGATTTGTGATATGTCGCAAGATGTTGAAATGGCAAACCAATAAATTTATACTTTGCACCACGCAAACAGGACGCGAGTCCCATAAATTCACCATGCATTGCCTGATATGGCTCAAACTTCACAGGTTATAGGATATCATGGTTCTGAAGATATCCACATGCCCAAAGACACCCTCTGGTATAGCGCCACCATTTGGGCATGGACAGTAATGACTCCATTGCCAAAATTGTGTTACATTTTGATGTACTCTTCCTAGGCGCTTTGTTGGATTCATACCATATTTGGTATATGTCCTGTCAAGATGTTGCTGATTTTAAACTGTGAAGGGATTAGGCCATATTTTTGGGCTTTATTATTATTATTATTATTATTATTATTAATTTATTAATTTTTATTTTTTCCTATAATTACAGATTTGACACCTTGGAAATATTCGAAAACTCAAGAAATTTCATACACTCGTGAAAATAGGACAAAAGTTTATTCTTCTTAGGTTATTTGCCTTGGGTGAGGCTAGAAGACACCATAGCGTGCCCTAAAATGTTAGATTCAAATTTATACGTAGCTTCGGATGCCACTTTGAGACTCCTGCCCAGTATACAGTTTCACCTATCCATATCAAATTTGGTAGGTGTGTGGAGTGCCACTTGACAGACAAAATTTCCTATATATTGTATCAGCCATACTCAACAGGAAGTGAGAGATTTTTGGTTTTGTGCATTTTGACACGTTACATTTTAACGAACTCCTCCTAAGCGGTTTGTTGGATACATGCCATATTTGGTATACGTCATGTCAAGATGTTGCTGATGTTAAATTACGAAGGGATTTGCAATATGTTGCAAGATTTTGAAATGGCGACCCAATAAATTTATACGTTACGCCATGCGAACAGGAAGTGAGTCATAAATTCACCATGCATTGCCTGATACAGCTCAAACTTCACAGTTTATAGGATACCATGGTTCTGAAGATATCCACATGCCCAAAGACACCCTCTGGTATAGCGCCACCATGTGAACATGGACAGAACAAGCTATGGTTGAGATGAAGTTGGTTGGATCGGCAGAAGATTTGGTGTGATCGATACTCATGTGATACAGGACAAAGCTCACTTGGTTTTATTTGACTCTGCCCAAAAGGAAGTCAGCTATGCTGGATGGAATTTTGAAATTTTCCTGCACTGTTTTGAGGGGCTTATGATGGTTAAAACCTCATGAAACTTTGCATATATATTTGTCATCTGATATAATTTGAGGGGACATGGTTGATCAGGCTAGGTGGGCTTCAATAACTCCATAGCACCACCTAGTTCAAAAATGCAGATTTGACACCTTGGAAATATTCGAAAACTCATGAAATTTGGTAGACACATCAATCATGCACACCGCTACTTAGCGATAGAGACTTGACCCCAGGTGTGTCCGGGGGACTCCAAAGCACCTCCACATGTCATTGAGACTTCTGCCTGGTATATAGTTTCACCTATCCATGTCAAAATTGGTAGAAGTGTGGGGTACCCCAAGATAAACAAAACTGAAATGCACATTGTTTTGGCCAATTGACTTGTGACAGGATTTGTGATGTCTTGCATGATGTTTCGCCATGCAAACAGGAAGTGTGTCACCATGCATTACCTGATGGATCTATAACTTCACAGGTTATAGGACATGAGGGTTTTGATGATACCCCCATGCCTAAAGTGAGCCTCTAATGTAGTGCCACCATTTGGACCTGGACAGTAATTATTCCATTGCCGAAAAAATCTGACTCATGAAATTTGGTACTCACATCAGTCCTAGCCACTGGTATTCAGGGATAGAGGCTTGACCCCAAGTGTGTCCAGAGGACACCACAGAAACCCCACATGGCATTGAGACTTCTGCCCAGTATATAGTTTCACCTATCCATGTCAAAACTGATGTGTGTGGGGTGCCCCAAGATGAACAAAAATGAAATGCACATTGTTTTAGCCAGTTGACTTGTGACAGGATTTGCGATGTCTTGCATGATATTGAAATGCTGAACCAATAACTTTGTATCTTTCGCCGTGCAAACAGGAAGTGTGTTATAAATCCACCATGCATTTTCTGATGGAGCTAAAACTTCACAGGTTATAGGACATGAGGGTTCTGATGATATTCCCTTGCCCAAAGTGAGCCTCTTGTGTAACACCACCATTTGGACTTGGACAGTAATGATTACTTTGACAAAAAACTTTTGACTCATGAAATTTGGTACTCGCATCAGTCCTGGCCACCGCTACTTAGGGATAGAGGCTTGGCCTTGAGTGTAAGGGCCCTTTATCATCACTACTGGCTATAATATATATATATAATTTTTTTCTAGAGAATCATGGGATTTTTGACCAATTTCAGTCTGGTTTACACAAGAAGCTTTCCACAGAAACTGCATTACTTCAAGTCTACAATGATATTATGTCAGCTACCTCTGGGGAATACAGTTTTGGTTTTATTGTACTTTTCAACTGCCTTTGATACTGTTGATAATAATCTTGTGACTGACAGATTTCACTGGTTTTCATCCTACCACTAAAATGAAAAATATCATTGACGACTACATACTGTTGCACACCTTAAGATCTGTTTGCAGGAAGAATGGAACAAAATAACACCTGAAATGCTTCATCATGTGGTGTCTTCATTCCCTAAACATCTTTATAGTGTTGCCATTCCCTTTCACAACACTTCAAAGCAGTAAATGCTTTACCTTTACTAACTTTTTGTGAAATGCATTGACAAATCAAAATTGAAATGCGTTTATTAAAACAATACAATAAAATTCATGAGGTAAACCATCAAATAATGTGGTGTTTTGAGTGCAGAACAGCTCAAAGATTATTTAGATATCATTGTTTTCAGTTTAAATTTCGATTTCAAAATACTATTCCAAATTTTTCTGATTTGCGGTTGTATTTTGTTTCTCTCTTTTATTTACTTATTTATTTAATTCCCTCCATTAATAGTGTTTGTGGTAAAGAAACTTAAACTTTTCTACTTGTACTTATCCTCTATGTTTATTTTGTAAACATTTTAAAATAAGCATTTGTGTGTGTGTGTGTGTGTGTGTGTGTGTGTGTTGCAAGAAAGAAAGAAACAAAACCTGTATAGTCCCATGCTTTGTGTATGGACTATTTCTTTAACTGTGAAATCTTAGTGCTCAACTTTAGTATGACCACTTTTAAATTACAGTGATTCCAGTCAACAGCAAGGATTTTTTTTTTAACTGAAATGTAGTTAATTATACAAACAAGTCACCAATTGGGATTGGCATGACAAGTAAAATAGTTCATACATATACAATTATATCCATCCATCCATCATCTATATCACATCTGTCAGGATCACAGGGGAAGCTGGAGCCAAGGGCTAGCGGTGGGGTACACCCTGGGAAGGTCGCCAATCTATTGCAGGTGTTGTAGCCATTATGATTTTGTGTTGTAAATATATCTGAATGTTAATATTATTTATGCTTTTTGAATCTGCATCTATTTGTTAAAGTGGTAAAATAACATTCTAGATGATAGTTTATTCTTATCTTTACAATAAAGCCATGGCATACTGACATCACTGGGGAAAATGCCAGATATTAGAATTGGAATTGTGTTTTGGGTAGAGAGGGATTGTGTGAGGGTGGTTACATACAATTTTTTTTTTTTGACAACTTTTGATTTACATCGTATGACCTTGTTACAAGTTTCAGTTAATTTTCATTTCCTTTATGCATTATTGGACTCATTGAGTCCTTTTGGTTGATATTGTTTGCATCAATAAATGGAATTTAATTTTTCTAAAGAAGGAGTCAGAAGTGCATATGAAAAACAATTACCTGCTCATTCATTCCATGGTCTTCACTTGGAAAACGAAAAACTTTGAAAGGCCAATACAGCGGAGGTAACTCAGAGATGAACAAACATTCACACTCAATTTAGAGTAGCCAGTTGACTTAATCCACGTCTTTGAACTGTGGGAGGAAACAGGAGCACCTGGAAGAAACCCACGAAGGCTGGGGGGTAGACCATGCAAACTTCACACAGGAAGGCTCCAATCAGCTGCAAGTTTCAAATCCAGAACATTCTTGTTGTGAAACTACAGTATCAATTGCTATGAATGGATTCAGGTATTTTATATATATATATATATATATATATATATATATATATATATATAAAAGAGATGTCCCTTTCATAATGCGTCACACTGGTCTATTTGTTTCGATTGTACTGACAGCAGTAGTGGCTTTGAATTGCAATTACTTTAAAATTCTAATGTGAAATGAGTTGATCTTTATTGTTACCATATAGTAAATCACTGTGAACTGATCTGAATGGGTTTGAGAGTTGAAATGTACATTTTATTTCAGCAGTAAGTTTAAGTAAAACATTAATATTTTGTGTCTGAGACTTCCTCTCTGAAATGAACCATCTAGAAGTTTTAAACATTTATTTATGGTACTACTACTACTTATAATAATAATAATATAAACAGTATTAAAATATTTTATTGAATTATTTTGAAAAGCATCTCTTTAAACTTGATCGATTTTTACAATTTTTAAAATGTAAAGGATTACAAAGACTTTTAACCTATATACTTGTAAATACTATGAATCGTGTGTTTGTTTTGTTATTTATATAAAACGATCGTTTTGTAGAAAGTTTAGTTGGTATGGCTGTTTGGAACGCTTTCCGTTTTCAGCGCTATTACTGTGTCTAAAAGCTGCATCCCTATATGCGACGAGTTTAATCGTCCGTGAACTGAACACACAATGTACTGGAAGAAAAGTGGATCCGGGTTAGAGTCATCTAATCTACTGTCTGTAGCCCCTTTCACGTATGAAATCCGTTAATGTATGAGGTAAAAACAACACAGAATAGATAACAAATTTTCATTCCCACTCAGTCCTCCAGAACGGAAAAGTTACGGATATCGTGTATTCTCACCTGACTGTATTTAACACACTGATCTCTACAAAAAAAAAATATTATACGTAGAGATCAGCGATTTAACGGAAATGCTACAGACCGCCACTCTTACGAGACCGGATATGACGTATAAAGTAATTCACGAAGGAGGCAAGTCTATTGTCGTGAAAAGCCCAAGTCAGAAGCTGAGAAGTTAGCTACTCAGCAACATGGGGGGAGTCGAGCTGCATCTTTTGAGAGAGTTGTTTAGCTTGCATTTGTCTTTATTTTCCGTGCCGATGATTGTTGTGTTCCTTACTTTCACTGTCGTATTTTCATGTCTGGATTTTTTTTTTCTTTACTATCCTGTGTAAATAAAAGGGTTTCCGCACTTGCATCCGTCTACACGCCTCAACCATGATAAAAATACGAAGTAGAAATGTCAGAATTCTCAGGTTTCTGGTTAAGGTGACCAGGGGTCTCATTTATAAAACTTTGCGCAGGATTTACGCCAGAAGATGGCGTGCGCATGAAACTCAGAATGTGCGTGCGCACAGAAATATTCTGATTTATAAAACCGCGCGCACGCACGTTCCACGCCAATTTCCCTTTATAAATCACAATCCACTCTAAGTTTGCGGCACCTGTGCGTACCTCAAGACACACCCACAATTGCCTATAAATATTCAGCGAAACGCCCTTAATGAATATTGATATGTGGACAACATGCCCAAAACAGAAGGAAAGACAAAGAAGCGCAACTTCACCGACTGTGAAGTTGAAGTGGAGCAGCGTCGAGCTGTTTTGTTTGGAGGCCATAGTACGGGAGTTATAAATGCGAAAAAAAAAACGTGTGAATAGCAGCATGTGGCCGATGCGGTCAATTCTGTAGCTTCACAAGGCCGTACTATGACAGAGGTAAAAAAAAAAATGGTCCGGACGCCAAAGCGTCCGTGCAACGGGCGGGGGGAAAGGGGAGCCGGAGCTCACCCCACTGGATCAAAAACTGGCTGGCATTATAGGGGAAACCCTCCTGAGTGGAGTTGTGCGTGAGGAGGAGGGTGACGCCGATGCTGGGCCACATGAACCAGCCGAGGACTCGGGTATGTTTTTTTTTTTTTTTTTTTTGGTTGTATATCAAGGAACCACCTCACATTGCACGTGTGCCCCCTTGTTTGAAATGGGTGTGAAATTAATTGAAATGAGTCCTCATCCAGAAAAAGTATTTTATTAACAAAAAAAAAAATTCCCTCGCAGTTGCTGGGTGTGCCAGTGAGGCCAGCAGTGTGTCGGCTGCAGCAGCGGAGGTCCCAAGGACGTCCACGGCCTCCGATGCATGTGCATCCATGCCGAAACCAGCCACCAGTGCCCGTATCCTAACAGATGCAGTGCTGCAGGTGCAGCGGGAACATGTGGATGCCGTCCGCGAGGTCGCCCGGGAGTTAAAAGAAATAAAAAAATGAGTTGTCTGCATTAAATGCCAGCATTAAAGAATGTCTTAAAGTAATCATTTGTTTCCATACCTAATTATTTACAAGCGGCGCATCACCTCCTCGCGCGGCGCACGGCTCCTGCGTTTGGGTGGAATGCCTGGGGATGGGGGTCGAGGTCAAGGTTGACCTCTTCAGCTTGCAAAGGCACGTTTTGTAGCTGTGCCACATTGTGCAGCATAGGCCCTAACAATCCTACAGACCTTTTCGGGTCTGTAACATAGCGCTCCCCCCGTGGCATCCAGACAACGCCATCTGCCCTTCAGGAGCCCGATGGTGCGCTCCACAACAGCGCGCGCCTGGCTGGCGCAGGTTGTAAGTGGTCTCCTCCTCAGGCGTTTGGGGGTTCATAAATGGCGTGAGCAGCCACCGTTTCAGCGGATACCCACTGTCACCTACAACATAATTGAATGAGTAAAGGGTTGAATATTTAGAAATGGTCTAAGAATAATGCGTAAATTCTGAAAGTATTTGTAACCAATCACCCGCACCCAGACAAGTGCACAAAATTAAGGATTATAAATGTTGTCAGTCACGTCTTTGATGCGCGATGTTATGTTTGTGTTAAACTTCGATTATTGAACCAATTTCGGGTCGTTCTCCCCGTTTCCTCCTGAGGTCGCATTTTCCACGTTTCCCTTTTTTGTGTGCGTACGCATGGGTCAGAGCTTGCGTGGAGGTGCGCACATTTTACCGTCAAGTTCACTTTTGAAGCTTGCGTAGAATGTGGCGTACGCATTCTTTTGTGCGTACGCATCGTTTATAAATGAGGCCCCAGATTTTCCGAGAAGAAAACCGGGGGCATTTTTCTGTTTTTCATGTATTTTGATCATACATTTGCATAAAAAGTGGGATTTCCCTTCACTGTAGGCCGATTTTACAACTGTTTTAGATTAACATTAAATAAAGACAATGTGAAAATATCTGGTATGGGTACATAGTTTAGATTTCGACTCTTAAACTGCACTGTAAAAAAAGAATAGTCGAGAATACTTGAAATTTCAAGGCAACAGTCTGCATTAATAATTTTATGTTTTGCCAACGATGTGCCCATGATGATCCAAACTATGAGAACACTGTTATCTTTATTAAGAATTCTTAATTAAGTCAATTTTCAATTCCTCATTCTGCCAACATAGATTTCTCTTTTTGCTGAACAGTGGCATTCACAGTAGTACAAAAAGGCAATTGAGGTTATCACAATTTTTTGGGGGGGCTTTTTTCACCTTTATTTGGATAGGACCAGTGTTGGGCACGTTACTTTCAAAAAGTAATTAGTTATAGTTACTAGTTACTTTTCCCAAAAAGTAACTGAGTTAGTAACGGAGTTACTTTGTCATAAAAGTAACTAATTACCAGGGAAAGTAATTATTCCGTTACATTTTGTTCCCCCCCCCCCCCCCCCCCCCCAAAAAAAAAAAAAATCAAATTCAATTAGTGTAATCATAATAAAAGTGAATGTTAAATGTGTTTAATGACTGAAATGGACACTTAACAGAACCAGTTAGTAACATTATCTACACTATATTAATATTTTTGTGGGATAATGTGAGATAAGACATCTATCAAATGTAATATATTTTTGCAGTTATTAAAATTATGTTACTAATTACTGGCCACTGACGAGGACAAACGCTTTGTTCCTCGACATAATGTGCATTGCACGTAAACACTCTTGCCTTTTATTTCAAGTAATGAAAAGTAATGGCTGTATTTCCAATGTGAAAGCGCAGTGCTGGGCTGACCGCTCGCCATCGCTGGGTCTTCCGATTGAAAGCGTGCGCAGTAGTGCAGTAGGCGTGGCCTACCTACGTATGTTGTCCAAATCTACTCTGATTGGCTTACTGTGCCGTTGTCTCGTGTCTCCCCGCCCCACACGAAAGCAGAGTAAAGAAAGGCTGAACGAGCAGCGTGCCAGATGAGAACAGCTTTAATAAAGTAACGCATAGTATTTTATTGTAAGTAACGGGAACGGCGTTATAACGATGTAAAAAGTAATTAGTTAGATTACTCGTTACTAAAAAAAAGTAACGCCGTTATTCCCATGACTGGATAGGACAGTGTAGAGACAGGAAATGAGCGGGAAATGACCTCAGGTCGGAATCGAACCCGGGTCCCTAGATTTATGGTATGGAGCCTTATCCACCTGAGCCACGACAACATGATCTTCAACTGAAGAGAGAACCACATTGCCCAGCCCTTGCATTTGGGAGAGGAAACCCCCGTGTCTTGGTCATTAAGAGCATGCGCTGAATAAACACCTGTGGCAATTATGTATTTTCAATTCAGATTATTCACTATTGCATATTTACACATCATTGAGGTGCACCCTATCAGTTTGATGTGGATTTTTCTGTTCGTTAATAATTATTCATATTTTCTTGTCCATTCAGTTGTGAATATGGAATTACTTGAACAAAGCGTAATTCTATTTTTTAGAATTATCCACATCAAGAAAAATCCACATCAAACTGATAGGGTGCACCTCAATGATGTGTAAATATACAATAGTGAATAATCTGAATTGAAAATACATAATTGTCACAGGTGTTTATTCAGCGCATGCTCTGAATGACCAAGACACGTGGTTTCCTCTCCCAAATGCAAGGGCTGGGCTATGTGGTTCTCTCTCCAGGTGAAGTTCATGTTGTCGTGGCTCAGGTGGATAAGGCGCCATACCATAAATCCGGGGGCCTGGGTTTGATTCCGACCTGAGGTCATTTCCTGATCTCTCTCTCTCCTGCTCATTTCCTGTCTCTACACTGTCCTATCCAAATAAAGGTGAAAAAAGCCCCCCCCCAAAAATTGTGATAACCTCAATTGCCTTTTTGTACTACTGTGAATGCCACTGTTCAGCAAAAAGAGAAATCTATGTTGGCAGAATGAGGAATTGAAAATTGACTTAATTAAGAATTCTTAATAAAGATAACAGTGTTATCATAGTTTGGATCATCATGGGCACATCGTTGGCAAAACATAAAATTATTAATGCAGACTGTTGCCTTGAAATTTCAAGTATTCTCAACTATTCTTTTTTACAGTGTGTAGGCTAGCTGAAATAGATGTTTTAGACCCATAAATATTAAATTAATAATTATCATCTGTGCCACTAGTTTGATCAGGCTGGACAAACTGATCAGGCGGGCCGGTTCTATGGTCGGCATGAAGCTGGACTCTCTGGTGACGGTGGCAGAGAAGAGGTCTATGGACAAACTATTGAACATCATGGACGATGCCAGTCACCCTCTGCACACCGTCATCAGCAACCAGAGGAGCCTGTTCAGTGACAGAATGCTCCTTCCCAAGTGCAGGACGAACAAACTCCTTTGTCCCTCATGCCATCAGACTGTACAACTCCTCTCTGAGGAGGGGTAACAGGAGGACAGAGGAAGGAGCAGTAGCCTAGCCTAACAATAAGCAATACCGGACAATGTGCAATATAAAGTGCAATATCTCTCCTGCGGCTCCCCCTCCTTCCCCCCCTCTTCCTCTCTTCCCCATATCTTATTCTTTTTATATTTGTATATGTAAATACTTAATTTATTTTAATTTATCTAGAAGTTTTTCTCTATTTCTTTTCTCTGTTTATCTGTAATGATGCTGCTGGAATCTTAATTTCCCTGAGGGAACCCTCCCAAAGGGATCAATAAAGTTTTATCTAATCTAATGGACAGTGTATTTAAAAATATACAAAACACACAACAATTTAAATAAACAGTTTACTTCAATCCAAGCGATTTTAAGGTATGGTAACTATTATTATACAAATGATTCCTGATCTCCCATAGCCTAAATTGTAGCCATAGCTGAATTGATGACTTAGCTTTAAATGGTAATGCCTTAATCAAAATTTGTAGTCCACTACACATCACAAAAAATTATACAAATTACTGACACTTTGATAACATTACTATAAACCTATAGCTTTACATAGCCAGCTACTCTGTGGGCAGGGGCGGAGCCAGGAAAATGGGAAAGGGGGCACATTAATCCAGTAAGGCTGGGGGTCTGGGGGCCACCAGAGGCCCCCGGAAGTTCTGCAGTTTTTTTTTTAAATGCCCAGAGATGCATTTTGAGCTGTCAGAGACATGTTGTAAATAAAATCTCTGAAAGAAAATTACCATATCAAAAACATGTTTTAAAAGTAGGAACTTTCAAAACCATTTTATTAGTCACTGAAAATGATATTGTCAGAGTTGCAGGTATATGCAACATAATTACAACTGATATATGGTAATATTTATGAAAGTTGCATTGCCATTATTACATTTTCATTTTTGTATTTTATGATTTCGGCACATTAACATAATAAATAATAAAGATAAAATAGACCATATTTAAATTACATTTCCAAATAATTAATAATAAAAACAAATACTTATTATTCAACACGTTCTAAAAATCATAAATCACTTCATTTTTGGTTTTAATTTCAGTTTAAAAATAGAACAATGAATAAACGCAAAGGTAGACGTTGAAACGTGATTGCTGTGCATGTTCTTTTGTGGGCGTCGCGACGCACCCAATGAGACCGGAGAAAGAAAAGCGCGAGGACTGACTTCTTTTTTCATCGTGTGTGCGCGCGGGCGCGCTTTCTCCGAAAGAGAAATGCGTGAGTGTAGTCGATGTGCTACTAGTACAACTGGGAGCGCGCGTGCGCGTGTATTTGCGTTTCCTCGCAGTAAGTTGAGGAGCGCGACACATTTCAGTGCAAAGGAAGGTTGCTTTTCTTTAGTAAGTTTAGAAAAAGAGTCACTAGTTTTCTGTAAGTGGTGAAATCATGTCTGCCCCAGCAGCTAAAGTGAGTAAAAAGGAGCAGAACTCGAACCACGACGGAGCAGACGAGACCTCTGGTAAGAAGTGAGGGCCTCGTGAGCATCGCCATTTTCACTTTCTCTTTTTACGTTTGTGTGTCTCTTTGACCAACTGTTTATCAAAAGGGTGACAACAAAGTCTATCTAATTTTGCGTGTCTCTCTGCGAGTTTTATGAGGTTATGACTGACGGACTGTGGTCATCGCCCGGGTTGGATGTTGAGCCTTCATGAGCAATGGAAGGCGCCGGCAGTGAAGGCCATGTTAGATAGCCGCTAAAGGCTAACGCCATTGCTACAACGACGAATTGTCATTATGTTAAGTTTTTGTTTATTTATTTATTATGGGTACGCGCTGCATATGTTTTAAAATAACATGTTGCCTGCACTGGGTAAATTATTTTTCCATAATTAGGAATCTGTGCTGGATAAATTGTTGATACAATACGCTACTTTTATTGTTGTAGGGTAGCGACCTCCGCCATGATGTACATATCAGTTAGCTAGCATGACATGTACACTTGTATACTCTCATATAGGCTTAGAGTAATGGTGCAAATAATTCCACCTCCAAGAGTTTCTAGCTTTATAAAACTGACTTGTAAGTTTTAGTCTGTCTGAAGCTAGTTTTGTATGTTTGTCCATCCGATGATGTATGAGAGAGGGGAAGCAGGCCGGTAAAGACCTGTTAATGCACATTTAAACCACGCGGCCCGAGCAGCAGGAAGCGGCGTCTATCCTCTCATAGACAAGAAAACTAGAGACTACAACGTACTTCTAGTTGAGGAGCTGCATAGTGAATCAAACCTAGCTGGTGCAACGATACCTTGCATTTCTCCGCAGCGAGACTTATTTAACGACAAAGTACGCTTTCTCCCTACATGAATTTCATGTTAGACTCAGCAACTTTTGCCACTGGACTGTTTTTATTTGCTGTGTTGATATCGTGAAACTCACGATTCCCCTAGACCTTTTTAAATTGGCTGTACTTCTCGGATTCCAGAAACGTTCTTATTTTTTGTCCTGATCATTGCACTTTTCTGCATCTTCAGAAAAAGAGCAACAGGAAGCTATTGAGCATATTGATGAAGTACAGAATGAAATTGACAGGTCAGTTCATTTGTGTCCAATCAAAATAAGGTTTATATTTGTGAAGGCCTTGGACAGAAATAAACTGCATGTTTGTCCATCACAGACTGAATGAACAGGCCAGTGAGGAAATCCTCAAAGTCGAGCAAAAATACAACAAGCTTCGCCAGCCATTCTTTCAGAAGAGATCAGAACTCATTGCCAAAATTCCCAACTTTTGGGTCACTACATTTGTGAATCACCCACAAGGTAAGTAAGCAGAAAACAACTTGTTATTGAAGTCCAAAGTAACCTTAAATGGCTTGACCATTTGTTTAAGCAAATGGACCAAAAAGGAGGGATTCTTCAATATCATGCCTTTCTTGTGTCCACTTAGTTTCTGCCCTCCTTGGTGAGGAAGATGAAGAAGCACTTCATTATCTGACCAGGGTGGAAGTAACAGAATTTGAAGACATCAAGTCAGGCTACAGAATAGATTTTGTAAGTTTTGAGCACATCTGAATGTTTGGAGAAGTTATTTTTTTTTTTGTTCATTATTCACGTTTGTTTTTTGTGCCTGTGTTTTTGTAGTACTTTGATGAAAACATGTATTTTGAAAACAAAGTCCTATCCAAAGAAATTCACCTGAATGAAAGTGGAGACCCAACTCCAAAGTCAACAGAGATCAAATGGAAACCAGGAAAGGTGTGAATGTTTGAAAGCTTCATATGCGTTGACATTTTTGTTTAAATGCTGAACATTGGGTTACTGAATAAGTCTAATCTGTGGCCCTTTTGAAGGACCTCACAAATCGTTCCAGTCAAACTCAGAGTAAAGTGGGAAAGAAGAGGCAACATGAAGAGCCTGAGAGCTTTTTCACCTGGTTCACTGATCACTCTGATTCAGGAGCAGATGAGTTGGGGGAGGTCATAAAGGATGACATCTGGCCAAATCCTCTGCAGTATTACCTGGTGAGTCTCAATTATTTTCCACCCTCAGTACGAGCATTCTCATCACTGGCTAGCTGAACAAAAGTTATCTGCCTGTAGGTCCCAGATATGGAGGATGAGGAAGGAGAGGATGAAGATGAAGAAGGTCTAGAAGACATAGATGAAGAGGGAGAAGATGGAGAAGAGGATGATGGGGAGGTAATTTACAACAAAATTGACTATCATTTTTGTATGAAATCATTGATAGATAAATAATACAATTAGAAATTATTTTAGTATTCTGCTGGTGCTTTGAAAATGTCCTTTCCTCTTATTTCAGGATGATGGGGAGGAGGACTGAAGGAGGAGGGGGGGAGCTGACCATAGTCATCACTGCTTGGTTATGTCTGCCACAACACTTCTGCTTTTTTTTGGTGATTCTTGGGAGCAAAAATGCATCCTTTTTACCCTCCTTTCTTCTTGTCTTGTGGGTCCCCCTCCATCTCCTGTCCTGACAGTGCCATGTTGAAATCCACCCAGGAAGAGACTTAATAAACTGACTGCAAAATACTGCCGCTATGGCAATTAATCTCAATTCCCAAGTATATTTTTGAGGATTAAAACAAAGTGAAACACACTGTAATATAAGCGGCACACTGTCTGGAGTAGACTTGCGAATAGGGTAAATTTTTTTTTTTTTATATGAATCTAAATGTATATGCACATCTCGTCCTGTTAGTGCAGTTAAATGAACAAAGGCCATAGTGCGTGATGTGTATTTCCAGCATCCTTTTTAACAGCTTTGTTGCTCGTGGTGTTGCAACTGCTTAGTGATCTTGAATTTTTCCCTTAGCTTGTGGTTTCAAGGACAAATCACAACCTTACACCTGTCCCCTCTGTGAGCTTGTAATTTTATGAGGGCTGTGACCCTAAGTGAGGGAGGAAACAAGGGTAGTTGGATTTTTTTTTTAAGTTTGGTTTCAGACATTCATTGAATTTGAAATGACATTTTGATAAAATAAAATCTTTCCAAAAAAAAAAACCTTGCCTGCATGTTTTGGCCCAGCTGTCTGGGTCAAGTTATAGCACATTCTAACTTTATACTAGGGTTTTATACATGGGATAAACTAATTGTTTGCTCTATTTAAAATAGCACAATGTGATCCTATGACACACTTAAAGTGGCAAAAAAGTAGGGAAAAAAATTGAACACCTGTTCTCTCAACTCCAAACATTTACTTGGAAGAAGCCCTTTAGATGAGAAGTGCTAAAACATTTATTTTTAGAGCAGTGGGGGCCAGCTTTTAAAATACTTTGGTGTCTGTTATTGAGGCAAAGTACTCCTGCAAGCAGTTGGTTTCTATAATCAAGGCCACAAAAATCTGATCCATGACCTCAATCTTACTATCGTTTGCCCAGTCTAGGAACAACACTGCTCTAATGATGTAACAAATAGGAACATGACAGTTACTGTATCAGGCTAGGACCCATTCAAATACATGGGTAGTGCTCAAAATTAGCTATTGGGACACCCCACAAGTTAGTGAAACCATAGGTGTCTAATTTCCTGTAGCAGTCCTATGATGTTACTCAGATTAAACCCATTTATCATGCTCAAAACAGTCAGCCAATAAGTTTTCACCTTGATCTGATGTGGAAGTTTTAGGAAAAGTTATAACTATAGAGAAAATATTGTAAACAGTAAAATAATTAACAGTTAAAGGGGTCCCTGTTTATGAACTGTGCAAGCACAATATAGACTGCATATCCAGGTATGCCAGTCAATGGATTTAAAAACCAGATTTAAGTGTGAACTAGAAAAGCACTCAGTGCAGACCTCCACCAAGAATCATTTAAAAAAATCCGGGATCCAGAAGGTGATCCGGATCACCGCCAAAATTTAATGGATTGTTACTTGTGCCCAGTCACACCTCTGGAAAAAATTTCAGAGCAATCTGTTCATAACTTTTGCTGTAATGTTGCTAACAGACAAACCAACGCTACCAAAAACAACCTCCTTGGCGGAGGTAACAATAACTGATTTTTGCAGTACATTCAACTTTTGCACAAACTTAAATTGTTTTTATGCCCATAGTTCAATTGTGGTAACAATTGATCTGTTTTTTTTTTTTTTTAAACACAATCCACCAGTGCTAATCACCTATCTGGGTGTGTTCTAAACCTTGGGCATGTAGTCCACAAGAAACCTGGAAACCAGGTGAACTGCTCTTATGCTGAAGCAATGGCCTTCCAGTCAACTTTCTTTGTGATCACTCTGAACTGAATTCTTTGCTGGTTTTCAAAAAGCTGAACAATAATTCTCCGTTCTCCAGTCATTGTGTTATTCCAATAAGACAACGCTAGTTAACTGGGGTAAAATATCTTTCGCCAAGCCCCTTCATAACCTCAGAATGCACAGGTCTGAGGAACTGGAGCACAGGAATACTCCCTACCATAAAACTAAACACGGAGCAGATCTGAAGCACCATGTGTACAATTTATTAACCTAATTGATTCATGACAAACTACTCAGACATGTCATTTGCCAAACTTGTTAATAGTTGAGCATGTTTAACAAAAGAGAAAATATGCCACACCTGGAGGTGGGAGGACAGCCACCATGGGACCACATGGTTGTATAAAAAGACTTTAACCATCAATTATTTTTTCAGCCCTCTCCTTTAGAACATCTACATAGTCTAGTAATGAGTCTGTACATCTGTAATCATAAAACTACAAACAGCATTTACTGTACAATCAATAACATTCCAAAAAGTTATCCTATGACCTTAATGAATGTACATTTTCGCCCAAGACCCAAACCTCAGATAAAGAGAAGATACACCACAGGCTATATAAAATGCATCATGAAACACAGGCTACTTTAATAGAAACACCTGCACCTCTTCACATTCATGACGGCAACAACATATCATGCAGATACAGGTCTAGGGTTGAAGGGAAATGTTCACAACAGAGTGGGGTGTGTGTGGTTTTTTTTTTTTTTTTTAATTATACAAGTGATCTCTCTGACCATGGCAAATGCTCTAATTTGCATATTTCAGAAACTGCTGATGCCCAAGTATTTTCTCTCTCTCTCACACACACACCAGACTATAGTTCACACAGAATAGTGAGAAAACGGATTGTGTATAACATGGTGTACTGTGGTAGATTGACAGATGAACAGTCAAAACCCTCAGGATCTCCAGAAGGCTGAGCCAAGTTGCCCTTTGGGTGGCTCAATCTGCTTGTTTCTTAAGGAATTCTATGTAAGAATAAAGTCAAAGCATTAGAACTGTAATGGAGCCAGCAAGCCAAACTTTTATATAAAACAATTATAATAGGAGAAAAGGACAACAGTGATGCAGTTTTAGCTGCGCAAATGAAACACACTTTTCCCAATTAACTATCTACGGAAATAACCCCAAATCCAATCAACCTGTTGTGAAGTATGTGCATTTTTATTTTGTTTCTTTAAGCTTTGAGATGGCCATGCTTTATGCACCACTGTAGCAGTAACAACCCCCAGGATTCATAGTCATGATCTCCCAGTGATAAGGTGAATGCTTTTCTGTTGTGCCACTCTATAGCCGCAACATATAAAGGACGTCCCAAAAGTCTGGCTCTATAGGCAGTTATTTATTTAAATACAGATATAATACAACAAATTCTCAAACTGACAGCCATGGATTTTGCAGCACTTGTGTATACGCTGAATACTGTTCTTAATGGATCAGAACTGATGTTACAACCCCAATTCCAAAAAGGTTGGGACGCTGTGGAAACTGTAAATAAAAACAGAATGCGATAATTTGCAAATCATGGAAACCCCATATTTCATTGAAAATAGTACAAACACAACATACCAAATGTTGAAACTGAGAAATTTGTTTGTTGAAAAATATATGCTCATTATAAATTTGATGTCAACAACACATTTCAAAAAAGTTGGGACAGGGGCAGGTTTACCACTATGTTGCATCACCTCTACTTTTAACAACATTCTGTAAATGTTTGGGAACTGATGAGACCAATTGCTGTAGTTTTGAAAGAGAAATGTTGTCCCATTCTTGCCTGATATACAATTTCAGTTGCTCAACAGTTCAGGGTCTCCTTGTCCTGTCGTATTTTGCGCTTCATAATGCACCAAATGTTTTAAATGGGAGACAGGTCTGGACTGCAGGCCGACCAGTTTAGCACATGGACTCTTTTTTTACTACAGAGCCATGCAGTTTTAATATGTGCAGAAAGCGGTTTGGCATTGTCTTGCTGAAAGAAGGAAGGCCTTCCCTGAAAAAGATTTTGTTTGGATGGCAGCATATTGATCTAAAACATGTATACATCATTCAGCATTAATGATGCCTTCCCAGATTTACAAGCTACCCATGTCATGTGCACTAATGCATCCTCATACCATCACAGATGCTGGCTTTTGAACTGTGCACTGACAACAAACTGGATGGTCCCGCTCCTCTTTAGCCTGGAGGACGTGGTGTCCATGACTTCTAAAAATAATTTTTAATTTTGATTCGTCAGACGTTGGGACAATTTTCCACTTTAGTCCAGTCCATCGTAAAAGAGCTCAGGCCCAGAGAAGGTGGCAGTGTTTCTGGATATTGTTTATATATCTGGTTTTAACTTGCATTTGTGGATGCAGTAATGAACTGTTTTCATACATGATAGTTTTCTGAAGTGTTCCTGAGCCTATACAGTGATTTCCACTACAGACACGTGTCTGCTTTTAATGCAGTGTCGCCTGAGGGCCTGAAGATCACAGGAATCCAATGTCAGTTTTCAGCCTTGTCTCTTGCATACAGAGACTTCTCCAGATTCTCTGAACCGTTTTAATGATATGTACCATAGATGAGATCCCCAAATTCTTTGCCGTTTTACATTGAGGAATGCTATTCTTAAATTGCTGCACTGTTTGCCCATGCAGTCTTTCACAAAGCAGTGAACCCCTCCCCATCTTTACTCCTGAGAGACTCTGCCTCTCTGGTGCCCCTTTTCCACCAAAGCAGTTCCAGGGCTGGTTCAGGGCCAGTGCTTAGTTTGGAACCGGGTTTTCTGTTTCCACTGACAAAGAACTGGCTCTGGGGCCAGAAAAACCAGTTCCAGGCTAGCACCAACTCTGCTGGGCCAGAGGAAAGAACCGCTTACGTCAGCGGGGGGCGGAGTTGTTAAGACCAACAACAATAACAAGACCACGAAAGATCGCCATTTTTAAGCGACGAGAAGCAGCAGCTGTACAAACGCGAAGTCATCCATTATTATTATTGTTGTTGTTGCTGCTGCTTCTTCCGTGTTGTTTTTGCTTCGATATTCGCGCCAAGGTTTATGCAAACATAGCGACGTAACTGACGTATACAGCGACGTAATGACGTGGTTCCGCTTAGCACCGCGAGCTATGGAAAAGCAAACTGGTTCTCAGCTGGCTTGCAAGTTGAACGAGTTGTGAACCAGCACTGGCCCCGAACCAGCCCTGGAACTGATTTGGTGGAAAAGGGGTATGGGATGCTCTTTTTATACCCAATCATGTTACTGACCTGTTGACAATTAACCAGATTTTTTTTTTTTAGCATTATGCAACTTTTCCAGTCTTTTGTTGCCCCATCCCAACTTTTTTGAAATATGTTCCTGACATCAAAATCAGCATATATTTTTCAAAAAATAACATCTCAGTTTCAACATTTGATATGTTCATTTTCAATGAAATATAGGGTTTCCATGATTTGCAAATCTTCATATTATTTTTTTATGTTTTACACAGCATCCCAACTTTTTTGGAATTGGGGTTGTACATCAGATAAGCAATAAAAGCAAATAAATAATTACCCATGGAACCAGATTTGTGGGACACCCTTATATCTTTGAATATTTTAAAGGTTTGTGGCAGGGCCTTTTCAGCTCACCTCCAGAAACTGCTTAAGTCTTGTTACAGAGCCCATCTGACCACTGTTGGTGACTGCTTCAATCCTGAAATCAGAACAGACTGTGATGTAATCTGATGAGGCTGTCATACATAAATAAGGAGAGTCAATGTTCAAAGGGGGGGAAAAAAGTTATATGTCTAAGCAATGCTCAAATAACTATTTAAAATGACACTTTGTCAAACTGTTGCACTTTCAGAGTCACTTCTGTGAATTGGAGTTCTGAGCACAAAATGATGTGCTGGAATTAGCTGTCTTGTACAACCCCGATTCCAAAAAAGTTGGGACAAAGTACAAATTGTAAATAAAAACGGAATGCAATAATTTACAAAATCTCAAAAACTGATATTGTATTCACAATAGAACATAGACAACATATCAAATGTCGAAAGTGAGACATTTTGAAATTTCATGCCAAATATTGGCTCATTTGAAATTTCATGACAGCAACACATCTCAAAAAAGTTGGGACAGGGGCAATAAGGCCAAGTTTACATTAGACCGTATCTGTCTCGTTTTCTTCGCGGATGCACTGTCCGTTTACATTAAACTGCCTGAAAACGGGAATCCGCCAGGGTCCACGTATTCAATCCAGATCGTGTCAGCTCCGGTGCTGTGTAAACATTGAGATACGCGGATACGCTGTGCTGAGCTCTAGCTGGCGTCGTCATTGGACAACGTCACTGTGACATCCACCTTCCTGATTCGCTGGCGTTGGTCATGTGACGCGACTGCTGAAAAACGGCGCGGACTTCCGCCTTGTATCACCTTTCATTAAAGAGTATAAAAGTATGAAAATACTGCAAATACTGATGCAAATACTGCCCATTGTGTACTTATGATTGTCTTTAGGCTTGCCATCCTTCCACTTGCAAGTGGTAAGTGATATGCGCTGGGATCACACACACAGCGGCTCAATCCCGAATCACTGGTTGTGCACTTCACTCGCGCGATCTGTGAGCTGCGCAAGGCCGGAGTGCGCACCCTCCAGACGGCACTTGCTGTTCAGGGCGGAGTGATTTGGAGCGCAGGATGCCTGCGGAGCCGAGCATATCCGTGTACTGGTGTTGCTGTGTGCACGCAAATCGTGTATTGGTGTTGCTGTGTGCACACTAATCGTTTTAAAAACGTTAATCTGATGATCCGCTGATACGGTCTAATGTAAACATGGGCTAAGAGGCTGGAAAAGTTAAAGGTACAAAAAAGGAACAGCTGGAGGACCAAATTGCAACTCATTAGGTCAATTGGCAATAGGTCATTAACATGACTGGGTATAAAAAGAGCGTCTTGGAGTGGCAGCGGCTCTCAGAAGTAAAGATGGGAAGAGGATCACCAATCCCCCTAATTCTGCGCCGACAAATAGTGGAGCAATATCAGAAAGGAGTTTGACAGTGTAAAATTGCAAAGAGTTTGAACATATCATCATCTACAGTGCATAATATCATCAAAAGATTCAGAGAATCTGGAAGAATCTCTGTGCGTAAGGGTCAAGGCCGGAAAACCATACTGGGTGCCCATGATCTTCGGGCCCTTAGACGGCACTGCATCACATACAGGCATGCTTCTGTATTGGAAATCACAAAATGGGCTCAGGAATATTTCCAGAGAACATTATCTGTGAACACAATTCACCGTGCCATCCGCCGTTGCCAGCTAAAACTCTGTAGTTCAAAGAAGAAGCCGTATCTAAACATGATCCAGAAGCGCAGACGTCTTCTCTGGGCCAAGGCTCATTTAAAATTGACTTTGGCAAAGTGGAAAACTGTTCTGTGGTCAGATGAATCAAAATTTGAAGTTCTTTATGGAAATCAGGGATGCCGTGTCATTCGGACTAAAGAGGAGAAGGACGACCCAAGTTGTTATCAGCGCTCAGTTCAGAAGCCTGCATCTCTGATGGTATGGGGTTGCATTAGTGCATGTGGCATGGGCAGCTTATACATCTGGAAAGACACCATCAATGCTGAAAGGTATATCCAGGTTCTAGAGCAACATATGCTCCCATCCAGATGACGTCTCTTTCAGGGAAGACCTTGCATTTTCCAACATGACAATGCCAAACCACATACTGCATCAATTACAGCATCATGGCGGCACAGAAGAAGGGTCCGGGTACTGAACTGGCCAGCCTGCGGTCCAGATCTTTCACCCATAGAAAACATTTGGCACATCATAAAACGGAAGATACAACAAAAAAGACCTAAGACAGTTGAACAACTAGAATCCTACATTAGACAAGAATCGGTTAACATTCCTATCCCTAAACTTGAGCAACTTGTCTCCTCAGTCCCCAGACGTTTACAGACTGTTGTAAAGAGAAAAGGGGATGTCTCACAGTGGTAAACATGGCCTTGTCCCAACTTTGAGATGTGTTGTCATGAAATTTAAAAATCACCTAATTTTTCTCTTTAAATGATACATTTTCTCAGTTTAAACATTTGATATGTTATCTATGTTCTATTCTGAATAAAATATGGAATTTTGAAACTTCCACATCATTGCATTCTGTTTTTATTTACAATTTGTCCCAACTTTTTTGGAATCGGGGTTGTAAGAACTGATCTTGTACCTGGGAAAGTATTCCTCTTTGATGAGGAGAAGTAGTTTCCAAAACTGCCCTTGGTATTGTTTCATAAGTGCATTTCCACAAACCTGAACATATTGAGAAAAAGATATGTGGGGTTTACTTATAAATGTGAGTTCAGGCTTGTAAACCAAAAGGTGATTATTTTTACCTCGAGAAAGTCAAACAGAAGAGTTGCTGTAATGTCAGCAAGAGGTTCCATGTTCAGCATCTGAGCCAACCAACGCCAACCATGATTTAGTCCATGAGGAGCAGCCTGTAGTGAGAAATATGAGGGAGGCATCTAATCATATAAAAAGAAAATGCATGTACACCATAACATAATACACATGTTAAGGCACAGTATACCCCTTGTTTGTTAGTGTAAGGCCATCTTAGGTGTATTATGGCTGCATAAAGTCGAATCATTCCAGACATCCTTTTTAAGAAACTGTCCTGACCTTCTACCCCTGACTCAGCCACACGATATCCTAGAATCCTACAGAGCAAGAAAAGATTCAGCTGTGTACCAATACAATTGGTTTTGTCACAAGAAACAAGGGTGAAAAACTAAACCATTCATTTGTGATAGATCCTTACTGCTGATATTCTTCAATGGAGGTGCCATCCTTCATTGGTGGGTAGTGAGGAACAGTATATGGGCACTTCTTGTGAAGATGGGCCAAGATGAGGTCTCCTACTTTAGGGTGCAACTCCCACACACCTGAAGCCACAACTGCAATGGGGAATGCAGCTTCATGGTGAGATGCCACCTCCTCTTCTCCTTGTTTCTGTAAACATTTTTAGTCAGGATATTAAAATGTATAGACAATAACCAGATTTATTTCCTTAAAGCTTAATAAACGATGTCAGTAATAAAAAAACAAAACCCAAACTACTTGCAAATAAATACTTTTAACTTACCACAAACTTTTCTGCTAATTTATAGCTCACAAATTCCAGCCCATGAGGATGCTGGGATGTTGAAATTGACTTTCCACCAGACACAACTGGTCGTCCTGATAACAGTTTGTCAATCTTGTCAAAAATCTCCTTCAGCTGAGAACCTAGAGGTCATTTGTTTATCAAGGAAAAAAGTAAACCACAAACCAATTCAAGATTGAGGTTTTGAAGGGTGACAAAGAACCACTTTCACAAATCTATACAATAATACAGAGTTCATCAGAAAACAAATGACAAGCTGACCTGAAATACTGGAGATCTGGCTTACAGGAATTGTTGCAGCTTTCTGAAGCTCCATTCTCAATTTTTTTGTCTGCAAACCCACATTAAAACATACATATTTCACATGCACATCCAGTACCAGTCAAAAGTTTGAACACACCCTCTATAACCCCAAATTAAAAAAAAAAAAAGTCAGGACAGTATATTGAAATTTAAACTAAAACCAAAAATGATTTGTAAATAATCCTTGACCTGAACTGCTCTCAAAATAAAACAGCACATTAATGCTTTACGTCATGAATTTTTTTTCAACATAAACATTTCAATTTTGATTCTTGTAACACATTTCAAAAAAGATTGGGACAATAAAGCATTTATCACTTTATGTTGCTATTCCTTCTCACAACATTAAAAAAAGATGATTGGGGACTGATGAAACCAAGTGATGATGCGTATCAGGTGTTATTTTGTCCCATTCTTCCCGTAAACAGGTCTGAAGGTGTGCAACAGTATGGAGTTGTCATTTCAAAATTCACCACACATTCTCTATTGAGGTCAGAGGGGATAGGCACGCTCTTCTTCTGCAGCCATGCCTTTGTAATGTGTGCAGAACATACCTTGTTGAAATATCCCTGGAAAAGATATGCTGCCTTCAAGACGATGTGTTCCCCCAAAATCTCAGTGTACTTTTCTGCATGAATGCTGCCATCAGTGTACTAGTGCATCTCAATTAGAATATCATGAAAAAGTTCAATATTTTCCATCAGAAAGTGAAAATTTAATATATTCTAGAGTGACTACATGTAAATTAGTGATATTCAGCGTTTCATTCAATATATTCAAAGATTAATTTCCTGAACGGCATGCCATAAAAAAAAAGAAAGTTTTTTTTTTTAAACTTCAACTTTTTCAGTCTTTTGTTGCCCCATTCCAACTTTTCTGAAATGTGTTGCTGACAAATTCAAAGAGCACACACTAGTGCATCTCAAAAAATTAGAATATTGTGAAAAAGTTCAATATTTTCCATCAGTTATTTAAGAAAGTGAAAATGTTATATATTACAGACTCATTACACAAACTAAAATGTTTCAAGCATTTTTCTATTTTAATCAGTATGGCATACAGTACAAAAACATAAAAAAACCCATCTCAAAATATTAGAATATTTCATTTCAAGTTTGAGTAAAACAGTATGAACACAGTGCATCTCTCGGTCCAGTTCAGTACACACAACCACAATCATGGGGAAGACCGCTGGCTTGACTGTTGTCCAGAAGATGATCACTGATGCCCTCCACAAGGAGGGTAAGCCACAAAAGGTCATTGCTGAAAAGGGTGGCTGGAAAAGGTGCACAAGCAACAGGGATGGCTGCAGTCTTGAGAGGATTGTCAAGAAAAGTTGATTCAAGAACTTGGGAGAGCTTCACAAAGAGTGGACTGAGGCTGGTGTCAGTGTATCAAGACCCATCACGAACAGACAAGAAAGGAGATACAACTTTCGCATTCCTAATATCAAGCTACTCCTGAGCCAGAGAATGTCAGAAGTGTCTTATCTGGGCTAAGGAGAGAAAGAAATGGACTGTTGCTCAGTGGTCCAAAGCCCTCTTTTCAGATGAAAAGTACATTTTGCATTTAACTTGGAAATCATGGTTCTAGAGTCTGGAGGAAGAGTGGAGAGGCACAGAATCCAAGGTGTTTGAAGCCCAGTGTGAAGTTTCCACAGTCTGTGATGATTTGGGGTGCCATGTCATCTGCTGGTGTTGGTCCGCTGTATTTTATCAAGTCCAAAGTCAACACAGCCATCTACCAGGAGATTTTAGAACACTTCATGCTTCCATCTGCTGACGAGCTTTTTGGAGATGCTGATTTCCTTTTCCAGCAGGACTTAGCACCTACCCACAGTGCCAAAACTACTACCAAATGGTTTGCTGACCATGATATTACTGTGTTTGACTGGCCAGCCAACTTGCCTGACCTGAACCCCATAGAGAATCTATGGGGTATTGTCAAGAGGAAGATGAGAAACACCCGACCCAAAAATACAGATACGCTGAAGGCCACTATCAAAGCAACCTGGGCTTCAATAACACCTCAGCAGTGCCACAGGCTGATCACCTCCATGCCACACCACATTGATACAGTAATTCATGGTAAAGGAGCCCCAACCAAAGTATTGAGTGTATAAATGAATATACTTTTCAGAAGTTGGACATTTCTGTATTGTAAATCCTTTTTTTTATTGATCTTAGGGAATATTCTAATAATTTGAGATACTGGATTTCTGATTTTCATGAGCTATAAGCCATAAATCATCAAAATTAAAACAAAAAAGGCTTTAAATATTTCACTTTACATGTAATGAATATAGAATATATGAAAGTTTACCTTTTTGAATTAAATTGTGAAAAAAAGGAACTTTTTCATGGTATTCTAATTTTTTGAGATGCACTAGTATTTCTCAAATAAAACCCTCAATTTCAATACATGTTGTCTTTACCATTTTCAATGAAATATAGGGTTTCCATGATTTGCAAATCTTCACTTGGGGGGGGGGGGGGGGGGGGGGGGGGAGTTTTACAGTGTTCCAACTTTTTTGGAATTGGGGTTGTGACACGTGCACACAGTGCCTTACAGCATTTATTATTCCAAAAAGACTTTTTGACCTGCATATCCTTCGTGTTGTTCAAATCTTCAAAGGACTGGATGCAGCAGCTGGTCAAACTTTGTAGTCCTTTGTACCATTTCAAGGTGCTGTCATCAGCAATAGTCTGCAGGCCTGGAGCAATTACAAACATTATATTTCTCCAACAAACAATGCAATCAAGTTACTGTGTGATGTATATAATGATAATGAGCTTTAAAGGGAACATATTATAAACAGCTCACTTTTTAAGTGCTTGTGCCCAGACATTTGGCTATCTGGAGTGCCTTCCAACCCACAAACTCCAAAATAAGATAAACCAGTAAGTTTCTTTTGGGCTGCTTCAACAAACCATTCAGACTTGGATTTTAAAAGGACACTTCTCACCCAAGCCCTGTGATGACCTGGCGACTTGTCCAGGGTGTACCCCGCCTTTCGCCCATAGTCAGCTGGGATAGGCTCCAGCTTGCCTGCGACCCTGTAGAACAGGATAAAGCGGCTAGAGAAAATGAGATGAGAGGAGACTTCTCACCCACTACATTGTGAGTTCCAGCCTCTCCCGTCAGGACGTAGATACTGTAAAGTACCACAATGTAAAACCAAGCGTTATAAAAACAGTTTTGTTCCTGCTGCCATAAGCCTTTTTAATAAGTCTTGGCTTCATGTGGGGTTTTGTGTGTTCATGTTATGTTTTAATGTTGTGTTTTTTTTTTAAATGTTATATGTTTATTATACTGTGTTTTATGTTAGATGTTTTAAGTGTTGTTTGGCATGTGTGGAAGAGAAAGCTTCCTTCACTGCAAAACAAGTTTACCTTCAGGTACAAATAAAGTAGCTTGAACTTGGCTCCCCTTTCTATGTCACAAGGGGAGCTTGTTAGAATTATGCAGTCGCCTCATCTGAATATCTCCACTCATGGCTTGAGAACCTCCTTCACAAATGAATCTTCATGAGGAAAGTGCTACCTGACTGGCCCGGCAGAAGAGTGGGTCATTATCATTCAAAGCCAAACAAAACCCCCAAAATAAACTCCTTTATACGGACAATTTCCATACAAGACATGTTCGAGGATTCATTGTTCATATTTATACCCGTGTACTGCGTACAGATTATTTTTCTTTTAAAATAAAACTTCCCTGGGTGCTGCCATCATGTCTCTCTGAGGTTCAAATATCACATGGAGTACAAATTACAGGAGATCCTCTGAGATTGAGACATAGCTTACACACCAAATGACTTACCAAGGTCTAGATTCTTGTGGATGCATCAGTTCTAAATTGTTGTAAACAACCCTAAAGATGCCTGAATGTCAAGTGTTTGGATATAAAAATAAGCCTGATCATTGCAAAGGGAAATTGTTTTTTGCCATCTCCAATCCTCCAAAGGATACTGCTTTTACAAGCAGCGAAATTACATTTCATTTGCACTAAATCACACTGTGGACAAATTTTGTTTCAGCAGGCACAAGGTGGTTTATGAAGACCAGTTCACAGTGGAATGCTTCATGTGGGAAAATCTTACAGAAACAGAAAGAAAGGCTGTTGTACCCTTTAAAAGGGGATTCAAAGCAAGAGAAAAGAAGAGTGAATGACAACTGAAGCCCTTGTCAACTGATGTTTTCTTTATCTGAGCTTGGAATGAGAAGTTAATACATCTTACATACAACAGAGAGTTTGTTCCAGTAACCTAATCAATATAAAATTAGATCATACTAACTGTACAGCCACTGCCAGCACCTTTGATCTAAAGGTGGGGCTATTAAATATTAGATCTCTTACATCTAAAGCGCTAATGGTTAATGAACTTACTACTGATCAGGAGTTTAACGCACTGTGTTTAACTAAAACATGTATTAAGCCAAATGAATTCATAGCATTAAATGAAGCTAGTCCTCCTGGATACAGTTATATACACCAGCCTCGTCTCACTGGCAGAAGAGAAGGCGTCGCGGTTATTTATAATGATTATCTAGGTTTAACACACAAACCTGGTTATAAATTTAATACATTTGAAGTTCTTCATACTAATATAATGTATGTAGCCTCGAAAAATAAGTCTACCCAGTTAATTCCGTTACTTATTATTTACAGGCCCCCGGGGCCATATTCTGGAGTTTCTTTCTGAATTTGCAGATTTCATCTCAGACCTGGTTATTTCCTGAGACAAAGCTTTAGTTGTCGGAGATTTTAATATTCGCTTCGATAACCCAGAAGACCCTTTGAAAACAGCATTTGTGTCCATTTTAGATTGAGTAGGGGTTAATCAGAATGTCACTGGACCGACCCATAATGGTGGTCACAGCCTCAATCGAATACTAACATTCGAGTTAAACGTAGAAAATATAGTCACACTTCCACAATCTGAAGTTCTCCGATCATTCCCTCATCTCATTCAAAATATGTCCGAGTAATAATATATGCACCTCACCATGCTACTGTATTAAACGTACATTCACATCTGCTACTGCACAGAGCTTTATAAATGATCTCCCAGAGTTATCAACTTTGACTGGGTCACTGTCGGCCCCTGCAGAACTTGATCAGGCAACTGAATGATCAGTCAACGTTCCGCAATACTTTAGACAATGTAGCTCCTCTTAAAAGGAAAATGATCAAAGAAAAAATTGGCACCCTGGTATAACGATAACAAAGACCACTTGAAAATTGGAACGTAAATGGCGTCAAACAAAATTGGTAGCGTTCAAATTAGCGTGGAAGGACAGCTTCCTGAAGTATAGAAAAGCTCTTAGTGCTGCTAGATCAACATCTCTCTCCTCCCTAAGAGAAGATGATAAAAATAATCCTAGATTCCTATTTAATACTGGAGCAGAATTAATCAGGAATAAGTTTACTATAGATACATGCACACCTGCAGTATGTAGTAGCAACGACAATTTTTTTTAATGACAAAATTGAAAATATCCGACAAAAAATTAAAACTACTAATTTAAGTGACCCTGTAGTTAACAATATAACTATCAGATCAGCAATTAGAATGTTTTACTCCCCTTAGAGAAACTGAATTACTTTCATTTTTTTCATGAATTACTTTTTCTTTTTTCAAATCAAACTGATTCATGTAAATAACCATTTTAGAATAGAACACTTGTTTTGATGAAAAATATTGAGATCTTAGTGGTCGGAATGATTTTAAAAACTGGAAGTCAGAAATACAAGTGTCAATTTCAGTTCAATTAATTGGAATTGTTTACTGGATGTGGCTCACTTTTTTCGAGGTTAGCCTTGAAAGCTGTGAATATTAATCGAAATAATAATTTATATTATTTTATATAAACACTAGTAGGCCCTACTTAGAAATGCAAACTACAGAGCACAAAGAGGGTATTAGAAATATTTTTATTACTTTATTTTGATAGAGAATGGCAGATGTGAATTACATTCAATTCCTATGCATGCATATTTTACAATTGTACTAACTGTAAACTAATTAACTATTTAATTACTAATTAACTGATTTCTCCTTCTTTGTGATGCATAAATAAGAGTTAAGATCAGCTTTATATTGCACAAATAAAGCCATTTGGTGAAACTTTGAAGCGTACTGATTTAACATTTTTACCTAATCAGTATAATTAATACTAAATTTGCAGAATTTGTTTTTATTAATTTTTTAAAGTTTGTATTCAGTATCAGTCCTTTCAATAACTGCCGGCAACCGGCGATTTTGCCGCCTATAAACGCTCCATTGCCAGCTACTCACAGTGGTTTTTCAAAGAATTGAAATTCATAAGTTTTTACTTCATAATTTATACTTCATAAAAATAAAGCTTTGCATTCAGGATCACTCAGAATTCACCATTTAACATCTACATTTTCAAAATTTTCCGGGGGAGGACCCCCGGAACCCCCTCTTTTTTATACATCGCAGTGGCGGCTAACGCAGCCTCCGCTCAGCTTACGCTTAACATGGATCCCAGTCGTCCGCTATTTAGCGGAATTCCGCTATTTTTCTAGCCAAAGTGTTGGTGTTTTAAAATCTCTTGTATATCCGTTAAAAATATGTTTAAGTAAAATGATCAACAGAATACGTTCTGATTTGGTTTACTTGTTTAGCGATGTTTTTGTCGGCGTCGTTTGTTCTCGTTGACATTCAGGAACACTCGGAAGTTAAATTGATGTAAATACTGCGAGACTGTATGCGATAGAACGAGAAAACAATATGGCTGCGCCCATTTGCTAGAAAACGTGTGTTAACTCCGTTCGTGCTTTTGTTTCTAATGCGTTGAACTTAATTCAATATGTCGTGGAAAGCGTAGGTGCGCTTAGCCAGAGAGGAAGTTGAATCCAAGAAGAGATTGAATGTGGTGAACACAGAACTTGAAACAAAAGCTCATGAGAACAGAGTAGCCAAGAAACTATCCAAAAGAGCACTGCAGGAACATCAGAAAAAGCAGAAGGAAAGATCAGGGAAACAAAAGCAGCAGAAACTGGAAGAAAGATGACAGAATGCACCCCAGAAAGAGCATTAAATTCCTCTGCAGTGAAACCTTTCAAAAAGAGAGAGGTTTAAATCAAATATCTCCAATATTTGCTGTACATATGTATATATCTAATACAACCCCGATTCCAAAAAAGTTGGGACAAAGTACAAATTGTAAATAAAAACGGAATGCAATAATTTACAAATCTCAAAAACTGATATTGTATTCACAATAGAACATAGACAACATATCAAATGTCGAAAGTGAGACATTTTGAAATTTCATGCCAAATATTGGCTCATTTGAAATTTCATGACTGCAACACATCTCAAAAAAGTTGGGACGGGGCAATAAGAGGCTGGAAAAGTTAAAGGTACGAAAAAGGAACAGCTGGAGGACCAAATTGCAACTCATTAGGTCAATTGGCAATAGGTCATTAACATGACTGGGTATAAAAAGAGCATCTTGGAGTGGCAGCGGCTCTCAGAAGTAAAGATGGGAAGAGGATCACCAATCCCCCTAATTCTGCGCCGACAAATAGTGGCGCAATATCAGAAAGGAGTTCGATGGTGTAAAATTGCAAAGAGTGTGAACATATCATCATCTACAGTGCATAATATCATCAAAAGATTCAGAGAATCTGGAAGAATCTCTGTGCGCAAGGGTCAAGGCCGGAAAACCATACTGGGTGCCCGTGATCTTCGGGCCCTTAGACAGCACTGCATCACATACAGGCATGCTTCTGTATTGGAAATCACAAAATGGGCTCAGGAATATTTCCAGAGAACACTATCTGTGAACACAATTCACCGTGCCATCCGCCGTTGCCAGCTAAAACTCTGTAGTTCAAAGAAGAAGCCGTATCTAAACATGATCCAGAAGCGCAGACGTCTTCTCTGGGCCAAGGCTCATTTAAAATTGACTTTGGCAAAGTGGAAAACTGTTCTGCTTAGAGTCAACATTCCGCCATACTTTAGATAATGTAGCTCCTCTAAAAAGGAAAATGGTCAGAGACAAAAAATTAGCACCCTGGTATAATGATGACACTCGCACATTAAAACAGACCACTCGAAAATTGGAACGTAAATGGCGTCAAACAAAATTGGTAGTGTTCAAATTGGCGTGGAAGGAGAGCTTCCTGAAGTATAAAAAAGCTCTTAGTGCTGCGAGATCAACATATCTCTCCTCCCTAATAGAAGATAACAAAAATAATCCTAGATTCCTATTTAATACTGTAGCAAAATTAACCAGGAATAAGTCCACTATCAACACATGCACACCTGCAGTATGTAGTAGCAACGACTTCATGAATTTTTTTAATGACAAAATTGAGAATATCCGACAAAAAATTCAAACTACTAATTTAAGGTTAGACAATGAAAGTGACCTTGTAGTTAACAATATAACTGTATCAGATCATCAGTTAGAATGTTTTACTCCCCTAAAAGAAACTGAATTACTCTCATTAATCTCTACATCAAAAGCCTCAACTTGCGTACTAGATCCCTTACCGACACATCTATTCAAACAGATAATGCCTGGAGTAATTGAACCGCATCTAAAAATAATAAATTCTTCTCTTATGATTGGCTATGTACCCAAATCCTTTAAACTAGCAGTTATCAAACCCCTGATTAAAAAACCTGACCTTGATCCCTGTCAGCTGTCCAATTATCGGCCAATATCAAACCTCCCCTTCATCGCCAAGATCCTTGAAAAAGCTGTGGCACAGCAGTTATGCTCATATTTACATAGGAATAACATCCATGAAATGTATCAGTCAGGATTTAGACCTCATCATAGCACAGAGACAGCACTGGTTAAAGTAGTAAACGACCTACTGTTGGCGTCTGATCAGGGCTGTGTCTCGCTACTTGTGTTGCTTGACCTTAGTGCAGCATTTGATACCATTGATCATTCCATTCTTCTGGATAGACTAGAAAATGTTGTGGGAGTTAAGGGAATGGCCCTCTCCTGGCTCAGGTCTTATCTAACTGATCGTTATCAGTATGTCGATATAAATGGTGATATTTCTAGACGTACCGAGGTAAAGTTTGGTGTTCCACAAGGTTCTGTCTTGGGTCCACTGCTTTTTTCTCTATATATGTTACCTCTGGGCGATATTATTCGTAAAAATTGTATTAGTTTCCACTGTTATGCTGATGACACACAGTTGTATGTCTCTGCAAAACCTGATGAGAGACACCAGCTTAATAAAATTGAGGAATGTGTTAAGGACATTAGACACTGGATGCTTATAAATTTCCTTCTGCTTAACTCTGACAAGACTGAAGTACTTGTGCTAGGACCACATACAGCTAGAAGTAAGTTTTCTGATTACACAGTAACTCTGGATGGCCTTTCTGGTTCTTCACGTGCAGCAGTAAAAGACCTCGGAGTGATTATTGACCCCAGTCTTTCATTCGAAACTCACATTGATAACATCACCCGGATAGCTTTCTTTCATCTCAGAAATATTGCAAAGATAAGAAATTTAATGTCATTGCATGATGCAGAAAAACTAGTCCATGCTTTCGTTACCTCCAGGTTGGATTATTGTAATGCCTTACTGTCTGGATGTTCCAATAAGTGCATAAACAAGCTCCAGTTAGTTCAAAATGCCGCAGCAAGAGTCCTTACTAGAACTAGAAAATATGACCACATCACGCCTGTCTTATCCACACTGCATTGGCTCCCAATCAAATTTCGTACTGATTATAAAATACTACTATTGACCTTTAAAGCACTAAATGGTCTCGCACCACAGTACCTGAGTGAACTTCTGCTCCTCTATGACCCGCCACGCCTACTTAGATCAAAAGGTGCAGGCTATCTGCTGGTACCTCGTATAGTGAAGGCTACATCAGGGGGCAGAGCCTTTTCTTACAAAGCCCCACTGTTATGGAACAGCCTTCCAAGTAATGTTCGGGAATCAGACACAGTCTCAGCATTTAAGTCTAGGCTGAAAACATATCTGTTTAGTCAAGCCTTTTGTTAATGGTGTTTATGAGGTAAAGGAGTAGATCTGGAGGGTCCTCAGACATAGTGTGTTTTGGTAAACTGGGATGTATGGATGCTGTCAGTCCCCACTCGCTTGCTCACTCGAGTTTGTTGACGGTGCAGTGGCTGGCTGCTTTATGTCCCGGGGCTCCCTCATGCCTGTGTTACCTTCTGGCTCTCTCCTTTTAGTTATGCTGTCATAGTTAGTTGCCGGAGTCCCTGCTTGTACTCGGTGCAATATGTATACTGTTCCTACTTATTCAGGTGACATTGGGCATACCTAACCACCTGTGTTTTCTTTCTCTTCCCCCCCCATCCCAAATCTGTCCCTCTGAGTTACATGGAGTCAACAGGAAATCTTTTGGTGGAGACGGTGGGGACCTCGACTGGCTATTGTAGCCTGCAGGGAATCGGCCGTCAGACATTCTGTCGCATGTCCCAGACCCGGTGAAATGTAACTGAATTGTCTTGGCCAGGCCTAAGGGTCCCATCTGCATCTCATCATTGCTGAGGAGTGTGCTCCCATCCCCCAATCAAGCATCCAGCCAGAGCAGGTCATGATATATTTTTTACCATATTAACATGCCATTGTGCGTCATGCCTGATGTAAAGACTCTCATCTCTGCGAGCCTACCACACAGATTTAATACTTGTCATTTTTAGGGCATACCTAACAACGTGTTTTCTTTCTCTCTCCCCCCCCCCCCCATCTGTCCCTCTGGGTTGCATGTTGATCCTGGGGTTGGGATGCTGGCCTCTTCTGCCCCTCGGACCTGCTTGATCCATCCTGGTGCCCTGTGTCTGGTCGGAGTTTTATCGCCCCACTCCTGTGAAGGACGGCCCCATGAGGACAGTTGAGGGTTATACCTGTTAAAACTGTTAATATTATAGTCAGGCTGTCTGTTGTTGCCCAAATGAGGATGGGTTCCCTTTTGAGTCTGGTTCCTCTCGAGGTTTCTTCCTCATGTCGTCTGAGGGAGTTTTTCCTTGCCACCGTCGCCACAGGCTTGCTCATTGGGGATAGATTAGGGATAAAATTAGCTCATGTTTTAAGTCGTTCAAATTCTGTAAAGCTGCTTTGCGACAATGTTTATTGTTAAAAGCGCTGTACAAATAAACTTGATTTGATTTTGATTTGATTCTGTGGTCAGACGAATCAAAATTTGAAGTTCTTTATGGAAATCAGGGACGCCGTGTCATTCGGACTAAAGAGGAGAAGGACGACCCAAGTTGTCATCAGCGCTCAGTTCAGAAGCCTGCATCTCTGATGGTATGGGGTTGCATTACTGCGTGTGGCATGGGCAGCTTACACATCTGGAAAGACACCATCAATGCTGAAAGGTATATCCAGGTTCTAGAGCAACATATGCTCCCATCCAGACGACGTCTCTTTCAGGGAAGACCTTGCATTTTCCAACATGACAATGCCAAACCACATACTGCATCATTTACAGCATCATGGCTGCGTAGAAGAAGGGTCCGGGTACTAAACTGGCCAGCCTGCGGTCCAGATCTTTCACCCATAGAAAACATTTGGCGCATCATAAAACAGAAGATACGACAAAAAAAGACCTAAGACAGTTGAGCAACTAGAATCCTACATTAGACAAGAATGGGTTAACATTCCTATCCCTAAACTTGAGCAACTTGTCTCCTCAGTCCCCAGATGTTTACAGACTGTTGTAAAGAGAAAAGGGGATGTCTCACAGTGGTAAACATGGCCTTGTCCCAACTTTTTTGAGATGTGTTCTTGTCATGAAATTTAAAAAAAATCACCTAATTTTTCTCTTTAAATGATACACTTTCTTAGTTTAAACATTTGATATGTCATCTATGTTCTATTCTGAATAAAATATGGAATTTTGAAACTTCCACATCATTGCATTCCATTTTTATTTACAATTTGTACTTTGTCCAAACTTTTTTGGAATCGGGGTTGTATTACTGAATCATTGATTTCTGCTCATAGTCATGATTTTTGAAAAATGAATGTGGCTTATATTAGACTAGTATTGACTAACTCGAAACAAAAACAAACGAGATGAACTATGGATACTATTGTTATAATAAAATCAGTGTAATATTTAGCCAAGTATATTCTTCAAAGCTACATTTTCGTCTAATTTTTATAATTTTTTTTTTTTGCCACTTATGTCATAAGTTACAAAATATGGCATCAAATAGATACACGTTCTTGTTAAATTCTGTTGCTTTTCTATGTTAAATCTATGTAAAAAAAAAATTTGTTCTATAGCATCTTTAAATGTTAAAATCTCAACAGCTTCAGGGGGCTTTGCCCCCTGTACCCCCAGCAGGGGCACTGCCCCTGCACCCTGCAAAGGGCTTGCAGCCCCCTTGACCCATGCTGATAGTTTCTTACATTCCTCTATTTTTTTCAATTACTGCTGGGATCCCTGGCTTAACCTCTGCCTACTACTCTTTCTTACTTGCCCCTTTCTCAGAAATATATTGAGAGGGCTGCAGTATACAACCATCTCTGTGCCTGCCAATTTCCATGTAAATATATTGAAAAGTAAAAAACGTTAAGAAAATAACACTTGACAATTTTAGGATTAAATGGTTAATTAGGACCATTTAATCCTAATACACAATTTTACAACAGTTTTCTAAAAATTTAGCCTTTTTTTCAATCTTTGAATTGTAATCTCTCAAGAACAGATAAACATTTTAATTCTGCAAAATGTATGTTGTGCTGCAATAATTTCTGAATTCAGTGAGGCCAGTTTAAAGCAATTTGGACTGAATTTTTTCACCCGATATGCCTACATAAAGGCAGCAACAGCCACCATCAAGTGCAGTTGGAGTCTTGTTCTCGGACTCGACGCCGAGCAATAGTGAGCTTGACTCGGACTCCACTTGAAATTTTCTTTAAATGACTTCGACTTGAACACTGGGGACTCGAGGTTTAGTGACTCGACTACAACACTGCAAGGACCATTATTTACTAGTATCAGTGTTAGTATTGTGCATGTGTTATCAAGCCAAGTAACTTAATGTAGTGTAAATCTAAAAAAGTCTGTTGATTTGTGTTTTGTTGCCAGTTTAAAAAGAAAAAAACAAACAAAAAACCCCACACGATTCAAGAAAATTTCTGATTAGATTTTTAGAATCCTTTGTCACATATACATTATAGCGCAGTGAAATTCTCTCTCTGCATTTAAGTAAATAAAATTTATTTATATAGCTCTTTTCCCAGACAAAACAGTCACAAAGTGCTGTTTAACCCATCTGAAGCAGTGAAAAAACACACACAGAGCAGCTGCTCTATAGCAGCGGTCCGCAACCACCGGTCCGCGGACCGGTACCGGTCCGCAAGACATTCCGAACCGGGTCGTGACACTGGGGGGAAATGCCAAAAAAAGGGGGGGATTTTTTATATATAAAAGAGAGAGAGAGAGGTGTAAATAAAACATGGGTTCATTTCACATTAGATAAGTATGCGTGGACGCTGCATAGCCTATTGCATTCGGAGGCCGATAGCACATTTTATTTTTTTCAATCATGATGACTGTCTGACCCGCCCTCAACACGTAGGCTATTTTCCCACAGCGCTGCCTCAGATCAGCTCAGTTCTCACGGTCAGCGACAGTGTATATTAGCTACAATGAGCAAGAAGCAGCAAACGTCCTTAGAAAGTTTCTTTGGTTTGGGTAAGGGTGAAAAGAGGTCCAGCATCGATGACAATAATGATCCCGGAAGCAACCCAAAGAAAAAGAAGGGATCTTTCAATAGGAGATATGATGATTCCTACCTAAAATTCAGCTTTACACAGACCGGTGACTCGCATGCTCCTAATCCGTTGTGTGCGGGGACAAGCTGTCGAAGGAGTCTATGAAGCCATCAAAGCTCATTCGACACCTTGAAACTAAACACCCCACACTTAAAAATAAACCTCTTGAATTCTTTGAGCGCAAAAAGCAAGAGCAAGATTCACAAAAACTCATGCTAAAGACAACTACTTCTGTGAACGTGGCTTTGCTAAGAGCCTCGTACAGAGTGGCGTGTCAAATAGCTAAGTCAAAGAAACCATTCACTATTGGAGAAGAGCTAATTCTGCCTTCTGCCCAAGACATGTGCGACGAAGTGCTTGGGGAGGCAGCAGCCAAAAAGATAGGCTCGGTACCTCTTTCTGCCAGTACTGTGCAGAGGCGCATTAATGATATAGCGGAGGATATTGAGGCGCAGTTGTTGCAGAGGCTAAAAGGGTCGCCGTGGTTTGCAATTCAGGTAGATGAGTCCACTGATGTGGAAAACAGGGCAATACTTCTCGTTTTCGTGCGGTACATTTTTGAGGAGGATGTTGAGGAGGATCTGTTGTGTGTGCTCTCCCTTCCAACAAACACCACAGGTGCAGAGTTGTTTCGGGCGTTGGATGGTTACGTGTCAGGGAAATTAGACTGGTCCTTCTGCATCGGTGTATGTACTGATGGGGCTGCGGCGATGACTGGGCGGCTGTCTGGTTTCACTGCGAGGCTGAGCGAGGTTGCACCTGACTGCAAACACACTGTCATTCACAGAGAAATGCTGGCCAGCCGTAAATTGTCACCGGAGTTGAATGCTGTATTGAACGATGTCGTTAAAATGGTCAACTTCATCAAAGCACACGCACTCAACACCCGGTTGTTTGAGCAGCTCTGCGAAGAAATGAATGCAGAGCACAAACGCCTTCTCTTGCGCGCAGAGGTCAGGTGGCTGTCGAGGGCGAAGTCACTGGCCAGAGTGTTCGAGTTGAGAGAGCCTCTGCAGGCATTTCTGGCAGGAAAACAGTCTGATCTGGCTGCGCATTTCAGTGATGAACACTGGGTGTCAAAACTCGCCTACCTCTGTGACATTTTTGCTTTGCTTAATGAGCTCAACCTGACACTTCAGGGGAGAATGACGACTGTCTTTAAAGTAGCAGACAAAGTCGCTGCATTTAAAGCAAAGCTGGATCAGTGGGGGCGTCGCGTAGACAAGGGTGTATTTGACATGTTTCATTTATTAGTGGGGCTATTGGGGGAAACGGAGCCAGCGCCAGCTCTATCACAGTTGGTTCGTGACCATCTCGTTGGGCTGTCGAAAGAATTCGACCGCTACTTCCCAGCCTCCCGAGATCCGCGTGATAAGAATGAATGGATCCGCAATCCATTTGCAAGAATTCCTGACCACCTGTCCGTTCAGGAGGAAGCGCAGCTGATCGAGCTGGCAAATGACGGTGGTCTTAAGACTAAATTTGACCAAACAAACTCTCTGCCTGCGTTCTGGGTAAACGCCAAACGGGAATATCCGGAAATAGCCGTAAAAGCGCTCAAAACGTTGCTGCCCTTCCCAACTACTTATCTTTGCGAGGCCGGGTTTTCCGCAATGACAGTGACCAAAACAAAACTGAGAAACTGATTGGATATTTCAAATACATTAAGAGTGTCACTGTCCAACATCACCCCCAGATGGGACATTCTAGCTGCAGGGAAACAAGCACAGGGCTCACATTAAAATTTAATCGGCTTATGCCATAATAAAATTAGGCCTTTAATTTGTTTCAGCACCTATTCCTATTGTGTTGTGCATGTTGTTTTCATGTTCCTAGTTCAATTTTGTCGTTCAAGTTTATGTTCCTGATTCAGTTTTACTTACTGTTCATAGCTGAAGTTCGCTACTTTTAACGCATGCACAACACCAGATATGGAACCAAAATGATCACCAAAATTGTCCTCCAATTCAAATAATCAATTATTCTAATTTGTAAAAGCGTCAGCTAAATGCATTCTCCCAGTGTCTGCTAAACGTAGACACCCCGCCCCCCAGCTCGCGTGTGTGAGACCACGCCCCCCCCCACACCGGGCCGCAGCAAAACAATGCTGAACCAAACCGGTCCCTAGTGCTGAAAAGGTTGGGGACCCCTGCTCTATAGCACCCAGGGATTTTTTTCTTTTTTTTTTTGAAGAATCAGAAGCCTTTATTTCTTGGCTGTGTTACTTAGGTAAACGTATACTAGCGTTTGTCAGCTACGTCACAAGTGGATATCCAGTTTCAGTGCAAATGGCCACACCCAGGAAAGCCTTTTCTAAGCAATATCAATTTTAAAACAGATAAATTGATAGTTTTATTTTAAATTAAAAAAAAAAAAAAAAAAAAAACTATGTGGGGGAGGGCATATCAGGGCACTTGTCATGATCTGCAAACGGAGTTTATTTTTTGGTTTTTGTTTGACTTGAAAGGAACAAGCTTTCAAATTGGCCATTTTGAACATGGCTGTTGAGACAGTAGGAGATGGGGGCCATGGTGCTTTTGTCCTTGTGGTATTTTGACCAAAGCATGTCAAAGACATTTCATTAAGACCTCAGGGAACTGTGCCAACTTGTGGAAAAGGGGTAGGTAACTTTTAATGGCATCTTTTGTTTGACGCATTTAACAGGCAATGCACTTTAAAAGGTATCCTCTCAATTCATGGGAGTAATTTACTTGAATTTACAGGCAAGATACCAGAAACTAATGTAGTGACTTTTGATTTGCCAATTGTCATAATTAGGACTTAATTGGAAATGAACTCATACAGTGGAGCTTGAAAGTTTGTGAACCCTTTAGAATTTTCTATATTTCTGCATAAATGTGACCTAAAACATCAGATTTCCACACAAGTCCTAAAAGTAGATAGAGAGAACCCAGTTAAACAAATGAGACAAAATTATACTTGATCATTTACTTATTGAGAGAAATTATTCAATATTACATATCTGTGAGTGGCAAAAGTATGTGAACCTTTGCTTTCAGTATCTGGTGTGACCCCCTTGTGCAGCAATAACTGCAACTAAACGTTTCTGGTAACTGTTGAACAGTCCTGCACACTGACTTGGAGGAATTTTAGCCCATTCCTCTGTACAGAACAGCTTCAACTCTGGGATGTTGGTGGGTTTCCTCACATGAACTGCTCACGTCAGGTCCTTCCACAACATTTCAATTGGATTAAGGTCAGGACTTTGACTTGGCCATTCCAAAACATTAACTTTATTCTTCTTTAACCATTCTTTGGTAGAACAACTTGTGTGCATAGGGTCGTTGTCTTGCTACATGACCCACCTTCTCTTGAGATTCAGTTCATGGACAGATGTCCTGACATTTTCCTTTAGAATTCACTGGTATAATTCAGAATTCATTGTTCCATCAATGATGGCAAGCCGTCCTGGCCCAGATGCAGCAAAACAGGCCCAAACCATGATACTACCACCAGGTTTCACAGATGGGACAAGGTTCTTATGCTGGAATGCAGTGTTTTCCTTTCTCCAAACATAACGCTTCTCATTTAAACCAAAAAGTTCTATTTTGGCAGTGGCTTTCTCCTTGCAACCCTGCCATGCACACTATTATTGTTCAGTGTTCTCCTGATGGTGGACTCAAACATTAGCCAATGTGAGGGAGGCCTTCAGTTGCTTAGAAGTTACCCTGAGGTCCTTTGTGATCTTGCTGACTATTACACGCCTTGCTCTTGGAGTGATCTTTGTTGGTCGACCACTCCTGGGGAGGGCAACAATGGTCTTGAATTTCCTCCATTTGTACACAATCTGTCTGACTGTGGATCTAATGCCGCTTTTCCACTACAAACGCGGCTGAGTTGGGCTGAGCCGTGCTGAGTGAGGCTATTGGAGTTGCATTTCGACTACAACCGCGCTGAACCGTGCTGGCTGGAAGTGGGTGGACACATTGGGTGGAGTTAGCGAAAGTGGGTGGACGTCACGTGATGTCGTTAAGCAGCGCAAACAGTGACATCAGTGACCTTTTAAGTGGTCGTCTCACAACCCGAATAGTAAACAATAAACATGGAGGACATGGAGTCGTTAGCGTTGCTGGTCTTGGTGCTGTGGCTTGTTGTCACCGACAACGCCAACAGATACTGGCAAGAGCGTATAGATGAGGCGAGGCGCATAAGGCTTCAGAAATTCTTGTAATTCGTAATTATTCTTCTTCCGGGTTTACGGTGTTTACAGATCCCAGCGTGCTCGCGGGGCGTGTGTGGGCATGTGAGGACACTCCTCCTCACCAATCAACGCACAGGGGAGTGTCTGCTCACGCCCCCAGCCTCACTCGGCTCGCTTCAGCCCTACTCCAAAACGGTGCGAGTTTTAGGGGCTAAGCAGGGCTGAAGCGAGCTGAGTCGTGCTGTTTTTTGGTAGTCGAAACGCGAGCCGTGTCGGGCTGAAGTGAGCTGAAGTGAGCTGAAAAAGGGTAGTGGAAAAGGGCCATAATACTAACATTCAGGTTAAACGTAGAAAATACAGTCATACTTCCACAGTCTGAAGTTTTCAAATCATTATCTCATCTCATTCAAAATATGTTTGAGTAATAATAAATGCACCTCACCACGCTACTGTATTAAACGTACATTCATGTCAACTACTGCACAGAGCTTTATAAATTATCTCCCAGAGTCATCAACTTTGATTGGGTCACTGTCAGCCCCTGCAGAACTTGATCAGGCAACTGAATGCTTAGAGCAGGAGTTCCCAAACTTTTCCATGCCAAGGCCCCCCAAACAGCATTAGCTTCTGGCCGGGGACCCCCTTTGCAAACCCACAGACAATGCTACAAAATATGTAAAGAAACATCAACTTTTAGAATGTTTTCTTTTACTTTTATTCAATAGTCAATAATTGTTACATTTGTTTAACATAAGAATATTAACTAACATGTTTTCAACACAAATATTTTCACACTGAACAATAAACTGCATAACCTCCTGTAGTACCTGATTCAACTCGTTATCCATCCTTTTTGCAACCAGTGCCTCGCGATGGAGCATGCAGTGTGTGGCCACTACATGCGGGGCCTTCTGCTTAATGAGAGCGGTCACTCCACTGATCTTCCCGGTCATTGCCACGGCTCCATCCGAACACACCCACACACAACGGGTCCAGTCCAATCCGTTAGACTCGATGTAATCGTCCAAAACTTGAAAAATGTCTTTCAAGTTCTTCTTTCAAGTGCCTTACAAAATAGTATTTCCTCCACAAATCTTTCCTGTGAAATAAAATCTGATGTACACAAGCAGTTGGGCCTCATTGGATAAATCTGTGCTCTCATCCAGCTGAAGTGCGAAGTATTCGCTGGCTCTCACCTACTCCAACAGCTGAGCAGATACGTCTTGAGCCATGTCACCAATCCGTCGGCTCACGGTGTTATCAGAGAGTGGGACAGCATCGATTTTTTTGGCAGCATCCTCACCAAGCAATTCTCAGACAATGTCTTTGGTTGCTGGTAAAATCAAATCTTCTCCAATTGAGTGAGTTTTTTTTTTTAGCATGAGCAATGTGGTATGAGGCTAAAAATGATGCCTTCAGGGCCCACTCGGGGACAGTAGCTTGCTGGGTGAATGCAGCAGATTGCCTGACCAAATGCTCTTCTTTGCGTCTGAAGAAATCTACTGTTTTTTTGGCATCTGTCGGATGTTTTTGTACCAAGTGACGCTGAAGTTTCGAAGGTTTTAAGCACTCGTTTGACAGGGTCTCCAGACAGAGGACACATTTCGGGCAATCATGGCCATTTTTCTGTATGGCTGTAAAGCCATACTTAATGTATGCTGCCTCATATTTTCGGATTTTAGTTGGCCAGGACTTCTTAGTTTTTTTTCGCAGCAGTGTCTTCCACAGCAGGGCTGTTGGTTTGTTCCTTCAGTCTCTTCTTCAAAAACCTGTCCATTTTGTGCTAGCAATACGCTAGCTTGAGGAGCAAAGCAGCTTGATAAATGGCGCAAACCGCAACGTCACAGGCAATCGGAGAGATGAGCATGGCAAACAACGTTTCGATAGGATGTATTATTAATAATTATATTTTATAATAATGATTAAAAAGCTAATTACAATATATTTAATAATTATTTTTAAAAAAGTATATTTTCTCCGCAATTTTTTTGTTATCGTCCCTCCAACTTTGAGGCCCCCCTAGCGCCCCCTGGTGGCCCCCCAGGGGGCCGCGGCCCCCACTTTGAAAACCACTGGCTTAGAGTCAACGTTCCGCCATACTTTAGATAATGTAGCTCCTCTTAAATGGAAAAAAGTTAAGAGACAAAAAATTAGCACCCTGGTATAATGATGACACTCGCACTTTAAAACAGACCACTCGAAAATTGGGATGTAAATGGTGTCAAACAAAAATGGTAGCATTCAAATTAGCATGGAAGGAGAGCTTCCTGAAGTATAGAAAAGCTCTTACTGCTGCTTGATCAACATATCTCTCCTCCCTAATAGAAGATAAAAATAATCCTAGATTCCTATTTAATACTGCAGCAGAATTAACCAGGAATAAGTCCACTATAGACACCTGCAGTATGTAGTAGCAACGACTTCATGATTTTTTTTTAATGACAAAATTGAGAATATCCGACAAAAAATTCAAACTACTAATTTAAGGTCAGACAATGTAAGTGACCCTGTAGTTAACAATATAACTATCAGATCAGCAATTAGAATGTTTTATTCCCCTTAGAGAAACTGAATTACTTTCATTAATCTCGGCATCAAAACCCTCAACTTGTGTACTAGATCCCTTACCTACACGTCTATTCAAACAGATAATACCTAAAGTAATTGAACCGCTTCTAAAAATAATAAATTCTTCTCTTAGGATTGGCTATATACCCAAATCCTTTAAACGAGCAGTTATCAAACCCCTGATTAAAAAACCTGACCTTGATCCCTGTCAGCTGTCCAATTATCAGCAAATATCAAACCTCCCCTTTATCTCCAAGATCCTTGAAAAAGCTGTGACACAGCAGTTACACATATATGTTTACATAGGAATAACATCCATGAAATGTATCAGTCAGGATTTAGACCTCATCACAGAACAGAGACAGCACTGGTTAAAAGTAGTGAACGACCTACTGTTGGCTTCTGATCAGGGCTGTGTCTCGCTGCTTGGCCTTAGTGCAGCATTCGATACCAGTGATCATTCCATTCTTCTAGATAGACTAGAAAATGTTGTGGGAGTTAAGGGAATGGCTCTCTCTTGGCTCAGGTCTTATTTAACTGATCGCTATCAGTATGTTGATGTAAATTGTGATTTTTCTAGACATACTGAGGTAAAGATTGGTATTCCACAAGGTTCTGTCTTGGGTCCACTGCTTTTTTCATTATATACACATTACCTCTGGGTGATATTATTAGTAAACATTGTATTAACAGTGGAAACCACTGTTATGCTGATGACACACAGTTGTAGGTTTCTGCAAAACCTACACCAGCTCCCCAAATGGGGATGGGTTCCCTTTTGAGTCTGGTTCCTCTCGAGGTTTCTTCATGTCGTCTAAGGGAGTTTTTCCTTGCCACCATCACCACAGGCTTGCTCATTGGGGATAGATTAGGGATAAAATTAGCTCAAATTAGACACCAGCTTAATAGAATTGAGGAATGTGTGAAGGACATTAGATACTGGATGCTTATTAACTTCCTTCTGATTAACTTCCTTCTGCTTAACTCTGACAAGACTGAAGTACTTGTACTAGGACCACATGCAGCTAGAAGTAAGTTTTCTGATTACACAGTAACTCTGGATGGCCGTTCTGTTTCTTCACGTGCAGCAGTAAAAGACCTCGGAGTGATTACTGACCCCAGTCTTTCATTCGAAACTCACATTAATAACATTATCCAGACAGCTTTCTTTCATGTCAGAAATATTGCTAAGATAAGAAAGTTAATGTCACTACATGACGCGGAAAAACTAGTTCGTGCTTTTTTTTTTACCTCCAGGTTGGATTATTATAATGCCTTACTGTCTGGATGTTCCAATAAGTGCATAAACAAGCTCCAGTTAGTTCAAAATGCAGCAGCAAGAGTCCTTACTAGAACTAGAAAATATGACCACATCACACCTGCCTTATCCACACTGCATTGGCTCCCAATCAAATTTCGTATTGATTATAAAATTCTACTACTGACCTTTAAAGCACTGAATGGTCTCGCACCACAGTACTGGAGCGAACTTCTGGTCCTCTATGGCCCGCCACGCCTACTTAGGTCAAAAGGTGCAGACTATTTGCTGGTACCTCGTATAGTGAAGTCTACATCAGGGGGCAGAGCCTTTTCTTACAAAGCCCCACAGTTATGGAACAGCCTTCCAAGTCATGTTCGGGAATCGGACACAGTCTCAGTGTTTAAGTCTAGGCTGAAAACATCTGTTTAGTCAAGCCTTTTGTTAATGGTGTTTATGAGGGAAAGGCGTAGATCTGGAGGGTCCTCAGACAGTGTTTTTGGTAAACTGGGATGTATGGATGCTGTCAGTCCCCACTTGCTTGCTCACTCGAATTTGCTGATGGTGTAGTGGCTAGCTGTTTTATGTCCTGGGGCTGCCTCATGCCTGTGTTACCTTCTGGCTCTCCCCTTTTAGTTATGTTGTCAGAGTTAGTTGCAGGAGTCCCTGCTTGTACTCAGTGCAATATGTATATTGTTCCTACTTACTGAGGTGACATTAGGCATACCCAATAACCTGTATTTTCTCTCTCTCTCTCTCTCTCTCTCTCCCCCCCAAAAAATCTGTCCCTCTGAGTTACGTCAGTCCTGGGATTGAGATGCTGACCTCTTCTGCTCCTCGGACCTGCCCGATCCATCCTGGTGCCCGGTGTCTGGTTGGAGTCTCATCGCGTCACTCCTGTGGAGGACGGCCCCATGTGGACAGTTGAAAGTTATACCTGGAGGACACTCTGGACTCTTACAGGAATGCTTTTATGGCTGAGCTGACTTGCTAACTTTAGGACTGCAGTTATCATGAACAGCTTTGCACTCAAGTTTCCATCAATGAAGAATTATAACATCGAGACTGACTTGATGTTAAAACTGTTAATGTTAGTCATGTTGTCTGTTGTTGCCCAAATGAGGATGGGTTCCCTTTTGAGTCTGGTTCCTCTTGAGGTTTCTTCATGTCGTCTAAGGGAGTTTTTCCTTGCCACCATCACCACAGGCTTGCTCATTGGGGATAGATTAGGGATAAAATTAGCTCATGTTTTCAGTCGTTCAAATTCTGTAAAGCTGCTTTGCGACAATGCTTATTGTTAAAAGTGCTATACAAATAAACTTGACTTTATCTACTTTTAGGACTTGTGTGGACATCTGATGTTTTAGGTCATATTTATGCAAAAATATAGAAAATTCTAAAGGGTTCACAAATTTTCAAGCACCACTGTAGCTGTACTTGGAACCAGGGCCTTTGATACTACGGGAAAATACAGACTAGTTTACCATATCACCTCATATATACATAGTAGCTTGACCCCAGGTGTGTCTGGGGTCAAGCTCCTATGTATATATGAGGTGATATGATAAACTAGTCTGTATTTTCCCGTAGTATCAAAGGCCCTGCCCCCATGTGTCACTGAGATTCCTGCCCGGTATCCGTATCAAATTTGGTAGGTGTGTGGAGTGCCTGAAGATGAGCAAAACTACTCATACATTGCATCAGCCATACTGAACAGGAAGTGAGATATTTTTGGTTTTGTGAATTTTGGCACATGGTGCGTTTTAACAAACTCCTCCTGGGTGGTTTGTTGGATCTATGCCATATTTGGTATATGTCATGCCAAGATGTTGCTGATGTTAAATTGCGAAAGGATTTACATGTCGCAAGATGTTGAAATGGTGAACCAATAAATTTATGTTACACCATGCAAACAGGAAGTGAGTCATAAATTTCACCGTGCATTGCCTGATATGGCTCAAACTTCACAGGTTATAGGATATCATGGTTCTGAAGATATCCACATGTCCCAAGACACCCTCTGATATAGCACCACCATTTGGACATGGACAGTAATCACTCCATTGCCAAAACGTGTTATATTTTGATGTACTCTTCCTAGGCGGTTTGCTGGATTCATGCCATATTTGGTATACATCATGTCAAGATGTTGCTGATTAAGTTGCGAAGGGATTTGCGATATCTTGCAAGATGTTGAAATGGCGAACCAATAAATGTGTGTTATGCCACCCAAACAGGAAGCATGTCAAAGCTTTACCATGCATTGCCTGATATGGCTAAAAATTCACAGCATATAGGATACGATGGTTCTGATTATATCCACATGCCCAATTTGACCCTCTGGTATAGCGCCACCATTTGAACCTGGACAGTAATAATTCCATTGCCTAAAAACTTTGACTCATGAAATTTGGTACACACACACACACCAGTCCTGGCCACTACTACTCAGGGATAGAGGCTTGGCCCCGGGTGCAATGCCCTATTGTTTTCAGCATGTTCTCTTGTGCGAGAGCCCTTTATCGTCACTGGTGGCTATATTTTTACCTTGTTTTTTGGCTCTCTCTTTAAAAGATAATTCTGCACTTTTTTTCTGTTCTTCTTGCTGGATTTTCATTTCAGCCTGTTTTTTCCCACACTCTTCTTCCTCTTGCTTATTTTTTTTGTCTTGTGCCTGAGCAACCTCCTCCTGGATGGCTCGAACCAGTGTTCTCATTTCCTGTAGGGCCCGTTCTACCACAGTCATGTCTTCAACAGTTGGAAACTGTCCCTGCACAGCACAGAGTTAAAGTCATGCATACTCCACATAAGCACGGATTTACAATTTCATGGCTCTTTCAAGCAGGTTAATTGAACTGTTGGGGCATTTTCAAATATTTTGGCATATGTGAAACTCTTGTAAATTTTGACTATAAAATACACTTCAAAATGGTGGGCAATATTTTAAAATGACATTCATATATGGAATGTCATGATATCCAAAACACAAACCCCATATTAAAAAATAAATTATTGACTAATTTGGAAAAACACTTATGTAACACTTTTCTGAAGAGCATCTACTGAGAACATTAACACATTCATAACTCTGCACATACTTGATCATGCAATGTTGGGTAATTTATTCAAGATATAGATCAGAACTCTATGGTGACACTGTTTCAGGTAACTTTTTACATGAAAAACAAGCAAGGATAACCCTGACTTATTATTATGGGTGTGATCAAAGTTATTAGGGTCCGAGCACCTAACTCGCCTAACAAAGCCTTTGTTTTCGGCATGTTTAAGATCATTAGAGACAGCACGTTAGCATGCTAGCTGTTAGCGGTCACGCTAGCTGCTAGCAGCTGGCACGCTAGCTGTTAACATGTTAGCTGTTCTGCTACAGCTCAGCAAGCACACTTTGCATTTTCTCTGCGGAAATGCAGTCTAGTTTTTAGTGTGCTAGCAAAGTGAGCACACTACTGTTCTCCGATGCGTTTATTATTAGTTTGCTGGCAAAGCGAGCACACTATTGTTCACCAATCACTTATAATAATAATAATAATAATAATAATAATAATAATCTTTTTTTTTTTTTTTATTCTTTTCCACCCACTTTTTTGAGCCGCTACTCCTCCCGGAGCATTCAAGGTAGAGACGCCGTTCCACTTCGCACTTGTCCGGCCTGTAGTGCAGATGTGTGCTTGTATACAGCTTTTCGAAACGCTTTGTCGTTCTCCGTTATTCGCGTTTTACGAAAAATTTTCCCCATTGAAATGAATGGGCGCTCGACACAAAAAACAGATTTTTCCTTCGGGAGGCCAAACCGTAAGGTGTAAAGTCATGAAACGTGGTACACTGATAGAGGAGTGAACCCTGATTGATTTCATCAAGTTTCGTGTTGGTGCATCTAACGCTCTAGCACCACCAACTGATCCAAGTCTTACATGCGTTTATGCATGTAACTTTTGATCTGTATTTCCGATTTTCATAAGTCTGGTACCGTTGGAATCCTTGGAGCCAGACGATTCCAACGCACCCCATGACGTCATTTTCTGCCTCATTAGATTTTCCGCCATTTTGAAATTTATCCAAAGTGAAGGTAGAGCGACCCTGGCCACATGTTTCGTCCGATCATCACGAAACTTGGCACACATGATCTCCAGTCCATGCCTGATGAATGATATTCGTTTGGCTCTCATATGTCGCGGCGTTCGACCGTGGCAGCCAATCAAAATCGATGGCAGAGCCACCAGACAGGAAGTGAGCTCATATCTCGGAAACGCTCTGACGTGTCCGGACCATATTTGGTGGCATGACTTTGGACACCATCCAAACTACCCTCATCAAATATGGTGTCATTTGGCCACTAAGGGGCGTCAAAATTAGCAAAAGCGTATTTTGGCTTACATCTCAAACGCTTTGACGTATCAAGACCATGTTTGTTGACATGACTTTCAGCACCAGTTCATGTACCCTCATCAGAGTTGGTGTTATTTGGCCACTAGGGGGCGCCACAATGAGCAAAAACGTGTTTCAGGTCATGTCTCTTTACGGATTTAGAATTACATCTAAATCTTCATGTGAGTGATGCTCTGGGATGTCCCTGTAAAGAAGCTTGCCAGCCTGTCATCTCCATATGAGAATCCGCGTTGTGTTTTTGCCAGACTTTCGCGTGTTGACACAAAACTTGTCGTCTGGGCGTGCGGTCGCCTCTCTTGCCGGGTCGCCATGGCGGCGCACCTGAGCAAGCACACTTTTTCATTTTCTCCGGAAATGCATTCTAGTTATTATTATTATTAGTAGTAGTAGTAGTAGTAGTAGTAGTAGTAATGTGCGAGCACACTATTGTTCTCCAACGCTTTTATTATTATTATTATACTACTTTTTATTCTTTTCCACTCACTTTTTGAGCCGCTACTCCTCCCGGGCCATTCGAGTTAGAGACGCCGTTCCACTTCTCACTTGTCTGGCCTGTAGCGCAGATGTGTGCTTCTACACAGCTTTTCGATATGCCTTGTCGTTCTCCCGTTATTCACGTTTTTCGAAAAAAATTTTCCCCATTGAAATGAATGGGCACTCGATGCAAAACACAGATTTTCCCTTCGGGAGGCCAGACCGTAAGGTGTGTAGTCATGAAACGTGGTACACTGATAGAAGAGTGGACCCTGATTGATTTCATCAAGTTTCATGCTGGTACGTCTCACGCTCTAGCACCACCAACTGATCAAAGTCTTACATGCGTTCATGCACGTAACTTTTGATCTGTCTGTCCGATTTTGACAAGTCTGGTACCGTTGGAATCCTTGGAGCTAGACGATTCCAACGCACCCCATGACGTCATTTTCCGCCTCATTAGATTTTCCGCCATATTGTCCAAAGTGAGAGTTAAGTGACCCTGGCCATGTTTTGTCCGATCATCACGAAACTTGGCACACATGATCTCCAGTCCATGCCTTATAAATGATTTGTTTCACTCTCATACGTCGAAGCGTTCGCCCATGGCAGCCAATCAAAATTGATGGCAGAGCTGCCAAACAGGACATGAGCTCATATCACGGAAACGCTTAAATGTATCAAGACCATATTTAGTGGCATGACTTGAGACCATCCAAACTACCCTCATCAAATATGGTGTCATTTGGCCACTAGGGGGCGTCACAATTAGCAAGAACGTTTTTTGGCTCATATCTCAAACGCTTTGACACATCAAGACCATATTTGTTGAGATGACTTTTGGCGCCAGTTCATGTACCCTCAAACTTGGTGTCATTTGGCCACTAGGGGGCACCACAATGAGCAAAACTGTGTTTTGGGTTCTCTCTTTTTACGGATTTAGAATTACAGCAGTCGCCTCTCTTGCCGGGTCGCCATGGCGGCGCACCTGAGGAAGCACACTTTCGCATTTCCTCCGGCCATGCATTCTAGTTATTAGTGTGCTTGCAAAGCGAGCACACTATTGTTCTCCATCCGTTTGTTATTATTATTTTTCACCCACTTTTTTGAGCCGCTACTCCTCCCGGGCCATTAGAGACGCCATTCCACTTCTCACTTGTCCGGCCTGTAGTGCAGATGTGTGCTTATATACAGTTTTTTGATACGCCTTGTCGTTCTCCCATAATTCGCGTTTTACGAAAACATTTTCCCCATTGAAAGGAATGGGTGCTCGATGCAAAAAACAGATTTTTCCTTTAGGAGGCCAAACCATAAGGTGTAAAGTCATGAAACCTGTTACACTGATAGAGGAGTGGACCCTGATTGATTTCATCAAGTTTCATGCTGGTACGTTTCACACTCTAGCACCACCAACTGATCACATTCTTACAAGCCTTCATGCATGCAACTTTTGATCCGTCTGTCCGATTTTCATAAGTCTGGTGCCGTTGGAATCCTTGGAGCGAGACGATTCCAACGCACCCCATGACGTCATTTTCGCCTTATTAAATTTTCTGCCATTTTGAATTTTGTCCAAAGTGAGAGTTAAGTGACCCTGACCGCATGTTTTTTCCGATCATCACGAAACTTGGCACACATGATCTCCAGTCCATGCCTTATGATATTCGTTTCGCTCTCATACGTCGAAGCGTTTGCCCGTGGCAGCCAATCAAAAATCGATGGCAGAGCCGCCAAACAGGAAGTGAGCTCATATCACGGAAACGCTTTGACGCATCAAGACCATATTTAGTGGCATGACTTTGGACACCATCCAAACTACCCTCATCAAATATGGTGTCATTTGGCCACTAGGGGTCTTCACGATGAGCAAAAACGTACATTTTGGCTCATATCTCAGACACATTTTGACGTATCAGGTCCATATTTGTTGAGATGCCTTTCGGCACCAGTTCATGTACCCTCATCAAATTTGGTGTCAGGCGGCGCACCTGAGCAAGCACACTTTCGCATTTTCTCCAGAAAGGCATTCTAATTATTATTATTCTGTTTCACCCGTTTTTTTGGAGCCGCTACTCCTCCTACAGTTTGAGATACCAACACCATTCCAACTCAGAAACGTCCATCCTGAAGTGGTGTATTGTGCTTGTTTTCAGCTTTTGGCTCGACACACCTGTTCTCTCATTCTTGTCATTTTTTTCCCCCATAGAGAATGAATAGGGCTCACGAATCAAATCATCCTGCTCAGACACACTTCATCGCAGACGCACCAAACCTCATGTGACACCTCAGGCCAACTCCCCAGACACATATATGCATTCGGTTCTGACCCGCACTCATTTTTTCCCTTTCTTTTCATGCCCCACTTTTTCATCCATTCACTTCCATTCATTTTTAGCCCCATTGAAAATGAATGGCGTTTCAGGAAAAAAGCTTTCACTCTCCATCAAATTTTTTAACTGAGTGGCCAAACTTCAAGAGACTTCAAACGATGCCTCAGGGCAAGTCCCCACACATATCCATCCTCTCATCTGAGACCTGCACTCATCTTTTTCTTGGTTTTCACACATCCTTTTTTTCCCCCTCCATAGGCTTCCATTGATTTTTAGCCCCATTCAAATGAATGGAGTTTTGTTCAGTAACATTTCACCACATACAATATCCACTGGTGTAGTGTGCTTGTATACAGCTTTTGGATCAATGCACCCGTTCTGTCGTCCTTGTCGTTTTCCTGTTGCTTCTTTCCCATAGAAAATGAATAGGACTCACGAATCAAGTAGTCCTACTCAGACACGCTCCATCGGAGATGCACCAAACTTCATGTGATACTTCAGACCAACTCCCCTGACACATTCATGAAATCGGGTCTGAACTGCACTCGTCTTTTCCTTTTCCTTGTTTTTTTTCTTCTGTTCTGCTACAGCTCAACAAGCACACTGCATTTTCTTTGCGGAAATGCAGTCTATTATTATTATTATTATTATTATTAATAATAAATATGATTAAGGGCCCAAGCACCAAGGTGCAGGACTATGGCTTGCACCATAGGTGCAAAGCCCTATTGCTTTCTTGTTCTCTTTTATTAATTCATTTTTTTTTCTCCGCACAAAAACTCGTTTTTGAGGCACTTGTGATGCTCAAAAGCTCACGAATTTTGGCACACTGATCAAATGTGCATTTAAAAAAAAAACAAAGTTCCATTGAACAAGGGACTGGGCGTGGTCCTGGAGCTGTATAGCACCCCCAACAACAGGCTAGGGTTGAGATGAAGTTGCTCAGATCGGCACCAAATTTGGTGTGATCGATACTCTTGCTATAGGACAAATTTCACTTGGTTGTATTTGACTCCGCCCATCATATTGACCTCAACCATACTGGATGTAATATGAGATCCTGAAATTTTCCCCACGTGGTTTTGAGGGGCTTACGATGGCTAAAAACTCATGAAACTTTGCATAATTATTTGTCTTCTGGTATACAATTAGGTCCATAAATATTTGGACAGAGACAACATTTTTCTAATTTTGGTTCTGTACATTACCACAATGAATTTTGAACAAAACAATTCAGATGCAGTTGAAGTTCAGACTTTCAGCTTTAATTCAGTGGGTTGAATAAAATGATTGCATAAAAATGTGAGGAACTAGAGCATTTTTTAAAACTCCCTTCATTTCAGAGGCTCAAAAGTAATTGGACAAATTAAATAATTGTAAATAAAATGTTCATTTCTAATACTTGGTTGAAAACCCTTTGTTGGCAATGACTGCCTGAAGTCTTGAACTCATGGACATCACCAGACGCTGTGGTTCCTCCTTTTAAATGCTCTGCCAGGCCTTTACTGCAGCAGTTTTCAGTTGCTGTTTGTTTGTGGGCCTTTCTGTCTGAAGTTTAGTCTTTAACAAGTGAAATGCATGCTCAATTGGGTTGAGATCAGGTGACTGACTTAGCCATTCAAGAATATTCCACTTCTTTGCTTTAATAAACTTCTGGGCTGCTTTGGCTTTATGTTTTGGGTCATTGTCCATCTGTATTATGAAACGCTGGCCAATCAGTTTGGCTGCATTTGGCTGGATTTGAGCACACAGTATGTCTCGGAATACCTCAGAATTCATCCGGCTGCTTCTGTCCTGTGTCACATCACCAATAAAGCACTAGTGACCCAGTGCCACTGGCAGCCATGCATGCCCAAGCCATCACACTGCCTCCACCGTGTTTTACAGATGATGTGGTATGCTTTGGATCATGAGCTGTACCATGCCTTCCCCATACTTTTTTCTTTCCATCATTCTGGTAGAGGTTGATCTTGGTTTCATCTGTCCAAAGAATGTTCTTTCAGAACTGTGCTGGCTTTTTTAGATGTTTTTTAGCAAAGTCCAATCTAGCCTTTTTATTCTTGATGCTTATGAGTAGCTTGCACCGTGCAGTGAACCCTCTATTTACTTTCATGCAGTCGTCTCTTTATGGTAGATTTGGATATTGATACGCATACTTCCTGGAGAGTGTTGTTCACTTGGTTGGCTGTTGTGAAAGGGTTTCTCTTCACCATGGAAATTATTCTGCGATCATCCACCACTGTTGTCTTCTGTGGGCATCCAGGTCTTTTTGCATTGAGGAGTTCACCAGTGCTTTTTCTTTCTTTCTCAGGATGTACCAAACTGTAGATTTTGCCACTCCTAATATTGTAACGTTTTCCCAGATGGGTTTTTTCTGTTTTTGCAGCTTAAGGATGGCTTGTTTCACCTGCATGGAGAGCTCCTTTGACCACATGTTTTCTTCACAACAAAAATCTTCCAAATGCAAGCACCACACCTCAAATCAACTCCAGGCCTTTTATCTGCTTAACTGAGAATGACATAATGAAGGAATTGCCCACACCAGCCCATGTAATAGCCTTGGAGTCAATTGTCCAATTACTTTTGGTCCCTTTAAAAACAGGGTGGCACATGTTAAGGAGCTGAAACTCCTAAACCCTTCATCCAATTTTAATGTGGATAGCCTCAAATGAAAGCTGAAAGTCTGGACTTTATGTCCATTATAGAACTATAACTTGAATATGTTTCAGTAAACAGGTAAAAAAAGAAAATTGTCAGTGCCCAAATATATACGGAACTAACTGTAATTTGAGTTGATATGGTACAGTGGTGCTTGAAAGTTTGTAAACCCCTTAGAATTTTCTATATTTCTGCATAAATGACCTAAAACAGATTTTTACACAAAGTCCTAAAAGTAGATAAAGAGAACCCAGTTAAACAAATGAGAAAACTATTATACTTGATCATTTATTTATTTATTTATTGTGGAAAATGATCCAATATTACATATTAGTGGTGACAAAAGTATGTGAACCTTTGCTTTCAGTATCCGGTGTGACCCCCCCCGCAGCAATAACTGCAACTAAACATTTCCGGTAACTGTCAATCAGTCCTGCACACTGGCTTGGAGGAATTTTAGCCCATTCCTCCGTACAGAACAGCTTCAACTCTGGGATGTTGGTGGGTTTCCTCACATGAACTGCTCGCTTCAGGTCCTTCCACAACATTTCGATTGGATTAAGGTCAGGACTTTGACTTGGCCATTCCAAAACATTAACTTTATTCTTCTTTAACCATTCTTTGGTAGAATGACTTGTGTGCTTAGGGTCATTGTCTTGCTGCTTGACCCACCTTCTCTTGAGATTGAGTTCATGGACAGATGTCCTGACATTTTCCTTTAGAATTCACTGAGATAATTCAGAATTCATTGCTCCATCAATGATGGCAAGCCATGCTGGCCCAGATGCAGCAAAATAGGCCCAATCCATGATACTACCACCACCATCATGTTTCACAGATGGGATAAGGTTCTTATGCTGGAATGCAGTGGTTTCCTTTCTCCAAACATCATGCTTCTCATTTAAACCAAAAAGTTTTATTTTGGTCTCATCCGTCCACAAAACATTTTTCCAATAGCCTTCTGGCTTGTCCACATGATCTTTAGCAAACTGCAGACGAGCAGCATTGTTCTTTTTGGAGAGCAGTGGCTTTCTCCTTGCAACCCTGCCATGCACACCATTGTTCAGTATTCTCCTGATGGTGGACTCATGAACATTAGCCAATGTGAGAGATGCCTTCAGTTGCTTAGAAGTTACCCTGGGGTCCTTTGTGACCTTGCCAACTATTACACACCTTGCTCTTGGAGTGATCTTTGTTGGTCGACCACTCCTGGGAAGGATAACAATGGTCTTGAATTTCCTCCATTTGTACACAATCTGTCTGACTGTGGACTGGTGGAGTCCAAACTCTTTAGAGATGGTTTTGTAACCTTTTCCAGCCTGATGAGCATCAACAATGCTTTTTCCGAGGTCCTCAGAAATCCCCTTCGTTCGTACCATGATACACTTCCACAAACATGTATTGTGAAGATCAGACTTTGATAGTTCTTTAAAACAGGGTGCCCACTCACACCTGATTGTCATCCCGTTGATTGAAAACACCTAACTAATTTCACCTTCAAATTAACTGCTAATCCAAGAGGTTCACATACTTTTGCCACTCACAGACATGTAATATTGGATCATTTCTCTCAATAAATAAAATGACCAAGTATAATAATTCTGTCTCATTTGTTTAACTGGGTTCTCTTTACTTTTAAGATGTGAAAATCTGATGTTTTAACTCATATTTCTGCAGAAGTGTAGAAAATTCTAAGGGGTCCACAAACTTTCAAGCACCACTGTAAATCAGTCTAGGTGGGCTTCATTAACTCCATAGTACCACCTAGGTCAAAAAAGATTTGACACCTTGGAAATATTCGAAAATTCATGAAATTTGATAGACACGTCAGTCATACACCACTATTCCACGAGAGGGGCTTGACCCCAGGTGTGTCTGGGGGACTCCACAGAACCCCCATATGACATGCAGACTCCTGCTTGGTATGTACAGTGGTGCTTGAAAGTTTGTGAACCCTTTAGAATTTTCTATATTTCTGCATAAATATGACCTAAAACATCATCAGATTTTCACACAAGTCCTAAAAGTAGATAAAGAGAACCCAGTTAAACAAACGAGACAAAAATATAATACTTGGTCATTTATTTATTGAGGAAAATCATCCAGTGTTACATATCTGTGAGTGGCAAAAGTATGTGAACCTCTAGGATTAGCAGTTAATTTGAAGGTGAAATTAAAGTCAGGTGTTTTCAATCAATGGGATGACAATCAGGTGTGAGTGGGCACCCTGTTTTATTTAAAGAACAGGGATCTATCAAAGTCTGATCTTCACAACACATGTTTGTGGAAGTGTATCATGGCATGAACAAAGGAGATTTCTGAGGACCTCAGAAAAAAGTATTGTTGATGCTCATCAGGCTGAAAAAGGTTATAAAACCATCTCTACAGAGTTTGGACTCCACCAATCCATAGTCAGAGAGACTGTGTACAAATGGAGGAAATTCAAGACCATTGTTACCCTCCCCAGGAGTGGTCGACCAACAAAGATCACTCCAATAGCAAGGTGTGTAATAGTCAGCGATGTCACAAAGGACCCCAGGGTAACTTCTAAGCAACTGAAGGCCTCTCTCACATTGGCTAATGTTAATGTTCATGAGTCCACCATGAGGAGAACACTGAACAACAATGGTGTGCATGGCAGGGATGCAAGGAGAAAGCCACTGCTCCCCCAAAAAAACATTGCTGCTCGTCTGCAGTTTGCTAAAGATCACGTGGACAAGCCAGAAGGCTATTGGAAAAATGTTTTGTAGATGGGTGAGACCAAAACAGAACTTTTTGGTTTAAATGAGAAGTGTTATGTTTGGAGAAAGGAAAACACTGCATTCCAGCAGAAGAACCTTATCCCATCTGTGAAACATGGTGGTGGTAGTATCATGGTTTGGGCCTGTTTTGCTGCAGCTAAGCCAGGACGGCTTGCCATCATTGATGGAACAATGAATTCCGAATTATACCAGTGAATTCTAAAGGAAAATGTCAGGACATCTGTCCATGAACTGAATCTCAAGAGAAGGTGGTCATGCAGCAAGACAACGACCTTAAGCACACAAGTCGTTCTACCAAAGAATGGTTAAAGAAGAATAAAGTTAATGTTTTGGAATGGCCAAGTCAAAGTCCTGACCTTAATCCAATGGAAATGTTGTGGAAGGACCTGAAGCGAGCAGTTCATGTGAGGAAACCCACCAACATCCCAGAGTTGAAGCTGTTCTGTACAGAGGAATGGGTGTCACACCAGATACTGAAAGCAAAGGTTCACATACTTTTGCCCCTCACAGATATGTAATATTGGCTCATTTTCCTCAATAAATAAATGACCAAGTATAATATTTTTGTCTCATTTATTTAATTGGGTTCTCTTTATCTACTTTTAGGACTTGTGTGAAAATCTGATGATGTTTTAGGTCCTATTTATACAGAAATATAGAAAATTCTAAAGGGTTCACAAACTTTCAAGCACCACTGTAGTTTCACCTATCCATGAAAAATATGGTAGGTGTGCGGAGTCCCCCGAGCCAAACAAAATTGCAATAGACATTGCATCAGCCACACTGAACAGGAAGTTATATTTTTAGTTTTGTGCGTTTTGACATGCATTACGTTTTAACAAACTCCTCCTAGGCAGTTTTGAATCCATGCAATATTTGGTGCAAGTTGTCTCAAGATGTTGCTGATGTTAAATTGCAAAAGGGATTTGTCACAAGATGGTTCATGGTAAATTTATACGTTATGCTACGCCACACAAACAAGGCGGCAGTCACTAATTTCACCATGCATTGCCTGATAGAGCTAAAACTTCACAAGTTATAAGACAGAGTTCTGATGATATCCCCATGCCCAAAGTGAGCCTCTCGTGTAGCTCCAGCCCTCAAGTGCGAGGGCCCTTTATTGCCGTTAGAGGCTATATTTATCCATTTTTCTCTGTGATAAAACTCGTTTTTGAGGCAATAGCTGCTTGACCCCAGGTGTGTCTGGGTGACTCCATAGCACCTAGACGAACAAAATTACAATATACATTGCATCGGCCATACTCAGCAGGAATTGAGATATTTTTGGTTTTGTGCGTTTTGACAACATTTTAATGAACAACTCCTAGGCAGTTTGTTGGATCCATGCAATATTTGGTATCTGTCATGACATGTTGCTGATGTTAAATGGCGAAGGCATTTGCGATATGTCGCAAGATGCTGAAATGGCGAACCAATAAAATTTATACTCTGCGCCACGCAAACAGGAAACGAGTCATAAATTCACCATGCATTGCCTGATACAGCTCAAACTTCACAGGTTATACAACCCCGATTCCAAAAAAGTTGGGACAAAGTACAAATTGTAAATAAAAATGGAATGCAATGATGTGGAAGTTTCAAAATTCCATATTTTATTCAGAATAGAACATAGATGACATATCAAATGTTTAAACTGAGAAAAGGTATCATTTAAAGAGAAAAATTAGGTGATTTTAAATTTCATGACAACAATACATCTCAAAAAAGTTGGGACAAGGCCATGTTTACCACTGTGAGACATCCCCTTTTCTCTTTACAACAGTCTGTAAATGTCTGGGGACTGAGGAGACAAGTTGCTCAAGTTAAGGGATAGGAATGTTAACCCATTCTTGTCTAACGTAGGATTCTAGTTGCTCAACTGTCTTAGGTCTTTTTTGTCGTATCTTCCATTTTATGATGTGCCAAATGTTTTCTATGGGTGAAAGATCTGGACTGCAGGCTGGCCAGTTCAGTACCCAGACCCTTCTTCTACGCAGCCATGATGCTGTAATTGATGCAGTATGTGGTTTGGCATTGTCATGTTGGAAAATGCAAGGTCTTCCCTGAAAGAGACGTCGTCTGGATGGGAGCATATGTTGCTCTAAAACCTGGATATACCTTTCAGCATTGATTGTGTCTTTCCAGATGTGTAAGCTGCCCATGCCACACGCACTAATGCAACCCCATACCATCAGAGATGCAGGCTTCTGAACTGAGCGCTGATAACAACTTGGGTCGTCCTTCTCCTCTTTAGTCCGAATGACACGGCGTCCCTGATTTCCATAAAGAACTTCAAATTTTGATTCGTCTGACCACAGAACAGTTTTCCACTTTGCCACAGTCCATTTTAAATGAGCCTTGGCCCAGAGAAGATGTCTGTGCTTCTGGATCATGTTTAGATACGGCTTCTTCTTTGAACTATAGAGTTTTAGCTGGCAACGGCGGATGGCACGGTGAATTGTGTTCACAGATAATGTTCTCTGGAAATATTCCTGAGCCCATTTTGTGATTTCCTGTATGTGATGCAGTGCTGTCTAAGGGCCTGAAGATCATGGGTACCCAGTATGGTTTTCCGGCCTTGACCCTTACGCACAGAGATTCTTCCAGATTCTCTAAATCTTTTGATGATATTATGCACTGTAGATGATATGTTCAAACTCTGCAATTTTACACTGTCGAACTCCTTTCTGATATTGCTCCACTATTTGTCAGCGCAGAATTAGGGGGATTGGTGATCCTCTTCCCATCTTTACTTCTGAGAGCCGCTGCCACTCCAAGATGCTCTTTTTATACCCAGTCATGTTAATGACCTATTGCCAATTGACCTAATGAGTTGCAATTTGGTCCTCCAGCTGTTCCTTTTTTGTACCTTTAACTTTTCCAGCCTCTTATTTCCCCTGTCCCAACTTTTTTGAGATGTGTTGCAGTCATGAAATTTCAAATGAGCCAATATTTGGCATGAAATTTCAAAATGTCTCACTTTTGACATTTGATATGTTGTCTATGTTCTATTGTGAATACAATATCAGTTTTTGAGATTTGTAAATTGCATTCCGTTTTTATTTACAATTTGTACTTTGTCCCAACTTTTTTGGAATCAGGGTTGTAGAACACGATGGTTCTGATGATATCCACATGTCCAAAAGACACCCTCTGGTATAGCACCACCTTTTGGACATGGACAGTAATGATTCCATTGTCAAACACACCAGTTACATTTTGATGTACTCTTCCTAGGCGGTTTGTTGGATTCATGCCATGTTTAGTATACGTCGTGTCAAGATGCCACGGATTTTAAAGTTGTGAAGGGATTGAGCCGTATTATTTTCGGCACTTTTTTCTTATTTTTTTTTTTCCTGTGGGGCCCGGCCAGGCCCAGCCCAAATGACGCACCACCTACAGAAGGTGCTGTAAGAGTCTGGTGCACTGTGGATCGGGTGGCAGCCAAAGGCCCTAGCATACTGATCCCCGGCTGACAAAACTGGCTTTTGGGACATGGAATGTCACCCCTCTGGTGGGAAAGGAGCCAGAGCTTGTGCATGAGGTTGAGCGGTACAGACTAGATAGATATAGCTTGGGCTTACCTCAACGCATAGCTTGGGCTCTGGGACCAATTTCCTGGAGAGGGGTTGCTATGCTGGAGTTGCTAAGGGTGAGTGGCGCCAGGCAGGGGCTATTGGTAGCGCCCCCCCCCCAGTTCGGCACGCTAACGTCGGCATTCTCCCCAGTGAATGAAAGGGTCGTTTCCCCTGCACCTTCGGGTTGGAGAACGGTCTCTATCATTTGCGCTTACGCGCCAAATGGTAGTTCAGAGTACCCGGCTTTCTTGGGGTCCTTGAGTGGGGTGCTAGACAGTGCACCACGAGGGGACTCCATTATTTTACTGGGGGACTTCAACGCTCATGTGGGCAATGACAGAGAGACCTGGAAGGGTGTGATTGGGAGGAACGGCCTGCCCAATCTGAACCCAAATGGTGTTCAATGGTTGGACTTCTGTGCCATAACGAATACCATGTTCAAGCATAAGGGTGTCTAAGTGCACGTGACACAAGGACACCCTAGGCCATAGATCGATAATTGACTTTGTAGTTATTTCATCTGATTTATGACCCTATGTCTTTGACACTCTGTGAAAAGAGGAGCAGAGTGGTCAACTGATCGCTACCTGGTGGCGAGCTGGATCAGGTAGCAGGAGAAGAGGCCGGACAGACCTGGCTGGCCCAAACGTGTAGTGAGAGTATGTTTGGAATGTCTGGCGGAGGCTCCCGTCTGTCGGATCTTCAACTGCATACCAGGGGAGGATGGGGACATTGAGTCCGAGTAGACCATGTTCCACACCTCCATTGCTGAGGTGGCCGTGCAGAGCTGCAAGGTTGTTGGTGCCTGTCGTGGCAGTCATCCCCAAACCTGGTGGTGAGGGGAGCCGTAAAGCTGAAGGAGTCCCATCAGGCTTGGTTAACCTGTGGATCTCCAGAGGCAGCGAACAGATACCGAAGGGCCAAACGGAATGTGGCTCTGGCGGTCACTGAAGCAAAAACTCTGGTGTGGGAGGAGTTTGGTGCAGCCATGGAAAGTGACTTTCGGTCAACCTCAAAGAGATTCTGGCAAACCGTCCAGCAGCTCAGGAAGAGGAAGCAGGGGCCTGTCCCTACTGTTTACAGCAAGGATGGCATGCTGTTGACCTCAACTGGGGACATCGTCTGACAATGGAAGGAATACTTTGAGGATCCCCTCAATCCCACCTTAATTTTGTCCGAGGACACCAGAGTCTGAGGGTGCTTGGGAGGACTCGCCCATCACTGGGGCCGAGGGGGCCGAGGTGGTTAAAAAGCTCCTTGGTGGCCGGGCTCCAGGGATGGATGAAATTCATCCGGAGTTCCTGATAGCACTGGATATTGTTGGGCTGTCTTGGCTAACATGCCTCTTCAACATTGTGTGGAGGTCAGGGACAGTGCCTCTGGATTGGCAGACTGGGGTGGTGGTGCCCCTTTTTAAAAAGGGGGACCGGAAAGGGGGGACCTTCCAACTATAGGGGGAAATCACACTTCTCAGCCTCCCTGGGAAAGCCTATGCTGGGGTGCTGGAGAGGAGAGTCCGGTCGATAGTCAAACCTCGGATACAGGAGGAAAAATGCAGTTTTCATCCTGGTCATAGAACACTGGACCAGCTCTTTACCCTTGCAAGGGTATTGGAAGGTGCGTGGGAGTTTGCCCAACCGGTCTAACATGGGTTTTGTGGACCTGGAGAAGGCTTACGACTGTGTCCCTCATGGTGCCCTGTGGGGGGGTGCTTCGGGAGTATGGGGTTCAGGGCCCACTACCGCGGGCCATTCAGACCCTGTATGACTGGAGCAGGAGTTTGCTTCGCATGCCGGCAGTAAGTCGGACTCGTTCCCGGTGCAAGTGGGCCTCCGCCAGGGCTGCCCTTTGTCACCAGTTCTGTTCATAACTTTAATGGATAGAATTTCTAGGCACAGCCAAGGGGCGGAGGGTGTCCGGTTTGGTGGCAGCAGGATCATGTCTCTGCTTTTTGTGGATGATGTGGTCCTGTTGGCTTCATCAGTCTGTGACTTACAGCATGTGCTGGGACGGTTTGCAGCCATGTACGAAGCAGCTGGGATGAGGATCAGCACCTCCAAGTCCATGGCGCTCAGCCAGAAACAGGTGGAGTGCCTACTCCAGGTCAGACTTCTATGCAGTTCATCGGTTTTCCTTGAAAGTTGGTAGGTACAAACTTCAGACATATGGGATGGTAAAGTGCGAAGGAATAGTGGATCGCTCAAACAAATGCATAATGGCAGCTAATGTTGGATGGAATGTGGATATTGAAATTTTCCCGCACTGTTTTGAGGGGCTTATGATGGCTACAAATGCATAGAACCTTCCTCTGACATTTGTTCTGGGATATCTTTTGAGATGATATTGTAAGTTAGCACAGGCTGGCCTCATGAGCTATATAGTGCCCCCTATTTCAACATTTATTGTTTGAATGAGCTGTGTGGCAACCAAATGTTCATGAGTTTTGGAGGGAACATTGTCCTCAACATGGCAGATGAGTTGCCACACAGAAAAAAGATAAATAAGAATAAGAAAAAACATGCCGAAAATAATAGGCTTCAAGTGCGAGGGCCCTTTATCGCCACTAACGGCTATATTTACTATAATTATCCTCCTTAGTTGTTGAAAAGGTATCACACCAATGATTCATAAACAGGGCTACTAATGCAAATCAGATTACCACTATTTTAAGGCACTGATATTCATTCATATGGACTGGTGTTTCAAATGGACCACCAGCAATACAGCTGGAGATCATTTCAGTTCCATACCTTTATAATTAGTTACAAAGTAAACAAACGATCTCAGTATTTCATAATAATTAAATGTGCTTTATGTAGAAACTAAATAACTTAGTAGAGAAAAAAATAAGTTAAAGAAAATAAAGTACTAAAGGCTCAAGCAATGGTGTCAATGATAACTGAGGGTCCTCTCTTATTGCAACTAAAGACAAAGCAACATTCTTCATAAAAACGTGTTTTAAAAAAAAAAAGTCTGATATACATCATCCAATATGCCTTATCAAAGATTTATGGAATGCTTATGAATGCATCATTAAGGCTCAATGTTCAAATCATTCTTCATAAACAATTACTAAAGACTAAAAATTTTGAAAAAATAACTCACTTCAGTCGTAGTGCGTACCACCTCTGAAACCTGTGAGCAAAGCTGGTTGCCACGGGTGACGTAAGAAGTGTAGTCCAAGGTGGGGTTTGTGTGTGTGTATGGTGTCGGTTCTAGGAGCTGATTGAGCCGAAGCACCTCTTCCTGAATCGCATTGAGTGCTCTCAGCCTATCCCTGCCCTCCAGCTGCCTTTGCCGCTCAAGCTCTGCCTCCCTCAGCCTCTGTTGTTCTGCCTCTCGCAGCCGCAGGTTTAGGATCTGACAAAAAGATAAAGCGGGTCACAACTTAAGCATGAGAATTAAGATCATTCATCTCATTATCTCTAGCCGCTTTATCCTTCTACAGGGTCGCAGGCAAGCTGGAGCCTATCCCAGCTGACTATGGGCAAAAGGCGGGGTACACCCTGGACAAGTCGCCAGGTCATCACAGGGCTGACACAGACAACCATTCACACTCACATTCACACCTATGGCCAATTTAGAGTCACCAGTTAACCTAACCTGCATGTCTTTGGACTGTGGGGGAAACCGGAGCACCCGGAGAAAACCCACGCGGACACGGGGAGAACATGCAAACTCCACACAGAAAGGCCCTTGCCAGCCCCGGGGCTCGAACCCAGGACCTTCTTGCTGTGAGGCGACAGCGCTAACCACTACACCACCGTGCCGCCGAGAATTAAGATCATTTTTTCATATTTATGTAGACCTGTCAATAACAGCCAGTGAGTTAAATAAATACTCCAGTGTTTTTTTTTCTCTCTCCAAAAAAATTTAAGATTTCCTTGTATCTTCAAGTGCTATTTTGGAGGTGCATAGACCCACTTATCTAGCTCTCAAAATTTGGTCCTTGTCAAAGTGACTCAGATCTTTATGCTTGCCTATTTTTCCTGCTTCCAACAAATCAATTTTGAGAACTGACCATTCTCTTGCTGCCTCATATACCGCTTGACAAGCGCCACTGTAACAACATAATGTAATTCACCTGAGCTGTCAGTGTTTTTAATTTTATGGCTAATTGGTGTACACGTGTGTAATATACACAGGCACACAGTCTCTCTCTGATGGTAAAAGGTTAGTTTGACACTTTCACCCTTACCTTCGTTCTATGTCTGTGTTCTTCCTTTAACTTCTCCTGACGTCCAAGGCTTTCCTGTGTTCTTTTCAAAGTTGGAAAATGATGACCAACAAATATTAATTGGCTAAGTCCATATACTAAAAAGTACCACAGGTTATATTACTCCCATTTGAAATGGAAAATCGTGCAGTGGGTACATACTCCTTTGCAATCATGTCCCTCATGGTCTGGTACTCTTGTCTCTGCTTAAGCTCCATGAATTCCTCAAAGCGTTTAAGCTGCTCTGACTCCCGACTGGCAACACTAGCCACTAAACACTCTTGCAGTTCCTGCCTCAGGTTCAGCTCTGCCTATTAATGGAAAAAGAGGCAACAGTATATAATAATGAGAATGATGTCCCATTTTTAAGACAAAATCTCAGCAGCAGTTGCTGAATATGAACAAATAGGTAAAGTGTATTAAGCAGTTATTGTTATGGCTTCATAATTGATACATTTTATAAATCTTTGTAACCCAGCTTAAGGAAACAGAAAATATCAGCACTGTCCAAGAGTACAATGTAATACTTTCATCAGAGTTGTAAGCTTTCAAAACATTGGAATATCATAATACCTAATAGTTTATGTATATCAATTCACATGTGAAACAATTGAATACACTCATTGGACCACATAGCACCTTGGCTTTAGCCCAATGTTTCTTCTCACAGATGCGGATGCAGCCAGCCATCTGAGTGGCCTTAGGTGAGAGGAGGGAGATGGGTGGTGGTGGTGAATGGCTGCACATGTCCCAAGTGGAGCCTAAACTCTCTGATTTTTCAGTCAACTAGCATATAATAGCAGTAAAAAAAAAATACACATGATGAATATATTCATCATTATATAGGCTTGTCTTCCATTACAATAGACACCCGACAACAATGGAACCAGAATTAAAAACAGTAGATAGTACTTACCTTCATCTCATTTTCAATAGTGAGTAACAGTGGTGATGTGGATGACGTAGTGGCGATTGTATGGAACATTTTAACAGCAGCTGAACCAGAATTGAGGCTATCTTCAAATGTACTCACGTCAGGGATCATGGAATCCAAGCAGAAACCACTTTTCAGCACAGACCGAGGGCTGAGTCTCTTTAGAACTTGTTCAGAGAGAGGAGACAGGCTAGTTACCTCTTTACAGCGGTCTAAAATGTCCTGAAGGCCAGGGGGAAAAAAATACACAGACAAAACAATATGTAGAGATATAATGTATCTAAAAAAATACAGCAGAAAGAATTTAAGTTTCCGATTTATTTAACCAACAATACTTAAATAAGTAGCATAACCAAGTATATTTAATAATTATTTTTTTTAAAGGCTTTGAATCAAGTTTTCGTTTACCTCCCCCTTTCCAAGCCAGTCTGGGCTATATTTGATTTTTGCTTTCGGTGAGTTTTTCAAAGCTTCCAGCGTCTCCCATCTCAAACTTTCGGCCGGCATTTTGGTTGGCGAGAAGGGGATGGAAAAACAGTGGTAAAACACCGGTGAACTACAGTATAGGAAATGGAATACCCAATTTACACCTCAGAAGCGCACAGCCTTCCCCCAAAGCTGCTCTTCTTCTTCTTCGGGTGGAAAACCCGCTTAAGGTGCATTACCGCCACCAATAGAATTGGAGTATGACTTCAGCGATTCAACGTTTTCTTAAAGTAAAAATAAAATAAACTTCGTTTGCCGATCACAACAAGAGTCCTGGCGGACCCTACCACACGTTTAAATTAAAAATGAAATTTTATAAGAATAGTCTGTCCATTTTAAAAGTGATGATTTTGTTAAAAATAGGCTGACTTGGGCGCAGCCATTTACGGTGAAATCGGATATACGCCTGTGACGTTACCCACAGTAACACAGAGCAATCAAATGTAGGCTTCTAATTCTTTCTTAACAAACAGACCTGGGCGCCGCTGCTTGCTCTGTGTGTGTTCACTGCTTCAGCTGGGTTAAATACAGAGAGATTTCACTGTGCTCTAATGTACTAGTGCATCTCAAAAAATTAGAATACCATGAAAAAGTTCCTTTTTTCATAATTTAATTCAAAAAGGTAAACTTTCATATATTCTATATTCATTACATGTAAAGTGAAATATTTAAAGCCTTTTTTGTTTTAATTTTGATGATTATGGCCTTTTCAGTCACGTGACCTTCGTAAACGCGACCGCCATTTTGGACATGTAGTGGACTTCGGCTCGAATCGGTTTGAATGCGAGGAAGGCGACAAACATAAAAGAAAAAGGAGCGAGATGCAGAAAACTGTATTTACTAGTTTACTGTAATTATGATATGGCAGCTATTTACACCGATCCAGTGTAAATAGCTGCCGGAGCCAACGTCCGAGCTTGCCAGAGCGCTCTCCGGCCGGCCGCGAGCTAGCGCGCTCCGGAACCTCGGACGTTGGCTCCGGCAGCTATTTACACTGGATCCGGTGTAAATAGCTGCCAGATCATAATTACAGTAAACTAGAATGGAATGTTAACAGCAATGTAATGCCTTTTCTGGCTAATTTTATTCGTCTTACCTCCAACAAAGTGGTCACTACACAAGTGTTGGTATGCCGCTATCCATCTTCTCCGTCGGTCAGCATCTACCGGGATCCGATAAAATGATAACGCTTGCCTTGTTTGTTGTACATCCAGGTGCACAACAATATAGTGGCATGATGGAAGTCTTGCTGAAAATAAACACTTTCTTTGCTGCCATTCCTCAATGTTGGCTGTGGTAAACTACTGGTAGTACATGTCCAAAATGGCGGCCGCGTTTGTCGTGATGTCATGTGAAAAGGGTCCATAGCTCATGAAAATCAGAAATCCAGTATCTCAAATTATTAGAATATTCCCTAAGATCAATCAAAAAAAGGATTTACAATACAGAAATGTCCAACTTCTGAAAAGTATATTCATTTATACCAGTGGCGGCTGCTGGTTTTTAAAACAGGGGAAGCCCATTTTACGCATTCATCATAAAACCTGTAGGCCGGATATCAAAGCATAGAAAGGTGTGACCCATTAGCATAGTGAACTAGACAACCCCACCTAGTGGCAGAAAGTATTTTTGCTTGTACATTTCATGTTATAGTCTGGCTTGCCAGGCTAGTGCCTCATATCCTTAATCAAAAATATCAAACATCCAAAAATCACTGGCTATTCAATGAAGATTCTTGAACATCATACCCTGATATGCAACACAGAGTCTTTAACACAACACCCAGCTGTGCAACACATCCTTGAACATCATCTGCAACACAGTCTGGAAATTCATAACCAGGTAGGCTATGCAACACACAGAACCTTGAATATTATACCCAGGTATAACCTATAACACAGAGCCCACCATTCTCTTAACATTACTGAACAATACACATACTTCAGATTCATGAACATTATATGATGCACACTATTTATACACAAATTCTGCCCTCCGCTCCTTTTCCAGAAAATGGTCTGTGACCCTGTCATACCAGCTGGTGCACACTGTATACGAGCACCTTCATCGATGGCATGTTCCACCCTGACCCTCCCCAGACAGCTAAGTCTTGCACATGAAGTGACATGCTCATTGCTCGTTTCATGCCTTTTGCAAGCCCTTTTGAAATTCACCAGGTCCCCAAACCCATCTTTTGACCAAACTAAATTTCCCTGAGAGGGCTTCATCAAAAGACATGGCCAACAGTACATTTTATTAGTCACAGGAGACCCAGTCAACCAGTTCACATTTTCATACCAAGACACCTGAAAAGACCTGTTATGACCTGCTGATTTTTGAATGAGATTAAGCTTGGGCTTTGGTCTGCCTTGCTCTTTAATTCTCACTTTCTCCTCATATGGCAGAGTGTCAAAACGTTTTGACAAAAGCATGTCCACGACGTTTGCCATTATAGCAGATAGATACCAGCTGTTAGCAGCTAGCCCTGCAGATCCCAATAAGGCTCAAGCTAGCCTACAACCACGTTGATTGAACTACAAATGAAATAAACGAGTGAATTCACGAATGATCAAACTGATAGAATGGATGAAAGTTAACGGAGCACAACGAGTAATATTTACATTTATTTACAGAGTAATGTACAGAGACATCAATGAGAAGAAATGATTATATGAAAAGAAATTCGGACAGCACTTTGGCACACGACTACACTTTCTCAACATCCTCTAGGGACTGACTGATCATGCTTACCGTCTTCCTCACCAACGCTGAAGTACAGCGACCGCCCTCCTCATGTCTTTCAAACACCACCTCCAATAATCCTTTATCAGCCTGGCTTCTTGGCCCTCCCATGTCCCGTTTACCCCCAGAGATACCCAGCTTCCCTGGAAGTGACGATTTTGTCGATTTTAACCAATAACAACTAGCCGAAATTGGCTGTTCAGAGCCGTCTCGTAGACTGCAACAGATACCCGGCTGCCAGCAAAGGTGATTCTCGTAGCGAACTGCAAGTTCGTCAGACATCACTCAAATAAGTTACAGGATGACATAGGGATAGTTATGAACGTAAATACAATCTTGGGCATATATTATGTTATGCAAGTTATTGTTTTAATGAGAATTCAACGTCGTAGATGCCGCAGTTTGGGGAGAGAATTTTAGGGGAAGTTCGGCTTCCCTTGTTGTCTCTGAGAAATCGCCTCTGATTTATACACTCAATATAAATCAGTTGGGGCTCCTTTACCATGAATTACTGTATCAATGCGGTGTGGCATGGAGGTGATCAGTCTGTGGCACTGCTGAGGTGTTATTGAAGCCCAGGTTGCTTTGATAGTGGCCTTCAGCGTATCTGTATTTTTGGGTCGGGTGTTTCTCATCTTCCTCTTGACAATACCCCATAGATTCTCTATGGGGTTCAGGTCAGGCAAGTTGGCTGGCCAGTCAAACACAGTAATATCATGGTCAGCAAACCATTTGGTAGTAGTTTTGGCACTGTGGGTAGGTGCTAAGTCCTGCTGGAAAAGGAAATCAGCATCTCCAAAAAGCTTGTTAGCAGATGGAAGCATGAAGTGTTCTAAAATCTCCTGGTAGATGGCTGTGTTGACTTTGGACTTGATAAAATACAGTGGACCAACACCAGCAGATGACATGGCACCCCAAATCATCACAGACTGTGGAAACTTCACACTGGGCTTCAAACACCTTGGATTCTGTGCCTCTCCACTCTTCCTCCAGACTCCAGAACCGTGATTTCCAAATTAAATGCAAAATGTACTTTCATCTGAAAAGAGGACTTTGGACCACTGAGCAACAGTCCATTTCTTTCTCTCCTTAGCCCAGATAAGACACTTCTGACATTGTCTCTGGCTCAGGAGTAGCTTGATATTAGGAATGCGAAAGTTGTATCTCCTTTCTTGAAGATGTCTGTTCGTGATGGGTGTACACTGACACCAGCCTCAGTCCACTCCTTGTGAAGCTCTCCCAAGTTCTTGAATCAACTTTTCTTGACAATCCTCTCAAGACTGCAGCCATCCCTGTTGCTTGTGCACCTTTTCCAGCCACCCTTTTCAGCAATGACCTTTTGTGGCTTACCCTCCTTGTGGAGGGCATCAGTGACCATCTTCTGGACAACAGTCAAGGTAGCAGTCTTCCCCATGATTGTGGTTGTGTATACTGAACTAGACAGAGAGATGCACTGTGTTCATACTGTTTTACTCAAACTCGAAATTAAATATTCTAATATTTTGAGATAGGGTTTTTTTATGTTTTTGTACTGTATGCCATACTGATTAAAATAGAAAAATGCTTGAAACATTTTAGTGTATGTGTAATGAGTCTATAATATATAACATTTTCACTTTCTTAAATAACTGATGGAAAATATTGAACTTCTCATCTCATTATCTCTAGCCGCTTTATCCTTCTACAGGGTCGCAGGCAAGCTGGAGCCTATCCCAGCTGACTACGGGCGAAAGGCGGGGTACACCCTGGACAAGTCGCCAGGTCATCACAGGGCTGACACATAGACACAGACAACCATTCACACTCACACCTACGGTCAATTTAGAGTCACCAGTTAACCTAACCTGCATGTCTTTGGACTGTGGGGGAAACCGGAGCACCCGGAGGAAACCCACGCGGACACGGGGAGAACATGCAAACTCCACACAGAAAGGCCCTCGCCGGCCCCGGGGCTCGAACCCAGGACCTTCTTGCTGTGAGGCGACAGCGCTAACCACTACACCACCGTGCCGCCCAATATTGAACTTTTTCACAATATTCTAATTTTTTTAGATGCACTAGTATATGTGACAAGGGCCATTCCAGAATTTGAGGACAATTTAGGCATCAACACTTCTGAAAAATTGACCATTTACTTAATCATTTTCTGTTATGTATTAAAAAAAACAGATAATAAACCATCAAAAAATATGATGCTTCCAGCTCAGGCTTCAAAGGTACATTTTTTATGGGATGTTTTATTTGTTGTGCGCTATACTTAGCGCAACCATGCTATCAATACTTAGATACCCCCCAAAAAAGTATATTTTAAAATGTTGTTTAATAAATCCTTTACCAATAAGTAAAAAAAAAGTCACTTTACATTGAATATTCATTTAATTTCAGATAAGACTTGACATCAGAATCAGAATCAGAATCAAGTTTATTGCCAAGTATGTTTTCAAATACAAGTAATTTGCTTTAGTGATTGGTGCTTGAACAGCTGAAATGGAAGAATTTAGCAAAAACAAAAAGTAGCTAAATACATAGAATAAAAAATAGAAGAATCTGAAATATACAAATTTGAAAAGTGGTCATATTTAAAGGAGAACTGAAGTCATTTTTAAGCTTGCTTTATTTCTTAATTAGTGTGTTATTCAGTTATGCTTTCGGTTTTAGTAACCTTATATCGTGACTCGTATTGGCAACTAATTGCAATTAAATATTATACTTATTGGCCTATTCAGTTTTTAGCCATGTTGAATTTAATTTGTTTGGTCCACGGTAGGCATCGCTTATCCGCATGATCTTCACGAGACTTGTGCGAGACTTCAAAACGTGAAATGTCAGCCAGGTGTCAGTGCCGCCATTTTGAAAACTGTTTTCCAAACAAAATATTGCACAAAAACGAGTTTAAATGATGATTACTGCCTACTTTTTTCAAACTTTCCTGATTGCTATCAAAACAAATAAAACTTCCGGCTTGATTACATCAGCATTCGAAGAGGGCGTGTGCGTCTTCTGACAACATTGGCAGATGTTGGTCACTTTGATTTCCGCTGTATGTTTTACTTCCATCCTACGATGTCTCGCACAGGTCTCAACGATTCTCGTTTACGGCCATTGCTTTGACATATGGACTGATATATTACGTAGCATATTTCAAAATATAGCAGTGACAAAATAGCTATCAAAAATCTATTCTTATATTTAATAAAATGAGATAAATAGAATTTTGATAATAAAAAAATTGGCTTCAGTTCCCCTTTAAGAGGTATGTGCATGAGTTGTTGAAGTCCAAGCTGTACAGTATGTCCGGAATGGGCAAAAATAGGTCACATAATGAAGATGGAGCAGAGACATGATAGAACTGCATGAGAGGAAGAGAATGTGTAATGGGCTAAGTCAATAAACAAGCTGTACAGTGTGAGTTGGAATGTGCAATAAAGGTTCACAGAATGGAGATGTATGACATGACCTTGAAATGTGCAAAATTGCAGTTCAGAGACAAAGTGCATTAATGTTATGAATGGAAGTGTGAGGTTAGAGTCAGTGGCGGTCTCTGACCTTATTGATCAGGCCAGCTGCAGTGGAGAAAAAGCTGGCCTTATGGCGTGAGGTTTTGGTTCTAATGGACCACAACCTCCTACTAGAGGGGAGTGCTTCGAAAAGTTTGTGTCTGGGGTGAGAGGGGTCAGCCACAATCCTTTCTGCTCTCCTCAGGGTCCTGGATACATACAGGTCCTGAAGAGACGGAAGGTTGTAGCCAATCGTCCTCTCAGCTGAACGATTGATGCGCAATCAGTCTGCCCTTGTCCCTGGCAGTGGCAGCAGTGTACCAGAACGTGATGCAGGAGGTGAGGATGGACTCAATGATGGGGGTGTAAAAGTGCACCATCATTGTCTTTGGCAGATCAAACTTCTTCAACTGCCGCAGGAAGTATATCTTTTGCTCTGCTTTCTTGGTGAAAGAGCAGGTCCCACTTAAAGGATATATGCAGAACCTTTATTTTTAAATAAATTTCTGAGTGGATAGTATCTCCATCCTTGATTCTTGTATGCTACATAAATAGGAATAAAAAAATATATTATTGAGAGTTAAAATCGACTGCAAAGTTAGCATTCGAGCTGCCCCGCTGAGCCAGCCAGCCCTGAGTGTGTGATGTCACAGTGGTAACCGGTTTTAAGGCTGAGGCCTCTGACAGCTATAGACCAAAGTCATATAAATAAAAATTTATGGTGAAAGTAAGAAATACCATTACCGACTTGCTCAACTAAGACTGATTTGACTTCACTGATTGTGGGTTGGGGCGGCATGGTGGTGTAGTGGTTAGCGCTGTCGCCTCACAGCAAGAAGGTCTGGGTTCGAGCCCCGTGGCCGGCGAGGGCCTTTCTGTGCGGAGTTTGCATGTTCTCCCTGTGTCCGCGTGGGTTTCCTCCGGGTGCTCCGGTTTCCCCTACAATCCAAAGACATGCAGGTTAGGTTAACTGGTGACTCTAAATTGACCATAGGTATGAATGTGAGTGTGAATGGTTGTCTGTGTCTATGTGTCAGCCCTGTGATGACCTGGCGACTTGTCCAGGGTGTACCCCGCCTTTCGCCCGTAGTCAGCTGGGATAGGCTCCAGCTTGCCTGCGACCCTGTAGAACAGGATAAAGCGGCTAGAGATGATGAGATGAAAGGAGATTGTGGTTTGACTCTCATTAAAACAGGATAGGTGTTATAACTGATGCAACATACATGTACATGCATGCATTTTCACTGATAAAATGTAAAAGGCTAATTAAATAATCAGATGAACTGAGACAATCACATTCTGGAGCAAATTAAATAATCTTATACCAGTAACTTAAACACACAATACAAGTTACATGTACTGTATTAATCTAAATCCAGGTAAACAATATGTTGATTTTGTTGTTTTCTGTCCAAATGAGAGTCACAGCTTACCCATCTGTGTTCTCGGTTCTTGTGGCTTATTGTTTTGAAACAATCTGACTTTCAGTTGTTTGTTCAGTTATCCGTTCATTTGCTTCTTCCAAGTAAGGGCGAGATATTGAGGTATTTCACTCACGTGACCAAGTCATGTGACGCTGCCATTTTGGACGGCACGGCTCGAATCAGTTTGAATGCGAGGAAGGCGACAAACGAAAAACATAAAAGAAAAAGGAGCGAGATGCAGAAAACACCTTCACTATCCAGCGACGTAGGGCATTTACAGGGCGAGCAGAGGGAGAGGTATTTGCAAAAATTGAGGTTAGCAAGCTTAGAGAACGACGTTTACCTGCTTCCACCAGGATTGTTCACTGACAGCTAAGATTTGTTCACATTTTCATTTACTTTCAGTCCTCAGGATAAACAAAATGTTATTAAATGTCATTGAAATAACTTCTTAGTCTGTTGAGACATGGCCCGTTATAAGTTTTTCCTTTACTGTATTTACTAGTTTACTGAGCGTGCTCCGGGGCGGGCTGGCTGGCGCTAGTTAGCTAGCACTCCGGGGCGGGCTGGCTGGCGCTAGCTAGCTAGTTAGTGCTCCGGGGCGGGCTGGCTGGCGCTAGCTAGCTAGCTAGTGCTCCGGGGCTGGCTGGCTGGCTGGCTAGCTAGCGCTCCGGGGCGGGCTGGCTGGCTGGCTAGCTAGCGCTCCGGGGCTGGCTGGCTGGCTGGCTAGCTAGCGCTCCGGGGCTGGCTGGCTGGCTGGCTGGCTGGCGCTCCGGGGCTGGCTGGCTGGCTGGCTAGCTAGCGCTCCGGGGCTGGCTGGCTGGCTGGCTGGCTAGCTAGCGCTCCGGGGCTGGCTGGCTGGCTGGCTAGCTAGCGCTCCGGGGCTGGCTGGCTGGCTGGCTAGCTAGCGCTCTGGGGCTGGCTGGCTGGCTGGCTGGCTAGCTAGCGCTCCGGGGCTGGCTGGCTGGCTGGCTAGCTAGCGCTCCGGGGCTGGCCGGCTGGCTAGCGCTCCAGGGCTGGCCGGCTGGCTAGCGCTCCGGGGCCGGCTGGCTAGCGCTAGCTAGCTAGCTAGCTAGTGCTCCGGGGCTGGCTGGCTGGCTGGCTGGCTAGCTAGCGCTCCGGGGCGGGCTGGCTGGCTGGCTAGCTAGCGCTCCAGGGCGGGCTGGCTGGCTGGCTAGCTAGCGCTCCAGGGCTGGCTGGCTGGCTGGCTAGCTAGCGCTCCGGGGTTGGCTGGCTGGCTAGCTAGCGCTCCGGGGCTGGCTGGCTGGCTAGCTAGCGCTCCGGGGCTGGCTGGCTGGCTAGCTAGCGCTCCGGGGCTGGCTGGCTGGCTAGCTAGCGCTCCGGGGCTGGCTGGCTAGCTAGCGCTCCGGGGCTGGCTAGCTAGTGCTCCGGGGCTGGCTGGCTGGCTAGCGCTCCGGGGCCGGCTGGCTAGCGCTCCGGGGCCGGCTGGCTAGCGCTCCGGGGCCGGCTGGCTGGCTAGCTACCGCTCCGGGGCTGGCTAGCGCTCCGGGGCTAGCGCTCCGGGGCCGGCTGGCTGGCTGGCTAGCGCTCCGGGGCCGGCTGGCTGGCTGGCTAGCGCTCCGGGGCCGGCTGGCTGGCTAGCGCTCCGGGGCCGGCTGGCTGGCTGGCTAGCGCTCCGGGGCCGGCTGGCTGGCTGGCTAGCGCTCCGGGGCCGGCTGGCTGGCTGGCTAGCGCTCCGGGGCCGGCTGGCTGGCTAGCTAGTGCTCCGGGGCTGGCTGGCTCAGTAAACTAGTAAATCCAGTAAAGGAAAAACTTGAGACTGAAAGATTTAACAGTCATCCAAATGACTGAACGTAAACATTGCTACAGTAACATACCAGCTACTGTTGTTGACATTAGCTAGCTTGCCATCCAAAATGGCGGACACCGGGGCGTCACGTGACCCTGTGACATCAGGTGAAATACCTCAATTGCTGCTCAGGCAAGCATATCCAGCAGAGAAATCAGACGGCTGTTCCACTCATTCTCCATTTTCTCCATACTGAGTACTCCATCATTACTGCTCGGCTCAGGCAATTACTAAATCCCGGGACAGGACGTCACCGGTTTTAGCAACAACCACGGGGAGGCCACTGCCCGAGCAATGATATCTCATGTCCCGTTCTGTCCTGGGTTTTACCAAAAACCCTTGGCTCACACTCCGGGAGAACTGGTGCAACTGAACTTACTTTCCTTTTAAAAAAATAAATAAATAAATACTTAACTTTTCTTGTAGTTTTATTTAATTGTTGGTACTGCACCCTCTTTCAATACAGGCTTATAGCCAACGCTCCTCAACAGATCAGAGGTTTCGTACAAGTCTTCAGTAAAATGTGCAGAGCAGAGGAGAGACCACTTCGTAGGCACCCAATGTGCCCGTGAACTCTTTGCAAAACACATCCAAATCTTTGCAGTTTGAACATTCTTGGGCCATGAATGCAACGTAAATCCACCTTCTGTCCTGTTGCTACGCCGGCCAGCAACACATCTACGTGGCATGACAATAAATTAACTCAAAATGGAGGATCGGAGTTGCAGTCAGCTCTGTGTTTTAGTATAGCAGAAATGGTGATGAGACCGATAGACTTCCTGCTGTGACATTACGGATGTCAAGGTCATTCACTCAGACCGCAACCTATATGAATCACTTTAATTATAAAAATTACTATATTAGCTTTATTGTTAATGCTTAAAACTATTCCTGTGCCATTCTTGAGGTCTCAAGGCATTTATAAACGAAAGTGAGGCCATGGTTCTGCGTATCTCCTTTAAGGTCCTGGGTGATTGTAGTGCCCAGGAAGTGAAAATACTCCACAGAGGCATAGGCATAGAATTGGGTATGGATGGTATGGACGTGTCCCTACCAATATCAAATGACAGCTGATATGTCCCTACCAATATTTCTGATTGAAGAAAAAAAAATCACGCTCCATGCGCAGTACACAAATGGTTACTGTAGGTTTCCACTGGGCGAAACACCATGAAAAATTTGCTCATAAATATTTGCTCTGGGGGCATGGTCACGAAAACAGCAAGCAAGTTTGGCTACCATGTCAATTAGCAAGTGTGGTTGCAGTGCAGTGACCGGCTGCTAGCTAGCAAGCTAGCAAACTGTCCTTGAGGAATGTAACATTAGATTAGCTTGTAAAATGAATCAGTTAACAACAGTTCATATTCAGTGTGTAAAAATGACAATGACAGCATATGAATATGACTCTTTTCTAAGTTTGTGTGGCATGTAAATAACAATCCGACTCGATACTGACAACACTTGGTGTTCATTAAGGTCACAAAGACATTATTAAATCATATCAAATTGTGCTAATGTTGGCTAATATTGCACCTAGTCTTGCATGTGAAGTGCCTGCAAACTTTAGCAGCCCGCTAACCCTTAATTTGAAGTGCTTCAATTAAGACCTGCAGAGTGCCCTGACCAAGTTCGTGTAACATGACACATGTAAACAACAACCTGATGGTGATGTGGACATTGTTCATGGCCCAGACACCTTTTAATCAAATAAAACATTTTCACGTAATAAGCATAACAGCCTCCGCCTTCTTGATCAGAAATTTTTGGTTACTCCCGCCTCTCTTTTGAAAACGTCACATACCAAGTACATACATACGCTGAACTGATTGGTTTTCGAGGGGGTTCATTTGAAAGCAGTAGGCTAAAAACTTTTCTCGTGCGAATGTTGTAAAATGAACGGTGTGAACAGCGAAGAGATCTTCGAGCAAGATGTCAGGAAAGAAAAGAAAGCTGGACATTCACAGCTATTTTTCAAAACAAAGTGTAAGTCTGGATGGGCTTGGGTTGAAAGTGTGAATATTGTGAATGTAGCAGAAGTTTAGATATAGGCTTGAATGAATAATGTAGTATAAAAGTATAGGTATAATGGAAAGGAAAGTATAATGCAGTATAATGCACTATAACTAAAGTAAAATTCATGCGTCTTTATTATCCAGTCTCCTTGTCTGTCATTCGTTTCATTTAACATTAGAGAAGTCATTAAGCGTGTTCTGAATTGAAGAAATACATTTTATATAATTTTCCTCGACCAGAACACTATCTGAACTTCTGCAGAACCCTGTCACTACCTCTCCTCCCTCCCCTCTCCGCTCTGGGCTCAAGAAGACAACAAAAGGTCAATAATATAACAACAACCAATCAGAATTCAGATACATTCTGTTGCCAAGTAAAATTGTAACCTTTCAAGGTGTCAAAAAAGTTCTAGAGACCTCATGCTGTTTTACCGTTAGATCAATCACATATCAGCTTAAACTAGCATTCTAAAACTAGTTAAAGATCACACAGAAGAGAGCCTACTCCCCCTGCCAGCCTAATGTAACGCAGTGTTTAAGGCTCTGTATGTGGTTTACTTCCATTTATGAGGGAAAGAAACAAACTCCCTCCCGAGTCAATGCGTTATTTGCTTGTAAAACACATTTGCAAATTGGTAGAATGAGTTATTCATCACATGCAAGATTTGCAATTAATCAAATTAATTGCATATTATTATTATTATTATTATTATTATTCATGAATTACTACAGTTCTGAACTTCAAATTTTAAAAGTCTGGACTTTGGAGAGACGATGGATACTCTTTTGGTGGAACACAACAGAGCAAAATATTGTGACCCTCTAATGCTGACCTGAAGTTGGCACCACTGGGGGTTGGCATTGGGTTTATGTCGCCACCAATGTTCATATCAAACCTATGCCCTTGCACAGAGGTTACAGGGGAGTCAAACAGGGTGATGGGGGAGCAGGCCCGGCGCCAGGAACAGTTTACTAAGGGGGCAATTAGAAATCGCAAGGGGGCAAATATTTTTTTCATATAGCGTGTAGTAGTGATGGCGGTCTGACAACGTGTTTCAAACAATTAACTGCGCCAACCACAAAACGGCCCCGAAGGTTGCTTTAGTCCGGGAAAATCATGTGGCATATTACCAGGGCAGTTGCGATTTATCAACTCCCGTGCCCACCTGTTAACCCACCCCTCCGATTTTCTCACAGACACGCGTTACAACCGGAAAGATGCCAAACATAAAACAACACACACAAACCTACAGGCAAGTCCTTTAAATTTAAAATACATACAAATAGCTCCGCGGCATGAAAACAAAATGTCAATGCAAGTCTAAGGTACTTGGCTCGGCGGCCAAAATCATAATTTAAAAAAAAATCAACAGACCCCGCGGCTGCACCAGTAATAGCCTTCCTGACTCGCACTGAGTCAACGCTAACCACTTAATCCGCGATCCCAGTTTAGGCGTGTAGGGAACAAAACACTCTGAAGTGATGAATTTTCACCCCCGCTGCATGGGGGGTGACGTCAAGTTGACGTCACCCCCCATGCAGCGGGGGTGAAAATTCATACAAATAGCTCCGACACATATTCAACGACACATATTCTTACGCTATTTGCGCACAAAGCGGACCATATATGAACACATGCACCAACATAAACGGAGATAAACTTAGCCTACAAAGAAAGAAAATGGATTCACAATATTGTGATTGAATTCGTTTAATTCGGTAGGAAAGACTACTCCCGTAAACTGACTGCATATTGCAGGATATTGCAGAGACAGTGCACTTGTAAGTGTGCATGTAAAACCCCCGCCCGCACGACCTTTGTCCTTATCACAGGTCTGTGTGTGCGTGGCTGTGTCAGCATTTCACACATACACCCAGAATAACTAGTAGTCCCCAGTAGTTAGGATTGATACATATGTCTAAAACAGGGTTAATATTAAATTCAGGCTTTTTGAAATAATCCTACCTTAATACAGTTGAATTCTACGATTGCAACGTAAGAATCATAACAACCAGATTTGTTCTACCGTGCCAGTTTTAATAGTGATTTATGTGAAATGTATTTTTGTGCAATGCGCAACCACTTAATATTTCGTATTTGAAAATGCAAATTATTAATACGTCTATAATACATTATATTTTCATAAGAAAACAATTAAGTGATCTGAGTCTCCGTTGAGGGGGCGGGGCTGTAGCCACGAGGGGGCGACGCCCCCTTTCGCCCCCCCCATGGCGCCGGGCCTGTGGGGGAGGGTGTGGCAGAGCTTCTCCTGAAGTCTACAGTCATGTCCACTGTCTTTAGAGCATTGAGCTCTAAGTTGTTCTGCCTGTAACAGGACACCAGATGGTCAATCTCCCATCTGTAGGCAGACTCATCCTCATATGAGTCCAATGAGGGTGGTGTTGTCTGTGAACTTCAAGAGCTTGACAGACTGATGACTGGAGGTGCAGCTGTTGGTGTACAGGGAGAAGGATGAAGCCTGGGGGAGGGTCTAGTGCTGATGGTTCGGAAGTCAGAGATGTGTTTCCCCAGCTTCACGTACTGGTTCCTGTCAGACAGGAAGTCAGTGATCCACCTGCAGGTGGAGTCAGGCATGCTCAGCTGGGAGAGCTTGTGCTGCAGAAGAGCCAGGATGATGGTGTTGAAGACAGAACTGAAATCCACAAATAGGATCCTAGCATAGTTTCCTGGGGAGTTCAGGTGCTGGAGGATGAAGTGAAGAGCCATGTTGACAGCATTGTCTGCAGATCTGTTGGGTCTGTAGGTGATGCTGTCAACACTGCTCTTCACTTCATATTAATTTAAGCAAATTTGAAACCTACCTTGCCCAACATTTCAAAAGTCACATGTGTTTTTTCACTAATTTCATTATTTATTTTCACACATTTGTTCGAATAAATGATGCATATCTTCATTCAAACAATCTAAAGGACAATAGGTTGAACCCTCATGAACTGAGAAAATCATCCATCCATCCATCATCTGTAGCCGCTTATCCTGTACAGGGTCACAGGCAAGCTGGAGCCTATCCCAGCTGACTATGGGCAAGAGGCAGAGTACACCCTGGACAAGTCGCCAGGTCACTGCAGGGTTAACACATACAGACAAACAACCATTTACATTCACACCTAAGGTCAATTAAGAGCCACCAGTTAACCTAACCTGCATGTCTTTGGACTACGGGGGAAACCAGAGCACCCGGAGAAAACCCACACAGACACAGGGAGAACATATAAACTCTACACAGAAAGGTCCTTGTCGGCCATTGGCCTCGAACCCAGGACCTTCTTGCTGTGAGGTGACAGTGCTTACCACTACACCACTGTGCCACCAAGAAAATAACTTAATATTATTTTCATGAAAATGATAAGGGTTGAAATTTGGGTAACAGGCAGAGGTGGACATTAAAGTACATTTACTTGAGTACTATACTTAAGTACACTTTTTGTGTACGTGTACTTGGTTACTTTTTTTTGGAAACTTATGACTTTAACTTCAGTACATTTGAAAGACAAATATTGTACTTTTTACTCCACTACATTTCTATCAAGGTCTTCGTTACTTGTTACTATGAAGCAGCTTTGAAAGTTGATATTTTTTTCCTTTCTTTTCTAAAACATGATTGGGGTTTTTTTTGCAGGTGACACTGAGACAGCCTATCAGTAATGCCCATAGTCAGCTGGGATAGGCTCCGGCTTGGCTGTGACCCTATATAACAGGATAAGTGACTACAGATGATGGATGGAAAATGACAATGGATCTTTTTTGTCAGTTCAGTTGTTTCATTTTGTAACGTTCTACCAGGCATTTATTCTACAGGTTCTACAAGTTAGTCAGTAAATCCAGTAGATAGCTTCAGAGGCATTAGGTATTGTAAGCATTGTGGAAATAATACAACAATGCATTGACAGAAAATGTACTTATAATACTTAAGTATTTTTAAAAGCAAGTACAACCCCGATTCCAAAAAAGTTGGGACAAAGTACAAATTGTAAATAAAAACGAAATGTAATGATGTGGAAATTTCAAAATTCCATATTTTATTCAGAATAGAACATAGATGACATATCAAATGTTTAAACTGAGAAAATGTATCATTTAAAGAGAAAAATTAGGTGATTTTTAAATTTCATGACAACAACACATCTCAAAAAAGTTGGGACAAGGCCATGTTTACCACTGTGAGACATCCCCTTTTCTCTTTACAACAGTCTGTAAACGTCTGGGGACTGAGGAGACAAGTTGCTCAAGTTTAGGGATAGGAATGTTAACCCATTCTTGTCTAATGTAGGATTCTAGTTGCTCAACTGTCTTAGGTCTTTTTTGTCGTATCTTCCGTTTTATGATGCGCCAAATGTTTTCTATGGGTGAAAGATCTGGACTGCAGGCTGGCCAGTTCAGTACCCAGACCCTTCTTCTACGCAGCCATGATGCTGTAATTGATTCAGTATGTGGCTTGGCATTGTCATGTCGGAAAATGCAAGGTCTTCCCTGAAAGAGACGTCGTCTGGATGGGAGCATATGTTGCTCTAGAACCTGGATATACCTTTCAGCATTGATGGGGTCTTTCCAGATGTGTAAGCTGCCCATGCCACACGCACTAATGCAACCCCATACCATCAGAGATGCAGGCTTCTGAACTGAGCGCTGATAACAACTTGGGTTGTCCTTCTCCTCTTTAGTCTGAATGACATGGCGTCCCTGATTTCCATGAAGAACTTCAAATTTTGATTCGTCTGACCACAGAACAGTTTTCCACTTTGCCACAGTCCATTTTAAATGAGCCTTGGCCCAGAGAAGACGTCTGTGCTTCTGGATCATGTTTAGATACAGCTTCTTCTTTGAACTATAGAGTTTTAGCTGGCAACAGCGGATGGCACGGTGAATTGTGTTCACAGATAATGTTCTCTGGAAATATTCCTGAGCCCATTTTGTGATTTCCAATACAGAATGTGTTTGTGATGCAGTGCCGTCTAAGGGTCCGAAGATCATGGGCACCCAGTATGGTTTTCCGGCCTTGACCCTTACGCACAGAGATTCTTCCAGGTTCTCTGAATCTTTTGATGCTATTATGCACTGTAGATGATGATATGTTCAAACTCTTTGCAATTTTACACTGTTGAACCCCTTTCTGATATTGCTCCACTATTTGTCAGCGCAGAATTAGGGGGATTGGTGATCCTCTTCCCATCTTTACTTCTGAGAGCCGCTGCCACTCCAAGATGCTCTTTTTATACCCAGTCATGTTAATGACCTATTGCCAATTGACCTAATGAGTTGCAATTTGGTCCTCCAGCTGTTCCTTTTTTGTAGCTTTAACTTTTCCAGCCTCTTATTGCCCCGTCCCAACTTTTTTGAAATGTGTTGCTGTCATGAAATTTCAAATGAGCCAATATTTGGCATGAAATTTCAATGTCTCACTTTCGACATTTGATATGTTGTCTATGTTCTATTGTGAATACAATATCAGTTTTTGAGTTTTGTAAATTATTGCATTCCGTTTTTATTTACAATTTGTACTTTGTCCCAACTTTTTTGGAATCGGGGTTGTATTTCAGTACTTTAACTTAAGTAAAAATCTGACTGTACAACTTTCACTTGTATTGGAGTAACATTTGACCAGTGGTATCTGGACTTTGTCTTAAGTATTTGTGACGGGTAGGAGTGGGAGAAGCCTTCAAGCCATTAGCCACACCTAATCAGGAACACAGGTAGAAACGGAGTTTAGCGAGTCACCTGACATTCAATTGTCTCACGTGAGGAGGAAATGCAGGTAGATTAGTTAAGCCTGTAACATGGTCCCATTGATTGTCTGAAACCTAACAACGCAGCAGTGGTGAGAGCACTGTGCAGCGTTTGCCAGCGGTGATATAACGTAGAGCGGGTAAGGGAAACCTCTTTTAATACAGTTTATGCAGTGGTGTAGTGGGCGTGGTATGTGGGGGTACGCCGTCCACCCACTTCTCCCGAGGTGAGATTCAAAAAAAAAAACAACTGTCATTCAATGGCCTGAGTTTATACGCTCTACAGTAAGTGACACGTGCCTTTGTACTCATCATCAATGCCCCCCCCCCAATCGAACGTTACGTAAAACGTAGCGACGCAAAGTAGAATGCATTCTAAACGCAGCCGAGATATTAGAATTATGTAAACGGTTGACTCCGCCATCTGTCGGTTTAATGCTTTATGATCTTTGAAGTTCTAATGCGATTTTTGCTCAGTATAGGCCTATGATTTTGAATAGCCTAATAATAACAGTAGGGTCTCTCTCTGTGTGTGTGTGTGTGCGCGCGCGTGTGTGTGATTTCCGGGCGTTCATGGTAGCAGCACCGAGAGGGCAACAGAACTGATATAATCGCCTGCCTGGTCATCCTTACGCGGATAATTTCACCACATACTGTATTATATATATGATTTGAAATTGTTTGTTTAGTGTTTTGTTGTACATCCAAAAATGTGAAATGACAATAAATTTAAAGAAATACTCGAGTCTTTAAGAAGGAGTGCATGGTAGGGCTTAACCCAATGGCTGCATGTCATGTATTTTGTATACGCAGGTGCCTCAGTCGCGCCAGACTAAATGCTTGATTTATTCGATTGGTGCCTTTTATAATAAATTTCAGCCCATTGCTGGTTTATATGCGATGTGAGTGAGTGACGTGACTTTTTTTGAACTTCTGGACACATGCTGTAGCTGTTGCCACGGCAGTAAGTAGGCTAGTAAAAATATCGAATTCCGAATGCAGCTCGGCTCAAATGAACATGAATCGAACATGAACAAAGGTGTTTGTGTATCATAATTTCCAATATTTTGGCTTCACGCCTGATAGTCCATGTTAAACCTATGCAAGGTTTATGTTGAGTTCCAGCAGCAGAGTGGTGCTGTCTACGACGATGCATTCGGAAGGAGAAGGCGAATTTGTTCCTCTTTAGCCATTTCGGCATATTTATTGGAGACAAAATAAACCGCGGCTTTTCGCCATAACAGTTGGGCTGTACTGACAAACACGAATGAAAATTGCACACATAAAAATGTCTGAAAAAAAGTGTCTTCTTGTGCCCTCGTGTTGTTAAAAGAACGTAACATTTATACAAATCATTCATACCAAACATAGGCGACCAAACAAAGGCTACCGCTTCTGACATGATATCAAATCGATGACGTCACGAATCGCGTACCCCCACTTTAAAAATCTCCACTACACCACTGAGTTTATGCTATGTTAATCAACATAGAACGCAGGTTTACTCGTGTTTATCTACCTCGCAGTATTTAAGTAAGTCTGGCTGTTTTCCTGGCTTGTGATAGCAGTCCCTAACAACACAGCACCAAAGGTATCAAAACATGTTCATTGCTGTTCATAATACTTAGTGGAGCTCATTTGCTAATCACGAGCATTTTAACTTGTAGTTCCTTGACCCACGCGACGTCTAAGTGGAAAAGGATAGTCTACTGGTATGCGGAGTGGGGATTATAAGAAGGTAAATGTTATGTCTTAATAAAGTCTAACTATTTGAATAGAAATGGGTTTTATGTATATTAACAAGTTTAAATGTATTCTGTGAATGTTGCCTTGATGAATAGGTGATTAATTGAGATCTTTTGTTAATTGCAGTAGCCTATTGTAGTCACTGTTTTTCCCATTCAGTGCGTTTACATGCACATAGAGAGAGTCGAATTTCTGCCGTTGCTCGACTGAAATCGAAGTTCAAAATGCCATGTATTGAGGTATTTCACTCACGTGACCAAGTCATGTGACGCTGCCATTTTGGACGGCACGGCTCGAATCAGTTTGAATGCGAGGAAGGCGACAAACGCAAAACATAAAAGAAAAAGGAGCGAAATGCAGAAAACACCTTCACTATCCAGCGACGTAGGGCATTTACAGGGCGAGCAGAGGGAGAGGTATTTGCAAAAATTGAGGTTAGCAGGCTTAGAGAACGACGTTTACCTGCTTCCACCAGGATTGTTCACTGACAGCTAAAATTTGTTCACATTTTCATTTACTTTCGGTCCTCAGGATAAACAAAATGTTATTAAATGTCATTGAAATAACTTCTTAGTCTGTTGAGACATGGCCCGTTATAAGTTTTTCCTTTACTGTATTTACTAGTTTACTGAGCGCGCTCCGGGGCGGGCTGGCTGGCGCTAGCTAGCTAGCGCTCCGGGGCGGGCTGGCTGGCGCTCCGGGGCGGGCTGGCTGGCGCTAGCTAGCTAGCGCTCCGGGGCGGGCTGGCTGGCGCTAGCTAGCTAGCGCTCCGGGGCGGGCTGGCTGGCGCTAGCTAGCTAGCGCTCCGGGGCGGGCTGGCTGGCGCTAGCTAGCTAGCGCTCCGGGGCGGGCTGGCTGGCGCTAGCTAGCTAGCGCTCCGGGGCGGGCTGGCTGGCGCTAGCTAGCTAGCGCTCCGGGGCGGGCTGGCTGGCGCTCCGGGCCGGCTGGCTGGCGCTAGCTAGCTAGCTAGCGCTCCGGGGCGGGCGGGCTGGCTGGCGCTAGCTAGCTAGCTAGCTAGCGCTCCGGGGCGGGCTGGCTGGCTGGCGCTAGCTAGCTAGCTAGCTAGCGCTCCGGGGCGGGCTGGCTGGCTGGCGCTAGCTAGCTAGCTAGCTAGCGCTCCGGGGCGGGCTGGCTGGCTGGCGCTAGCTAGCTAGCTAGCTAGCGCTCCGGGGCGGGCTGGCTGGCTGGCGCTAGCTAGCTAGCTAGCTAGCGCTCCGGGGCGGGCTGGCTGGCTGGCGCTAGCTAGCTAGCTAGCTAGCGCTCCGGGGCGGGCTGGCTGGCTGGCGCTAGCTAGCTAGCTAGCGCTCCGGGGCGGGCTGGCTGGCTGGCGCTAGCTAGCTAGCTAGCGCTCCGGGGCGGGCTGGCTGGCTGGCGCTAGCTAGCTAGCTAGCGCTCCGGGGCGGGCTGGCTGGCTGGCGCTAGCTAGCTAGCTAGCGCTCCGGGGCGGGCGGGCTGGCTGGCTGGCGCTAGCTAGCTAGCTAGCGCTCCGGGGCGGGCGGGCGGGCTGGCTGGCTGGCGCTAGCTAGCTAGCTAGCGCTCCGGGGCGGGCGGGCGGGCTGGCTGGCTGGCGCTAGCTAGCTAGCTAGCGCTCCGGGGCGGGCGGGCGGGCTGGCTGGCTGGCGCTAGCTAGCTAGCTAGCGCTCCGGGGCGGGCGGGGCGGGCGGGCTGGCTGGCTGGCGCTAGCTAGCTAGCTAGCGCTCCGGGGCGGGCGGGCGGGCTGGCTGGCTGGCGCTAGCTAGCTAGCTAGCGCTCCGGGGCGGGCGGGCGGGCTGGCTGGCTGGCGCTAGCTAGCTAGCTAGCGCTCCGGGGCGGGCGGGCTGGCTGGCTGGCGCTCCGGGGCGGGCGGGCTGGCTGGCTGGCGCTAGCTAGCTAGCTAGCGCTCCGGGGCGGGCGGGCGGGCGGGCTGGCTGGCTGGCGCTAGCTAGCTAGCTAGCGTTCCGGGGCGGGCTGGCTGGCTGGCGCTAGCTAGCTAGCTAGCGTTCCGGGGCGGGCTGGCTGGCTGGCGCGCGCTAGCTAGCTAGCGCTCCGGGGCGGGCTGGCTGGCTGGCGCGCGCTAGCTAGCTAGCGCTCCGGGGCGGGCTGGCTGGCTGGCGCGCGCTAGCTAGCTAGCGCTCCGGGGCGGGCTGGCTGGCTGGCGCGCGCTAGCTAGCTAGCGCTCCGGGGCGGGCTGGCTGGCTGGCGCGCGCTAGCTAGCTAGCGCGCCGGGGCGGGCTGGCTGGCTGGCGCGCGCTAGCTAGCTAGCGCGCCGGGGCGGGCTGGCTGGCTGGCTGGCGCTAGCTAGCTAGCGCGCCGGGGCGGGCTGGCTGGCTGGCTGGCGCTAGCTAGCTAGCGCGCCGGGGCGGGCTGGCTGGCTGGCTGGCGCTAGCTAGCTAGCGCGCCGGGGCGGGCTGGCTGGCTGGCTGGCGCTAGCTAGCTAGCGCGCCGGGGCGGGCTGGCTGGCTGGCTGGCGCTAGCTAGCTAGCGCGCCGGGGCGGGCTGGCTGGCTGGCTGGCTGGCGCTAGCTAGCTAGCGCGCCGGGGCGGGCTGGCTGGCTGGCTGGCGCTAGCTAGCTAGCGCGCCGGGGCGGGCGGGCTGGCTGGCTGGCGCTAGCTAGCTAGCGCGCCGGGGCGGGCGGGCTGGCTGGCTGGCGCTAGCTAGCTAGCGCGCCGGGGCGGGCGGGGCTGGCTGGCTGGCGCTAGCTAGCTAGCGCGCCGGGGCGGGCGGGCTTGCTGGCTGGCGCTAGCTAGCTAGCGCGCCGGGGCGGGCGGGCTGGCTTGCTGGCTGGCGCTAGCTAGCTAGCGCGCCGGGGCGGGCGGGCTGGCTTGCTGGCTGGCGCTAGCTAGCTAGCGCGCCGGGGCGGGCGGGCTGGCTTGCTGGCTGGCGCTAGCTAGCTAGCGCGCCGGGGCGGGCGGGCTGGCTTGCTGGCTGGCGCTAGCTAGCTAGCGCGCCGGGGCGGGCGGGCTGGCTTGCTGGCTGGCGCTAGCTAGCTAGCGCGCCGGGGCGGGCGGGCTGGCTTGCTGGCTGGCGCTAGCTAGCTAGCGCGCCGGGGCGGGCGGGCTGGCTTGCTGGCTGGCGCTAGCTAGCTAGCGCGCCGGGGCGGGCGGGCTGGCTTGCTGGCTGGCGCTAGCTAGCTAGCGCGCCGGGGCGGGCGGGCTGGCTTGCTGGCTGGCGCTAGCTAGCTAGCGCGCCGGGGCGGGCGGGCTGGCTTGCTGGCTGGCGCTAGCTAGCGCGCCGGGGCGGGGCGGGCGGGCTGGCTGGCTGGCGCTAGCTAGCTAGCGCGCCGGGGCGGGCGGGCTGGCTGGCTGGCGCTAGCTAGCTAGCGCGCCGGGGCGGGCGGGCTGGCTGGCTGGCTGGCGCTAGCTAGCTAGCGCGCCGGGGCGGGCGGGCTGGCTTGCTGGCTGGCGCTAGCTAGCTAGCGCGCCGGGGCGGGCGGGCTGGCTTGCTGGCTGGCGCTAGCTAGCTAGCGCGCCGGGGCGGGCGGGCTGGCTTGCTGGCTGGCGCTAGCTAGCTAGCGCGCCGGGGCGGGCGGGCTGGCTTGCTGGCTGGCGCTAGCTAGCTAGCGCGCCGGGGCGGGCGGGCTGGCTTGCTGGCTGGCGCTAGCTAGCTAGCGCGCCGGGGCGGGCGGGCTGGCTTGCTGGCTGGCGCTAGCTAGCTAGCGCGCCGGGGGCGGGCGGGCTGGCTTGCTGGCTGGCGCTAGCTAGCTAGCGCGCCGGGGCGGGCGGGCTGGCTTGCTGGCTGGCGCTAGCTAGCTAGCGCGCCGGGGCGGGCGGGCTGGCTTGCTGGCTGGCGCTAGCTAGCTAGCGCGCCGGGGCGGGCGGGCTGGCTTGCTGGCTGGCGCTAGCTAGCTAGCGCGCCGGGGCGGGCGGGCTGGCTTGCTGGCTGGCGCTAGCTAGCTAGCGCGCCGGGGCGGGCGGGCTGGCTTGCTGGCTGGCGCTAGCTAGCTAGCGCGCCGGGGCGGGCGGGCTGGCTTGCTGGCTGGCGCTAGCTAGCTAGCGCGCCGGGGCGGGCGGGCTGGCTTGCTGGCTGGCGCTAGCTAGCTAGCGCG